>NC_141875.1:383842661-384192244 GCF_056163025.1 Triticum urartu | reverse complement strand
AACCAGTGTGTTTCTCTTCAAGTGGATCCGATCATTTCAACATCCGCAAGATCAAGTATCAATTCTTCTCAACGGTGTTGTCTTCATCCGTTCCAAGTTGACTTTGTTTTTCCCACCCACCCACCCTTTTTTCTTCAAGGACTCAGATTTCTTAATCAACTATCTTGTTATTGATGAGAAGCCTCTCCATTCTTTTCCGTCAATGTTCTTATCCGGTGATGCTCATGAAGATACTAACGGAGCCTCAAGTTCATCATTATTCATTCTTTTTCTTCTCCGGTGGATTCAATTCAAGTTTTCTGTGTTGATCACATCCTTTCCTCGTTTTAAATGTCTTCTCTTGCCGGCGTACCTCTCAATCATTCCCCGTTTCCTATTTAATTGGTCCGGAGTGCTGAAGATGTCTCGAAGATTCGTGCTTCCACTCTGCATTCGTTCAAGCTCTTTCGAGGATGTTCCCTCATTCAAGTCATTTAATTCAACCAGTGCTTTCTCTCTTTTGAATCGTTCTATGATGTTTATTTTGAGTGGGCCCTAACCCACAGGTCTTTTCCAGGATCTTACCTGACTCTTCTAATTCTCCCGGAGATATCCTTAAAATTCTTTTCGAAGTTTGACGTAAGAATGAATTGCCATCAGTCAAATGTCCTCCTCTAAGATCTTTCAAATTCTTTTCATCGTTGGTTCAACCTTTCTAATTTTTCACTCCGGAGTGCCTCAACAATTCATGGTGGTGTTTCTCGAAGTCATTCTCAGATTTTGAAGACCGAAGAAGAGTTTTCCCTCCATACCTTATCTGTTCTCTCAAAGATTCATGGTGCTAGCTTGTTGCCATCCTCTCATAATTGTTTTCATTGTGAGTATTCTTTTCACCTATCCGGAGCATTTCATGAGTTGTTTCCATTTCTTTACTCCGAAGGCCATTGTTCTCCAAATCTTACCGGTGCATCATTCAAGTATTCTCTTGTCAACTCATGACCTCTTCGTTCTTATGTTTCTAAATCCCCTAAAGTATCCCAGTTCATTCTCTAATTCACACCAGTGATTCATCCCTTTTACTTCGTGCATTTTCAATTCTACCGGTGGCTCTTCCAAGATTCTTCTTCCTTCGTTATAATCTCAAATGACTCTTTCTTTCCAATTCCTACGGTGGTTCGTTCAAGAGTTTTCTTCCTTCGTGTATCATATCTATGCATTCGTGCTTTTCAAATTCTACTGGTGGATCATTGAAGACATTCTCAAGTTTGTGCTATATCTATCTTAATCCTTTCTACGGGAATAAGTAATATGCCAAATCCGTTGATTGTCATCAATTTAATTGGTGAAGGATACACATAACGTAATTCTTATTTTTGTTTCAGCCAAGTGATTAATTCCTTATTTCGGAGGTTCATCAAAATTCTTGATCTCAATTATTCATATTTCTTTTATCGGAGTTCCGAGTTCTCCCAATTATTTCATCGCGAAGATCCATCTAATCATTGCAAGGATTCACCTTGTGTTTTCAACCTCTCTTTCCTTTCGTTTGATCATTCTTTTATTACTAAAGTTCTTCATGGAGGTTCTACATGATGGTTCATCAAAGATTTAATTCCTTCTAGAAGTGTTCATCAAGATTCTTTTCAAAGGAGCTCAAGCATTCTTCATCTTGCATCCCTAAGTGTAATTCCTTCTACCGTATCATTTGAGGTGGTGCTATGTCATTCTTCATAACTTGAGTTCATGTTTCATGATTCACATGTTGTCAAGAATGAGGTATCTTAAATCCATCAATCTCTTCATTGGAATTACCTTGGGTTATATTTCACCTAAGCCTTCCGTGAGGATGTTGCTATTTGTGGTGTTTATCAATGATCCAAGTTCTTCATTTATTCTCTCGGTGAAATAGCTTTCTCGTCTCCTTGTTCTTATCAATCCAATTCTTCTTCCCGTGAGTGGCAGGTTGTCACCTCATAATTTGAGATGTATTCCATTGGACCATATCAAGATTATCCTTTTCGTTGTTGGTTTTCCAACAACTCTGTCCGACCCTTCTCCTGAGGATGCCTCCTCAAGCTCAATTGTGGCACAAGTTGGCATTTTCTTCCCCATTCTTTTATTTCAATTATCTATCTTCTATTCTTTTGTTCCGGAGCCATTGTGATGTTGCTCTTTTCTCTCATCATCTGGGATCGTGTTCTTTTCGTGCTTATCCATTTAACAGGAGTGTGTGCCTGCTGCTCAAGTTCTTTCATTTTTACCAAGCCTTGCATATTTTTCCAACCGGAGTGTTGTTCGAATTGGTTCTTCCTTGCTCCTTTTCCTAGCGGAGTGCTTTCAACTTCGCTCTTTCTCGTTGCTTTCTTTCTTTCAATTTGGTCAACCTCTCAAGGCTCGTGGTTTCACTCGTTTGTCAAAGAAGCAACTTAGTTTTACCTCTTCTCTTTTCCTTCTGTTTTTCCCTCTGGTGCCATTCTAGATCTCGGGACGAGATCCTCTCATAGTGGTGGAGTGTTGTAACGCCCCGAGACCGATGTGCCAGGTGTCTTCCAGTTATTCGCTGTTGTTGCCATGTCATTCGCTTGCGTGTTGCATCTTGTCATGTCATCATGTGCATTGCATCATCTTGTTTTCAAAACCTGCATCCGTCTGGGTTCCCCCAGTACAGTCCGTTGTCCGTTCTTAGCCCAGACACACTTGCACGCGCCCGTGGCACGTCCGAAATAGTATTTTATAAGTGGCCGGAAAATGTTCTCGGAATGGGATGAGAGTTGGCGTGCGGTCTTGTTATAGTGTAGGTAGACCGCCTGCCAAGTTTCATCGCATTCGGAATCCGTTTGACGCCCCAACGGGTAAATATAGCGGCAATAGTAGCTGGTCAAAACGTCGGACGTTTTCGGTCTCCGGAAACAGTTGCCGGGTCTCTCTCTCTTCTCTTCTCTCAGCTCCAGCCCTTCTGCATAGTCCGCTGACAACCGTTAGGCCCTGAAACCCTCTCTGCACAGTGCTTCGAACCCCTCACGTGCATGTCCGAAACTGTCCCGGACCCGACCCGGACAGTCGTTACCGCTGTGTCCGGATCATCCCCTAACATCTATAAAACATCTCCGTTTTATTTATTGGACTTCCTAACCTATATTTTTCTTAGCCGTCCGATTTAGATCGAAGGGCTTCCATTAGTCTGCATATAGACCCACTCACTATTTAAAGAAGCAACCCTAAAACCTAGGAGTTTGTCCCATCGCCTCCGCCATCTGACCAAATCCCCCCTTGGGATCTCCCCTGCCCGATCCAACCCACCAACCAGCGCAACCCCCTCCTCCTCTGCTCGACCTCTAGCCTGCACCCGCATGGAGCTCCTATGTGCCCGAGCTGCACTAGGCCCGAGCGACCCCGCCGGAGAGCGCCACCGCCGGAGCTGCTCCGTTCCTCGGCCGAACCGGCATGCCGTCCTCACCGCCCTGCCCATTCTCTCTCCGTCGCTGAAGCTCTCTCTGCCTCACTGGACTCTCTCTGTTTTTTCTCTGTAACAGCGATGCCGCCGTCTTCTTCTCGGAGGAGTACCTCGACAAGAACGTCGCCCGCGGTGCCCCGATCTTCCCGGCGCGACCCCGTTCCGCTGATACCCCTGTGCCATGCCGCCATGCCCAGCCGCTGCTGCTGCAAGTTCTGCTGCCGGCGGCCGTGACCCGCTCCGTCCCGGCCTTTCTGCAGCCGTCCTGGTCTTCTCCCCGCGCCCGGATTCCTCGTCCTCGACCGGATCCGTGCTCCATCCTGCTGTTCCCCACGATCGCCTTGCCGGCCTTCCCTGTAGCCCGCCGTTGTTGTCCCGTGCGCCGCCCCTGTTCGTCTGCAGCGAGCGCGTCGGCGCGCATTGACTCAGGCCGAGCCGCTTCCTTGCCTGCCTCGCAAAGGCCCAGCGCGCCCTCCTGCAACCTCCCCAGCAACTGGGCCTCGGCCCATGGTGAGGCCAGCTGCGCGCCCTCTTTTTTTTCTTTTTTTTCCATGGTTGGGCCGGCTAGATTCGGCCCGAGATGTATTTTTTTCCGCAGAATGTTTTAGCTAATTTCCCGAGTACTGCCAGTTTTGCAGAAACACCCTTGAACTTCATACATATTTTAACTCACAAACTAAGCATCACACGTAAAAACTTAATATATGAAAGTTGCTTAGAATTTTGTGTAGTTTCATAATATGTCTTTTTCATCCATGTTTAAAATGTCTAAAATGTTGTTTGTGTTTATTTTGCCTAATGCCATGCTAAAATGCTTTAATTCATAACTATTTAACCGTAGCTTGGAATTTAATAAACTTTATATATAAATGGGGTAGAAAAATGCCTAGTTTATCATGGTGACTTTACTTTGCATGTTTAACAACCCTAAAATGGTGTTTAGGGCAGAACAGCACCAAACCTAATATATGCATATGGGGATATACCGGAATTGGTGTTCGTTGCTTCCGGCCCCATTTAAACTTGACTAGATAGGTAGTTTTATTTTGCGTCACCCTCTTGCCATGTTTAACAACATTTAATATTGTGGGGTACATAAACGAGATCGAACTAAATAACTTGTCGTGGTGTTTCGTCAATATGCAACTCGTTGCATATTGGGCTCCACTTAATTTGTAGGGTTGCTTGTGCATTTTGCCATGCCATGCCTCTTTAAACCGGACATGCATCATACTTGATTGTGCTTCATGCCATGATTATGTGGTGGTTGTTTACTATGTTGTTTGCTTCTTTCCGGTGTTGCTTCTTCGGGTTGGTTCCGATAACGTCGCGTTTGTGAGGAACCGTTCGACTACGTCCGTTTGTCTTCTTCCTGGACTCGTTCTTCTTCCTTGCGGGATTTCAGGCAAGATGACCATACCCTCGAAATCACTTCTATCTTTGCTTGATAGTTGCTCGCTCTATTGCTATGCCTTTGCTGCGATACCTACCACTTGCTTATCATGCCTCCCATATTGTTGAACCAAGCCTCTAACCCACCTTGTCCTAGCAAACCGTTGTCTGGCTATGTTACCGCTTTGCTCAGCCCCTCTTATAGCATTGTTAGTTGCAGGTGAAGATTGAAGTTTGTTCCTTGTTGGAACATGGAGATGTTGTTCCTTGGTGGAACATGTTTACTTGTTGGGATATCACAATATCTCTTATTTAATTAATGCATCTATATACTTGGTAAAGGGTGGAAGGCTCGGCCTTATGCCTGGTGTTTTGTTCCACTCCTGCCGCCCTAGTTTCCGTCATATCAGTGTTATGTTCCCGGATTTTGCGTTCCTTACGCGGTTGGGTTATAATGGGAACCCCTTGACAGTTCGCTTTGAATAAAACTCCTCCAGAAAGGCTCAACCTTGGTTTTACCATTCGCCACCTAGCCTTTTCTTTTCCCTTGGGAGTCGCGCTATCAAGGGTCATCATTATTGTAACCCCCCCGGGCCAGTGCTCCTCTGAGTGTTGGTCCACCTTGTCAGCCGCCGGTGGCCACCAGGGGCAACTCTGGGCTGGCCTACCGGAAGTTTGGACAATCCGGTGTGCCCTAAGAACGAGATATGTGCAGCTCCTATCAGGATTTGTCGGCACATTCGGGTGGCTTTGCTGGTCTTGTTTTACCATTGTCGAAATGTCTTGTAACCGGGATTCCGAGTCTGATCGGGTCTTCCCGCTAGAAGGAATATCCTTCGTTGACCGTGAGAGCTTGTGATGGGCTAAGTTGGGACACCCATGCAGGGTTTTGAACTTTCTAAAGCCGTGCCCGCGGTTATGGGCAGATGGGAATTTGTTAATGTTCGGTTGTAGAAAACCTGAAGTTGACCTTAATTAAAATACATCAACCGCGTGTGTAACCATGATGGTCTCTTCTCGGCGGGGTCCGGGAAGTGAACACGGTGTTGGAGTTATGCTTGACGTAGGTTGTTCTAGGATCACTTCTTGATCATAGTTGTTCGATCGTGCTTTGCCTTCTCTTCTCGCTCTCTTTTGCGTATGTTAGCCACCATATATGTTAGTCGCTTGCTGCAACTCCACCTCATACCTTTTACCTTACCTATAAGCTTAAATAGTCTTGATCGCGAGGGTGTGAGATTGCTGAGTCCCCGTGACTCACAGATACTTCCAAAACCAGTTTGCAGGTGCCGATGTTACCGAGCAGGTGACGCAAACAATCTCAAGGAGGAGCTCGATGAAGATCTTGCCCTTTGTGTTGTTTCGTCCTAGTTGATCAGTAGTGGAGCCCAGTCGGGACGATCGGGGATCTGTGTAGCATTTGGGGTAGTCTTCTTTTATTTTGGGTTCCGTAGTCGGACCTTGATTGTATCTGGTTGATGTAATGCTTTATTCATGTAATTGTGTGAAGTGGCGAGTGTAAGCCAACTATGTATCTTTTCCCTTATTGTATTACATGGGTTGTTTGCGAAGATTACCTCACTTGCGACATTGCTTTCAATGCGGTTATGCCTCTAAGTCGTGCTTCGACACGTGGGAGATATAGCCGCATCGAGGGCGTTACAATAGTACATTACAAAATGAGTAAAGAGACTTGGTAGTAACGAGATTGAACTAGGTATAGGGATACTGAAAGTGCATTATATCGACTAGAGGGGGGGTGAATAGGCGATTTTTATGAAAGTCTTCAAAACATGGAAGTTATGAAGACAAACAACCGAAATAAACCTATTACCCTGCAGCGGAAGGTAGACTACACTAGGCAAGCCATAGTCAAGTATTCAATAGAGTGAAAGCACAATGACTAAGAGCAGCAATGTAGTAAGGATCAAGTAGGAAGAAATTATGAAGCCAAATAGAACACGCAGTCTCTCAGTGATGATAAAAGATAGTGCAATCATACAATGTCTTCACAAGGAGTAACAGTACGTAAAGAGAAGGGAAGGATGAAACCAGTGACTTGTTGAAGACAATGATGTGTTGGACCAGTTCGAGTTGCTGTGACAACTGTACGTCTGGTTAGGGCGGCTAGGTATTTAAACCTGAGGACACACAGTCCTGGACACCCAGTCCTGAACACGCAGCTCAGGACACCCAGTCCTCACCGTATTCCCCTTGAGCTAAGGTCACACAGACCTCGCCCAATCACTTTGGTAAGTCTTCAAGGTAGACTCCCAAACCTTTATAGACTTCGTTCACCGGCGATCCGCAATGTCTCTTGGATGCTCAGAACGCGACGCCTAACCGGCTGGAGGATGCACAGTCCTCAAGTGTAATAAGTCTTCAGATCACACAGACAAGAAGACTTAAGTGATTCCTAATTCTCTTTGGCTCTGGGTGGTTAGGGCTTTATCCTCACAAGGAATTCTCTCTCAAATGCTTCGAGGTGGGTTGCTCTCAAACGACAAAAGCCGTACACTAACTCTGAGCAGCCAACCGTTTATGGTTGTAGGGGGTGGGCTATTTATAGCCACAAGGCAACCCGACCTGATTTGTCCGAAATGACCCTGGGTCACTAAGGAACTGACACGTGTTCCAACGGTCAGATTTCAAACTCACATGGCAACTTTACTTGGGCTGCAAGCAAAGCTGACTTGTCCAACTCTGGACAAGATTCGCTCTCATAGTCTTCACTCGAAGACATAGGTTTTGGTTAGGCATCACTTCAGTCATTCTGACTGGTTCTCTTGGACCCCACTTAACAGTACGGTGGTTCCTATGACTCAGCACAAAAGAAAAAGAACTACGAAAGATCTAAGTCTTCGAGCTCCATAGGCTTCATGTGATGTCTTCTCTTGTCATAGTCTTCAATGTGAATATCTTCATATACCACCTTTGACTTCAATGTCTTCATACATTTTTAGGGGTCATCTCTGGTAGGAAAACCGAATCAATGAGGGACTTCTACCTGTGTTATCCTGCAATTCTTACAAACACATTAGTCCCTCAACTAAGTTTGTCGTCAATACTCCAAAACCAACTAGGGGTGGCACTAGATGCACTTACAATCTCCCCCTTTTTGGTGATTGATGACAAACTAGTTGAAGTTTTCAACGGGGAATATAATATGTGAAATTGTAAAGGATAAGGAATTGTCTTCATAAGTTGCAAGGGCTCCCCCTGAAGATGTGCATATAAGTAATTTGCTTTTGGAATGCAAATGCACATGGCAGGTTGTGCTTGTGGAGATCCTCTTCAACTTATGATGACAATCCACTATGCATGTGAAGGTATGTGGAGATAATGATATGCATAATGGAAAATGGACGTCTGCAAAATGATCTAAGTGCGGAATTTATTGTCGCACATGCGGAATTTATCATCGCATCACAAGGTGGCAAATAAGTAGCAGACGACCATCGAGTTTTAAGTGTTACAACTCAAAGAACCAAATGTATCAAAACAAGAGTTGTAAACACGAAGCAAAATATAAAGCACCCGCCCATATGGACCCGCTTGAAGACTATCAAACTCGTATGCTTCTCCCCCTTTTGTCAGTAAGGCCCAAAAAGGTTCGAAGACATAGGGCATCTATTCGTTCCCATGAAGAGTAGGTGATGCAGCAGGGTCGTCGATGGTGTTTGGCGGTGCAGAAGAGCTTGGAGCAGTGTCGAAGCATGCTGAAGGAGGCGGCGGTGAAGTAGCATCGTCGTCATCCTCGATCACTCTGGCATTTACAGTTGCAGCAGAGGAAGAGAACTTAGAGTCTTCAAGAGATGGAGTTCGTTTGCAGCACTGCCCTCCGAGGAGGTGTGGAGTCAAACTTGAAGCGCTCAGTGAAGCCATCCTCTTGAAGATCATCTTCAGAACACATCAGTGTCAGCCCTTTCCATGTGCGGCGAGAAGTTTCATGGGCAACAAAAGCATTCTTGGTGGCAAGATTGCGAATGCGATTAACATCCACCAAGAGGCTTTGCATTTGATGCTTTAGCCAGTCATGATGCCTATCCTGTTTCTGATGAAGAGCCACAAGAAGCTCTGGGTCATTGAGAACACGAGTGCGCTTCTTGGGTCGTGGAGCAGTTGTACTGTCAGTGGCTTCAGTGAGAGCAGGATGCGGTGCACGTGTAGTGCCAGCCAAAGGATACACACGAGCGACTGCTTCAACTCCTTCAATGTTCTGAGAAAAACTCTGATGCTCTGCATTCTGAAGACTTAGGGGTTCCTTGGCAGGCTCAGGATAGATGGCTTCAATTGACATATCCACATCAGGCAGAAAAATCCGATGATTGCAAGCAGATGGCTGATATGTGATAGTGGAGTGAAGTTTGATCAGCCGCATGACCCATGGGGCATAGAACTTCAAGCCAAACAGATCAGAGCCTGATGCAGCAAGTTGGCGAATGAAGAAGTCCTGTGCATTGAAGCATTTTCCATGAAGAATATAGAAGACCAAAGTCTTCATTGCACCTTCAAGCTTGGCATGTGGAGAGTGCCCTTTGATGGGCCAGAGAGTTCGCCTTATGATGTGATAAATAGTCCTTGGCAGATACTCTAGGTCTTCAACAAAGAACTCTTTGGGATATGCAGCATCTTGGGGTAATGGCTTCATCATACTGAGTATCTGACTCATGTTAGGTTCAGGCTTCTGAAAGATGCTCTCCACAGCTTCACTGTGAAGTTGACAACCAGATTCGTAGAGATCTTCGGGAGTGGGCAGACCAGTGAGCTCAATGATGTCAAAGGCTTTGGCTTCATGATGAACGTTTCCTGTCATCCACTCCAGGACCCAAGTCTTCGGATCTCTGTTATACCCGCGGATGTGAAGTGTGGCATAGAATTGGAGCATCAACTCTTCATTCCAATGCTCTTGGTCAGTGACGAATGGCAGCAATCCAACTTCTTTGAAGCAATCCAGAGCTTCTTCCAGACAGGGCAGACCAGCTATAGCTTCAATGTCAAGACGCTTGTGGGGGAAGATGCGACCTTGATTGTATAGAATGCAGGAGTAATAGCTTCGCTGCGGATAGCTCCAGAACCGATCAGATGATATCCTTTCCCTTGAGTAGGGGTTCCTGGAGCTATTGAAGAATGTGTTGTCTGCTCTGAAGCCATTGATATTGAAGGATCCAGGTGCTGATGCAGGACCTGGGAACCTGGGCAATCTTGGTATTGGCTTCTGTACCTGAGGCCTGTGCTCAACATGATAGTCGAACTGGGGACCGGCAGCAGGTGCAGGAATAGAAGCAGTGGGATCAGTGGCTTTGCTGACTTCTGATGCTTTTGTTGGGGAGGGCTCCACATTAGCTTCAGCCATGACAGCGTCAGTGGCTTCATTGGTGGTGGTGGTGGCAGCCTCAAGATTTTCAACCTCCACTTGACGAGCTGGAGGGTCGGTCACAATCACGTTCTCCTCGAGAACCGCTTCTTGGTGGGATAGGGGAGTAGCAGCTTGTGGGACTTCTTCTTCATCGTCTAATGCAGCCGGAATGTCTTCAGCAGTTTCAGCTTCAGACGCAGAGACTGGAGGCCTAGGTCCTTTGCGAAGCCTGCACAACGCAGGCGACGCCTGTGTAGTTGGAGTTGGCTGGGCCTTAAAGTCTTCTTCCTCTTGTGGGCGATCAGCCCATGAAGCATCCTGAGCGATTAGCGTCAGAGGATGACCAATGCTGATGAGTTCGTTGTTCTCGAGCTGAGGAAGGACTGCACCATCTTCTACATGGTCATGTTGACCAATGTCTTCAGCAGCGATGGGATCAGCTGCTGGAAAGTCTTCAGCTTCATGAGCCTCTGTGAAAGTAGGCTCATGGATTGTCAGTTGGCGTTCAGCGTCAGGACGAACCATGGAAATGGGTTCAACTATCAAAGGCTCTGTGGGAGCAGCCCGATCTTTCTTGGTCTTCCTCTTCTTCTTGGAGGGGGTAGTAGGAGAGGCTTCAGGATGTTTCCTCTTCCTGGCTTCAGCCTCAGTAGTCCTCGTCTTCTTGAGCTATGAAGCGGTTGACCGGCTTTTTGGCTTCGAGCCAGTCATTCTAGTTGGGAAGACAATGGGATCTGCTTCCTGCCTTGGTGCGTCAGGTTCAGCCGTAGCGGGCTTCTTCATCTTCTTTGCTGCCATCCTGGGGTCGATGCTAGGACGCCCAAGGGCCTTGCGCTTCTCAGCCTCATTGTAGGCCTGCACACATTTGTCAGCCAGAACCTTCATGCACTCACGAGAACCTTGAGCTTCTGCACGTTTCTTGAGAAAGGCTTCCTTGAGCTTGTGCAGCATAATCTTAAAGTTCTTCACCTCTTGCACGCTGAGCTTGGCCATATGCTTCTTGAACTGAGCCTTTTCATAGTCAATCTTTTGCTTCAGTTCAACAATGCGCTGGGCGATAGCTAACTCTGAAGCAATGGCGCCATGGAAGGCGACACTGAGGCCAATGGGTAGTTGCAGATCTTCGAAGCTGATGTTTGGCGTGTCAAACCATTCATCAATGAAGTTGTGGATGATTGTTACATCAAAGAGAGGCAGATCATTGAAGATTTCTGCTTCTTCTTTGCTCTTGATGAGTTGCTCAAGAGCGTCATCTGCAAGATCTTCATCACTTGACAGATCAATGGCATCATTGCGCAGAATGGCAGCAGCTGTTAGCTCTTGGCCGGTGTGTGGCAGAGGCATCTTGACCTTCTGGGCTTGGAGATGCGTGACAAATCTTCAGACTGCACACCGTCTTCAGGAGGTGCAGTTGCCAGTGGCTTCGCCCGTGAGAGTTTTGGAGCAGAGGCAGGCTTTGAAGCTTTTGGCTGCTTCTTTGGCTTCGGTGCTGCAGGAGCTTCATCTGATTCAGCGTCATCTGCAGGCTCGTTCACGGCAGTCCCCTGAACCAAGATATGGGTGATGAGACCTTCAAGGTTGTAGAAAGGACTGACGACATTGGGTTCTGCATCACGTGTGCCGTCAGCCCTTGGAGCAGAAGGACCAGGGTTGAAGTCTAGTCCCAATGTCTTCTTGTTCTGCTTTGCTGAGTTCTGGGCAAACTGGAAGTTGCGCTTGAACAGAATGTCGTCACGACACCATAGCAGGGACGATGGGTCAGCATCCGCAAGTTGTGGTCCACGGACCATGCAGGGATAGAAGCCTTGTTCAATGGCTTCATCTCTGGTCCTGGGTTGAAGATTTTTGTAGAGGATGTCTCCCCATGGTTGCTTGATGGCATTCTTTTCAGCATATTCCTTGGTTACAAATCTGTACTTGAACCACTGTTCTGCCCAATAGCGTCGAATCCATTGGATTCGTGTCTTGCACTGATTGTAATCCTCTTCAGGATCTGTCTTGTACAGCTCTGAGAGGTCATCGGGCAGATCTCTTGATGTTTCTCCTCGACGCTTTCTGCCATCCTTCCTTGCTGATTTTTCTGAAGCCATGAACCTTAATCTGAAAGGCTTCAATACATTTAGAGGCTTCAAAGGTTTTCGCTTGCTGGACAAACAAGAACTGGCTTCGGGAGAATTTATGTGATGCTGTAAGAATTCTGCAAATGAATGCAGACTATGAGAACCAAAGGATTCTCCCACGGACATGTACCTGTGATAGCATTAAGGTGCGAGGGAAGGGGAAGAGGTCATATGCATTCTCAGAAGATTTTGAAGATAAATCAGTTTAGAAGACATTGACCTCATCGTGCAAAGACATTCACTCATAGATAAGGAGTTGGTTCCAGATTTGTACGAATCCACAGATCCGTACAAGTGAGGAATCTAACTAATTTGTGAAGCATAAGTGAATATACTAGGCATGTTATGAGATGCAGTATGAAAGGGATCCAACTTTTGTGAATAGAAACTGCTTGTGGTAGAAAGTGATTAAGCTATAGGATCAAAGGGGGCCGTAAAAAGGAGGTTTTATTTACCACACGAAGAACTGCTAGACGGAGTGGAAGAGGAGGCCGAGCAGTTCGATCTTCCGTGCCCTAACTTGGCGACGGAGGACACCTACGGCGACGGCGGAGAGGACGATGTCCGCGGTCGGCGTGAAGACGGCGTCGGAGAGGTTGTGGCAGCGAAGCGCTTCGTCGCCGGCGTCGTCGAGTGCTAGCGGTGGCGCTAGGGTTCGTGCGAGAGTGGAAGAAGAGATAATGACTGTGGTGAGGCGTGTATTTATAGGTACAGGGGCGGCACTGCGTTATTACACAGGTGCCCCTGGCAATTCACATCTGATGGGCACGTGGCTGTCATGCAGCATATCGGGGGTAGTTCCACGTCCCATGCACGCCTGGATTGTCGGGTGGTCGTTCCCACTTCTCTGGGTTTCAGGTGAAGGAATGAGCATTGAAAACGGACTTAATGGTTGTCTCTGTATCTTCTGCTAACAAGGACGCAGAGAAGACATTCGACAGTTTCAATAGAATGCATATGATTTGGAGAGATAGAGTTTGAGATAGAAAGCATAGAGAGGTTAGGGTCCGATCACATTCACTCAGTTCAAAAGATTCAACAAGAAGACATAGCTATAAGTGAATGCGGTAGAGGACAGAACACTAGTATATGCATATATATATATATATAATCAACATAGTGAAGATAATCATGAAGACATGTTGAGATTGAAGCCAAACCAAATGTGAAGACATTGCAAGGTAACACCATGAGAGAAACACTTCAAAATAGAACGTTTGGTGGTGGCGTTACCCACTGTATAGGAAGTATTAGACCCAGACATGACGCACAATTATCGTGGCGCTCCGAAGTCAAATTCCACATTAATGTATTCACACTTAGAATGTATGTCTTCATTGATTGAAGATATACTTCACTTCGTGTGTTGCACATCTAAGTCATCAATATGCATAAGGGTTAGGATGTGTGCCTGATCACAGGACATTTGAGGATTCCAGGATATTTAGCTCACACCGTAACTTGCAAAACCTCTTCTCATCCAAGGGCTTGGTGAAGATATCTGCCAATTGCTCTTCAGTGTTGACGTGTATGATATCAATGTCTTCCTTCACAACATGATCTCTGAGAAAGTGATGACGAATTTCAATGTGCTTTGTCTTCGAGTGCTGAACTGGGTTGTTGGCAATCTTGATGGCGCTTTCGTTGTCGCAGTAGAGTGGCACTTGCTTCAGATGAATGCCATAGTCCTTGAGTGTTTGCTTCATCCACAGAAGAAGTGATCGTCCCAGAAAATGACATGTGCCTGATGTAGACTTGCGATCCACCTTGTCACCAGCATAATCAGCATCCGAGAATCCAACCAGATCAAACTCTGAGCCCTTTGGATACCATAATCCTAGAGTTGGGGTGTGAGCCAAATATCGAAGAATTCGCTTCACAGCTAAGTGATGCGACTCCTTTGGTGCCGCTTGGAATCGAGCACACATGCAAACACTAAGCATAATATCTGGCCTAGATGCACATAGATAAAGTAAAGAACCAATCATGGAGCGGTATACCTTTTGATCGAACTCTTTACCATTGTCGTCGGGACCCAGATGATGTTTGGGTGGCATTGGCGTCGTGAAGCCTTTGCAGTCTTGCATACCAAACTTCTTCAGGCAATCTTTGAGATACTTCTCTTGAGATATGAAGATGCCGTTGCGTTGCTGTCGTATTTGGAGACCTAGGAAGAACTTCAGTCTCCCATCATGGACATCTGATATTGCTCTTGCATCATATATCCAAACTCTTCACTGTACTTCTGATTGGTGCAGCCAAAGATAATGTCATCCACATATATTTGGCACACAAATAGTTCACCATCATATGTCTTTGTGAAGAGAGTGGGGTCGAGGGACACAGGTATGAAGCCTTTGCTCTTCAGGAAGTATTTGAGTGTGTCATACCAAGCCCGAGGGGCTTGTTTGAGGCCATACAGTGCCTTGTTGAGCTTGTATACCATGTCAGGATGTTTTGGATCTTCAAAGCTAGGCGGTTGTGCAACATACACTTCTTCTTCAATCTTGCCATTGAGAAAAGCACTCTTCACATCCATTTGATATAGAAGTATGTTATGATGATTTGCATAGGCCAGCAGTATGCGTATGGCTTCAAGTCGAGCCACAGGAGAAAATGTTTCATCGAAGTCAATGCCTTCCACTTGAGTATATCCTTGCGCAACGAGGCGAGCTTTGTTTCTGTCAACTTGACCATGCTCATCTTGCTTGTTGCGGTATATCCATTTGGTGCCAATTATGTTGTGCTTCCGAGGATCAGGACGCTTAACCAGTTCCCATACATTATTCAGCTCAAACTGTTGAAGCTCTTCTTGCATAGCTTGAATCCATTCAGGTTCCATGAAGGCTTCTTCAACTTTCTTGGGTTCTGTTATTGAGACGAATGCGAAGTGCCCACAGAAATTTGCCAGCTGAGTCGCCCTTGAACGAGTAAGCAGACCAGGTGCATTGATGCTATCAATTATTCTCTCAATCTGCACTTCATTGGCAACATGAGGATGTACAGGGCGAAGATTTTGCTCTTGCTGATCATTGTCATTGTTAGTGGGATTGTCTTCAGACTGAGCATTATCTTCAGGTTGATCAGGTGCGGAGATGATAAGTTCCTCTTCAGGTTGAGCTTCAGAGGGTATGATTTCTCCAGTTCCCATTAGCTTGATTGATTCGCTGGATGGAACTTCATCTAGCACATTTGGCAGGTGCTCTCTTTGTGAACCGTTAGTCTCATCAAATCGCACATCCACTGTTTCAACCACTTTATAGAGAAAGAGATTGAAGACTCTGTAGGAGTGCGAATCCTTTCCATATCCAAGCATAAAACCCTCATGTGCTTTTGGTGCAAATTTTGAAGTGTGATGTGGATCCTTGATCTAGCACCTGGCACCAAATACTCTGAAGTAACTGACATTTGGCTTCTTGCCAGTAAGGAGCTCATAAGATGTCTTGTTCAGAAGCTTGTGAAGATAAACACGATTGATTGTATGGCATGCAGTATCAATGGCTTCAGGCCAGAATTTTCTTGGGGTCTTGTATTCATCTAGCATCGTTCTGGCCATCTCAATGAGTGTTCTGTTCTTGCGTTCGACGACGCCATTCTGCTGTGGCGTGTACGGGGCCGAGAATTCATGTGTGATGCCCAAGGTATCAAGATATGTATCAAGGCCAGTGTTCTTGAATTCGGTGCCATTGTCACTTCTGATGTGCTTTATCTTGGCGCCACAATTGTTCATAGCTCGATTGGCGAAGCGTCTGAAGACATTCTGCACTTCAGTCTTGTAAAGGATTATGTGCACCCAAGTATATCTAGAATAATCATCAACAATAACAAAGCCATAGAGGCAAGCAGTAGTAGTAAGAGTTGAGTAATGAGTGGGACCAAAAAGATCCATGTGGAGCAGTTCGAAGGGTCGAGTGGTTGTCATGATTGTCTTCGAGGGATGTTTGGCCCTCGTCATCTTCCCTGCTTCACAAGCACCGCATAAGTGATCTTTCTTGAACTTGATGCCCTTGATGCCTATGACATGCTTCTTCTTTGCAAGGGTGTGGAGGTTCCTCATGCCAGCATGCCCTAGCCTCCGATGCCAGAGCCAGCATTCTGAAGCCTTTGCTAGAAGACATACGGCAAGCTGTGGTCCTGCCGAAAAATCTACCACGTACAAATCATCTTTCCGATACCCTTCAAACACTAGAGACTTATCAGATTCCATTAGTACAAGGCAACGATATTTTCCAAATATTACGATCATGTTCAAATCGCAAAGCATTGAGACAGACATTAAGTTGAAGCCAAGGGATTCAACAAGCATGACTTTATCGATGTGTTGATCCTTTGATATTGCAACTCTACCTAGACCCAATACCTTACTTTTACCAGTGTCAGCAAATGTGATGTGACTCTTGTCGGATGGACGTAAGGTTGAGTCCATATGAAGGCTTCTTTTGCCAGTCATGTGGTTGGTACACCCACTATCAATAATCCATTCTGAAGACGCTGGTGTCGTACCCTACAGTGCAGTTAGGGGGATAAGCTTCACGAAGAGAATTGTGAAGCAAAAACATTTGACGAACCAGTGGGTTATGAAAGCTTAGATCCAGATTAGGACTGATAGGGAGAGTAGCAAGTGATTTAGGAACGAAGTACATAGTAAGACCATTCGGGCATTTGATCTTGCGCCCTACAAGATGTTTAAGGTCCCCAGAAATAGTGTCAGACGATTTTGGTTTTCTGCTGGAGACCTTTCCCTGCAAAAGAGAGTTAAGCTTTCTTAGCCACCCACATCTTCAAGGGTGGCTTAGAAGCAATAAGTCTAAGTGCAGCGTCTGAGAATTTTGGCTTTGGAGCCCTAGCAAAAAGTCTTGCAGGCGGACAATAGTACTCATAAGAATAAGCAGAATAGTTCTTGGTCTTATGAACATGGCGGTTTGATGAACCACGCTCATATTCATAGGCCTGAGTACTGTTTCCCTGCAAAACATTTATGTTAGTGCGACTCAGGTGAGTCCTCTATCTGTATGAAGCCTTTGGACCGCATGAAGTCTGTGGTCCGAGGTTTGTCTTCTTCATGTGTGGTGTCATGATGACATTCACAGGAAGATTCTCCAGACTCTTTTTCGGAACCCAGATCTTCTTCATAGGCGGTCCATTCCTGCAGTTAGTACCAATGTACCTGGCAAACACTTCACCATTTTGATTCTTAAACAGTTTATAGTTTGCATCAAAGGATTCATCAATGACAATGGGATTTGCACCAGAGAAGCCAGATAGATTGGATAGATCTACTGAAGATTCCTTTGCAGCAACCCATGTGGTTTTGGGGTACTGCTCAGGTTTCCAGTAAGAGCCATCAGCATTCATTTTCCTTACGAACCCAACACCCTCTTTCCTCGGGTTTCGGTTCAAGATCTGCTTTTTGAGGACATCACATAGTGTCTGATGCCCTTTAAGACTTTTGTACATCCCTGTTTCAAGCAATGTCTTCAACCTGGCATTCTCATCAGCAATAGCAGTGGAATCCTCAGCAGAGGGGTTAGTTCCCACATCAACAGTTGAAGATATTGCAACAGTAGCAGCAGTAGAACATTCAGCAACAGTAGTAGCATTATCACGCTCAATGCACTTAAGACATGGTGGTTCAAATCCTTCCTGAGCGGAACTGATCTGTTTGGAGCGAAGTGACTCATTTTCCTTTTGAAGATCTTCATGAGCCGCTCTCAATTTCTCAAGATCTTGCTTCCTTTGAAGATAATCATAGGAAAGCTTTTCATGAGTTGTTGAGAGCGTTTCATGACGACTTTCAAGTTCCTCATACTTAATGTGAAGATTTTTTATATCTTCAATTAAGGACTCAGAACGAGTCATTTCAACGCCTAACAGATCATCACTTTTGTCTAATAGTTTTTGAATATGTTCCATGGCTTTCTGTTGTTCAGTTGCAATTTTAGCAAGTGTTTTGTAGCTGGGTTTTGAACCACAATCAGAGTCATCGTCACTGGATGTTTGATAGTGAGTAGTGCGTGTGTTTACCTTGGCACCGCGTGGCATGAAGCAGTAGGTAGGAGCGGAGTATTCCTTGTCATTTGCGTCGGTGTTGGTGATGAGGTCATTATCTTCAGTGTTGAAGATGGACTTGGCAACGTATGCTGTAGCCAGACTTGCGACGCCAGAATCGGACTCCTCCTCAGACTCCACCTCCGCCTCCTCAGAAGCGGACTCCTCCTCTGAATCCATTTCCTTGCCAACAAACGGACGTGCCTTGCCAGATGAGCTCTTCTTGTGTGATGAAGACTTCGAAGAAGACTTGGAAAAGGACTTTGAGTATTTCTTCTTCTTCTTCTTGTCGTCAGAGTCATATTCCTTGCTCTTCTTCTTCTTTTTGTTCTCATTGTCCTGCTGCGGACACTCAGAGATGAAGTGGCCAGGTTTCTTGCACTTGTGACATGTTTTCTTCTTGTAGTCATGAGCAGAAGCTTCATCATTCCTTGAGCTTGATCGGGAAGACTTTCTGAAGCCTTTCTTCTTGGTGAATTTTTGGAACTTCTTGACAAGCATAGCAAGTTCCCTTCCAATGTCTTCAGGATCATCAGAACTGCTGTCAGATTCTTCTTCAGATGAGGAGACAGCTTTTGCCTTCAAGGCACGAGTTCGCCCATAGTTTGGACCGTAGATATCTCTTTTCTGAGAAAGCTGAAACTCATGTGTGTTGAGCCTCTCAAGTATGTCAGACGGCTCGAGTGTCTTGAAATCAGGACGTTCTTGAATCATCAGGGCTAGGGTGTCAAACAAACTGTCAAGTGATCTCAGTAGTGTCTTGACGACTTCATGCTTGGTGATCTCAGTAGCGCCAAGGGCTTGAAGCTCATTCGTGATGTCAGTGAGTGGATCAAATGTGAACTGGACATTCTCATTGTCATTTCTCTTGAAGCGGTTGAAGAGGTTGCAAAGGACACTGATTCTCTGATCTCTCTGAGTTGAGACGCATTCGTTGACCTTGGAGAGCCAGTCCCAGACTAGCTTAGATGTTTCCAACGCACTCACGCGGCCATACTGTCCTTTGGTCAGATGACCACAGATGATATTCTTGGCAGTAGAGTCTAGTTGAACGAACTTCTTGACGTCAGTAGCAGTGACACCTTCTCCAGCCTTGGGAAGGCCGTTCTTGACGACATACCATAGGTCGACGTCAATGGCTTCAAGATGCATGCGCATCTTATTCTTCCAGTAGGGATATTCAGTTCCATCGAAGACGGGGCACGCAGCGAAGACTTTAATTATCCCTGCAGTCGACATAGCTAAAACTCCAGGTGGTTAAACCGAATCACACAGAACAAGGGAGTACCTTGCTCTAATACCAATTGAAAGTGCGTTAGATCGACTAGAGGGGGGGTGAATAGGCAATTTTTATGAAAGTCTTCAAAACATGGAAGTTATGAAGACAAACGACCGAAATAAACCTATTACCCTGCAGCGGAAGGTAGACTACACTAGGCAAGCCATAGTCAAGTATTCAATAGAGTGAAAGCACAATGACTAAGAGCAGCAATGTAGTAAGGATCAAGTAGGAAGAAATTATGAAGCCCAACAGAACACGCAGTCACTCAGTGAAGATAAAAGATAGTGCAATCATACAATGTCTTCACAAGGAGTAACAGTATGTAAAGAGAAGGGAAGGATGAAACCAGTGACTTGTTCAAGACAATGATGTGTTGGACCAGTTCCAGTTGCTGTGACAACTGTACGTCTGGTTAGGGCGGCTAGGTATTTAAACCTGAGGACACACAGTCTCGGACACCCAGTCCTGAACACGCAGCTCAGGACACCCAGTCCTCACCGTATTCCCCTTGAGCTAAGGTCACACAGACCTCGCCCAATCACTCTGGTAAGTCTTCAAGGTAGACTCCCAAACCTTCACAGACTTCGTTCACTGGCGATCCACAATGTCTCTTGGATGCTCAGAACGCGATGCCTAACCGGCTGGAGGATGCACAGTCCTCAAGTGTAATAAGTCTTCAGATCACACAGACAAGAAGACTTAAGTGATGCCTAATTCTCTTTGGCTCTGGGTGGTTAGGGCTTTATCCTCGCAAGGAATTCTCTCTCAAATGCTTCGAGGTGGGTTGCTCTCAAACGACAAAAGCCGTACACTAACTCTGAGCAGCCAACCGTTTATGGTTGTAGGGGGTGGGCTATTTATAGCCACAAGGCAACCCGACCTGATTTGTCCGAAATGACCCTGGGTCACTAAGGAACTGACACGTGTTCCAACGGTCAGATTTCAAACTCACACGGCAACTTTACTTGGGCTGCAAGCAAAGCTGACTTGTCCGACTCTGGACAAGATTCGCTCTCATAGTCTTCACTCAAAGACATAGGTTTTGGTTAGGCATCACTTCAGTCATTCTGACTGGTTCTCTTGGACCCCACTTAACAGTACGGTGGTTCCTATGACTCAACCAAGAAGAAAAAGAACTACGAAAGATCTAAGTCTTCGAGCTCCATAGGCTTCATGTGATGTCTTCTCTTGTCATAGTCTTCAATGTGAATATCTTCATATACCACCTTTGACTTCAATGTCTTCATACATTTTTAGGGGTCATCTCTGGTAGGAAAACCGAATCAATGAGGGACTTCTACCTGTGTTATCCTGCAATTCTTACAAACACATTAGTCCCTCAACTAAGTTTGTCGTCAATACTTCAAAACCAACTAGGGGTGGCACTAGATGCACTTACAGATACCGACGATCGAATCTCGGGCAAGTAACATACCGATGACAAAGAGAACAACGTATAGTGTTATGCGGTTTGACCGATAAAGATCTTCGTAGAATATGTAGGAACCAATATTGAAAGTGCTAGTGATCAACTAGAGGGGTGGGGGTGAATAGGCGATTTTTATGAAAGTCTTAAAAACATGGAAGTTTCGAAGACAAACGATAGAAATAAACCTATTACCATGCAACGAAAGGTAGACTACACTAAGCGAGCCATAGTCAAGTATTCAATGAAATGAAGGCACAAAGACTAATAGCAGCTAGGCAGTATAGATTAGGATGGAAGATAGTATGAAGCCAATCAGAACAAGCAGTCACACAGTGAAGACAAATAGATAATGCAAACAGGCAATGACTTCACAAGGACCAATCTGCAAATAAAGAGATGGGAAGGATAGAACCAGTGGCTCATTGAAGACAATGATTTGTTGGACCAGTTCCAGTTGCTGTGACAACTGTACGCCCGGTTAGGGAGGCTGAGATTTAACTCAGAAGACCGCGTCTTCACCTTATTCCCCTTGAGCTAAGGACACCCAGTCCTCGCCCAATTACTCTCGTAAGTCTTCAAGGTAGACTTCCAAACCTTCACAGACTTCGTTCACCGGCGATCCACAATGACTCTTGGATGCTCAAAACGCGACACCTAACCGGCTGGAGGATTCACGGTCCTCAAGTGTAATAAGTCTTCAGATCACACAGACATGAAGACTTCAGTGATGCCTAACACTCTTTGGCTCTGGGTGTTTAGGGCTTTGTCCTCGCAAGGATTTCTCTCTCAAAGGCTTCGAGGTGGGTTGCTCTCAAACGACAAAAGCCGTGCACTAACTCTGAGCAGCCAACCAATTTATGGTGTACGGGGTGGGCTATTTATAGCCACTAGGCAACCCGACCTGATTTGTCCGAAATGACCCTGGGTCACTAAGGAACTGACACGTGTTCCAACGGTCAGATTTCAAACACACACGACAACTTTACTTGAGCTACAAGCAAAGCTGACTTATCCAGCTCTGGATAAGATTTGCTCTCATTTTCTTCACTCGAAGACATAGGATTTGGTTAAGCATCACTTCAGTCATTCTGACTGGTTCACTTGGATCCCACTTAACAGTACGGTGGTCCCTATGACTCAACAAAGAAGAAAAGGAACGGCGAAACAACTAAGTCTTCGCGCTCCATAGTCTTCACGCGATGTCTTCTCTTGTCATAGTCTTCAATGTGAATGTCTTCACATACCACCTTTGACTTCAATGCCTTCATACATTTTTAGGGGTCATCTCCCGTAGGAAAACCGAATCAATGAGGGACTTCTACCTTTGTTATCCTGCAATTCTCACAAACACATTAGTCCCTCAACCAGGTTTGGTGTCAATACTCCAAAACCAACTAGGGGTGGCACTAGATGCACTTACAATCTCCCCCTTTTTGGTGATTGATGACAAACTGGTTGAAGTTTTCAACAAGGATAGAAATATGTGAAATTGTAAAGGTTTTAAGTATTGTCTTCGTAAGTAGCAGAAAGGCTCCCCCCCGAAGATGTGCATGTAAGTATTTTCCTTTTGAATGCAAATGCACATGGCAGGTTGTACTTGTGGAGCTCCTCTTCTACTTATGAAGACAATTCATCATGCATGAAATGATATAAAGAGGGTAATGACATGCATAATAAAAAATGGACGTCTGCAAAATGACTTCGTGCGGAATTTATCGTCGCACATGCGGAATTTATCATCGCATCACATAGTGTCGAAAAAGTAGCAGAGGACCATCAAGTTTAAGTGTTACAACTCAAAAACGAACCAAATGTTTCAAAAGAGAGAGTTGTAAGCACTTGGTAAAAGTAGCAAAAAGTAAAGCAACCACCCATATGGACCCACTTTGTAATGCCCTCGATGCGGCTATATCTCCCACGTGTCGAAGCACGACTTAGAGGCACAACCGCATTGAAAGCAATGTCGCAAGTGAGGTAATCTTCACAACAACCCATGTACTACATTAGGGAAAGAGATACATAGTTGGCTTACAATCGCCACTTCACACAATTACATGAATAAAGAGTTACATCATCTAGATATAATCAAGGTCTGACTATGGAACCAAAATAAAAGAAGACTACCCCAAATGCTACACAGATCCCCGATCGACCCCAACTGGGCTCCACTACTGATCGACTAGAACGAAACAACACAAAGGATAAGATCTTCATCGAGCTCCTCCTTGAGCTTAGTTGCGTCACCTCCTCGGTAACATCGGCACCTACAAACTGGTTTTGGAAGTATCTGTGAGTCACGGGGACTCAGCAATCTCACACCCTCGCGATCAAGACTATTTAAGCTTATAGGTAGGGTAAAAGGTATGAGGTGGAGCTGCAGCAAGCGACTAGCATATATGGTGGCTAACATACGCAAATGAGAGCGAGAGGAGGAGGCAAAGCACGGTCGAGAAACTATGATCAAGAAGTGATCCTAGAACAACCTACGTCAAGCATAACTCCAACACCGTGTTCACTTCCCGGACTCCGCCGAGAAGAGACCATCATGGTTACACACGCGGTTGGTGCATTTTAATTAAGATCAACTTCAGGTTTTCTACAACTGGACATTAACAAATTCCCATCTGCCCATAACCACGGGTGTTAGGGATATTACTACTGGGCATAAACCGGCCTACCTGGGCCGGATTAACTCCATCAGCCGTTCAAAGGTGTTAAAGCCCAAAGAGGCAGATAAAGGCCCAGGGCCCGTAGTCGGTTTACAACCTGTAGCCGTACATCAGCTTTGTGCACATACTTGTAATATGAGTTAGGAACAAGGAGAGACCAACTCGGATACGAGTATGAACCGGTGTTGGGACTCTCTGAACCGGCAGGCGTCACCCATGTATATAAGGGGACGGCCCGACGGCGGTTCAGGGACGACAGACAACAACTCGAGACATAGGCGAAGCTTATTCGCTCCCTAGTCATCGAAACACCCATCAATTCCATCACAACTACAAGTAGGCTTTTACCTTCATTGAAGGGGCCGAACTAGTATAAACTCTCTTGCGTCCTTGTGTCTGCTTTAACCCCTTCAAGCTAACCCGTAGCGATGGCTCCACGACTAAGTCCTTTCTCTAGGACATCTGCCGTGACAAAACCACGACAGTTGGCGCCCATCGTGGGGCTATCGCATGATGGTTTCCGGTTCTTGGAGGGCCGCTTTGAAGGACTTGAGGGCTATGCTGTAGGCCGGATGACTAAGAGTCGTCGCGACAGGCTCTACATCGACGATGCAGGCTGGGGCCCCGAGGCCAGCTCAGTTGAGTACGGGTACCGGGTCCCCTTTGGTAGCATTCACGTTTTCATTGGGAAGATCGGTGAACCGGGCTCTGAGCCGGACATCTGCACCGACCTCGTCGAGACGGCTCAGCGTGCGCAATCCGCCCGGATTAAACCGGCCATGAAGCGTGCCTTCGTGGGAGTCATGCATGGAGGAAGTCATGAGGACGGATTGGGATTTCGCGGGGCGACTGTCATTTGTTCCGGTGACGAGTCTTCGACCGGAGAAACTGAATCTCTTTATCAGCTACAAGATGGCCGGATTGGGAACTGTTCCGATGGCGACAGTATTTCGGACCCCTCTGATATGCCCAACCGGGTTGGAGTATTCATGGCCGGAACACAAGCAGCGCTTCATTCTTCGACAGCTGCGGCAACGATTTCCGGTTCAGCAGCAGCAACGGCCACCGGGGCAGGAGGCCCTGTGCGCCCGCCGGCTCAGGTTCTATCAGAGCTATTTGATGTGTTGGCTGTGCTTATGGCGGAAGTTAATCCGCCAGATCAAGACGTTCACAATACGGAGATTGCAAAGGTAAAGGAACAGATCACCCAGGCCAAGGCGGATCTGGCGGCTGAGGACATCAGGATGGCCGCAGAGCGGGCTGCTTTAGAAGCACAAACCACCAGGACTATTATTCGTTATAAAGGTGTCGCAAAGGGATGTGCGCCAGGATTATTTTTGCACTAGCGCAGACGAGAGAGTCGTCACCCCCGCTACATCAACGCACGCGGTTGACTCGTCGTCCGCCCCCGCGGCCGATTCGCACACATCTGCGCCGCTTCCAACGCGGCGGCCGACTCGCTCGTCAGCGCCGGCTTACAGCACTGCAGTCGACTCTTCCGTCCGCACCGTCTTACAACACTGCAGCCGACTCATTTACTGTCTGGACGAGTCAGGTGATATCCCTCCAAGTATAATTTAGCACATATTGTTTTTGTCAAAAAACAAATTACTCCGGCTTGCGATGTTTTTGATGCAGGACAATTGTTCACTACATCAACACGACATGGTTGACTTGCTCGTCCGCGCCGGTTTATGACACTGGTGCCGATCTTCCCCGTCCGCACCGGTTTACAATGCCGCGGCCGGTTCATCTATCCGAGCTACCTCTGATGTTGTGGTCGCTTTTTTCGTCCATCTCTCACGGCCTGGTCTACATCAACATACCGGGCCGCACCTGTCTGCATGAGCTGTTTATTGGGCGCACAAGTCGCCGCCATTACAGTTTTGATTAACTTCAAATCGCCAGTTGGAAAGAACCATTGGCCGAGTTGCTGACACGGCTCATATGGGATCATTTACAACCCGCTGCAGTCACCTCAACCTTCTATGGATTCACATCGTGCTATCAATGCCAATAATATACAAGTTATGCCAGTTTATATCACGGTCAAATATGGAGAGCCTCAAGCCAACTCCTCGAGTTACCTTTGAGACTCGGGGGCTACGATGACATGACTCAGTGAATATTGCCAGTTTCAGCAAATTTAAAAACCCCAGGACGATGGAGGGAAGGATAACCCAGTCCCGGAGGCTACTGTTATATTGATGAAAGTTTAAAGGCCGTCAGAAAATTTCCGGTTTAGAAAGTATATGACAGTTACAAAATCCCGGTTCAAGAAGAATTTATCTCTTGCAAAAAGTTAAAAATTGCCAAAGAGGACCTGCTGCCATGATGCGCGGTTCAAACATGGGGGCTTCTGCTTCATAAAGCGGGGTCTCTGTTCTTTTACATCAGGTGAGGTTACATGGAGTTGCTCTAAAGCGGCCTCCGGTTTACCCCTTGAGTTCGCTTTGCTAAAAGCATCGTGTTATATCACTTGGAGGATTGGTCGTGTCCGAACCAATACCATGCCTCTTGATAGGCGAGAGCCACCAGATCACTTGGGGACTTGGTCATGTCTGAACCAGTCATGCCTCTTGATCGGCCTAAGGCCACAGAATCACTTGGGGGCTTGGTCGAACCCGAACCATGACCACGCCATTTGGTCGGCCTAAAATGCCACAAGAATCACTTGGGGACCTGGCTAACTAGAACCATAGTTACACCTAACGGGAGCTTGGTCGTGTTTGGCCATGGTTACGCCATTTGATCAGTTTAAATAAGTCTTTTTTGGCAAACGTTTTTTTCGTTGCTTTTGCTTCATACTTTTCTTTGAAGGGGGGTTTTTGCTTTTTATTGTGTTTCTTAAACCGACAATTTTTTTTAAATTGACGGAACACAGTTCACGTCAATCCGGAGGCTATTTGACCGGTTTAATACACGTTGTTAACATCCTCTTATGGAGTAACACGGTATTTATCATAACCCGGCACGGTTTACATGGTAAACTAGCGTCATATGTATATACAAGAGCTGTTACCTCCTCCAACAGTATGGGTTTGCAAAACTCCGCTTCAAGATTGGCCAAGACAACTTCACGCTCAATGACGGCAGGTATTATGTATCTCAAAATTTGGTCATACTTAAAATTTTGTTTTGATTTCATATATGCAGACATCATATTCCGCCTGACGGTACAACCGCGGTGGCACTTGACGAATTTTTTATTTCAGAAAGTGTTTTGGAAAGTTCATTGCCACAGGAAGAACAAATTATGCACGAAGGCATATCAACATCAAAGGTATCAGCTAGCCTATTACAAGGCAACATGGTGCCCATAATAATATAATTGTTTTTCGCAAAGAAGAGGCAGTTTTAAACCGGCGTCTGGTTCAAGCTTGGTCACCAGCCTGGCCTGATGGTTGTGGGTCGTCCTGCGCCGCTTCAGCCTCCGTATCCCTACCCACTGGCTGGAAATCCACAGTTGTCTAGTCGATTCCCATTAATGCTTGAAAAACAGCTTCATCGTGGATCAGCAAGGACGGGTCAATATCAGGAGCGTAAGTATGCTTACGGATTGGAGGAATCAGATTTTCCGATTCATGGATTGGCGCAGCTATTCACTTGTTCTGACTGTCATATTGCGCTTGATAACGAGACAAGTCTGCTTCCTCAGCCAACTGACAAGCTAGTGGACGCACCTCCCGGTTTATCGCTCGCAGATCCGCTTCACAAAATTCTGATCCGTCTTCCTTCAAGCTGGGATAGCCTTGAGCCACTTCAACAGGATCAAAATCCGGCACCCAGGCTTTTGCCTGGATTAAAGCATTGATTGCGCCGGTTCGAGCAGCAAATTTCTTTAGCTCTTCAATCCGGGCAGGAAGCACCGACAGTTTCATCAGAGTATCTTGAATCAAAGTAGGCGCCGGTTTGTTATGAGAGGCGGTATAGATGATCCGTTGGGCACCAGTATACAATTGTTCAACCAATGTATAGGCGGCTTTTAGCTTCTTCCGTACATCTGACCCCAAGTGACCAATGCGTGTCCCTAAAATACCATAAAGGGTTAATAAGCCGGCGACTTTGTCAGAAGGCAGAGCCAATTCAGTAGGAAAACTGGCTTACCAAAGATAGCAGCAGTCATGGCATGCACGTGCCGCTTTATGCTGGTCAGTTCATCTGCCACTGGTTTTAGTGCAGCCTCAGCATCCTCTGCTCGTTTGATCAAAGCGGATTTCTCAGTGGCCCAGTCCGCCCATTTCTTTTTGAAGTTTTCCTTAAGTTGTTCCATGGCGCTTAAAGCACTGGTCAATTCCTCTTTTGCTTTGGAGGTTTCAGCTTGTTGGGTTTTCAGGGCTTCTTGAAGATCGATGAATTGGTTCTCTTTCATCTTCAGCTCCGCCTGCATGCATACAGATATATGCTTCAGCAAACTGGTAGAAGAATTCAAGTACCAACCACATAACAAGTTATGCGCTTAGTACTTGGGGGCTAATGCATATTTGATCTAAAGCGGCCCCCGATTTACCCCTTCATCTTTCGATTGTTTACAAAGTCCCAAGATCAATACAAGTATTCAACTTGGCACTTGGGGGCTAATGGCTATTGGATCATATATATTCTGATACGGTAGTTTCAATTACTTAAAGTACCGGTTTAACTACGCTAAAGTTGAACCGGCCCTTGGGGGCTACATCAGCAAATTTCAAAGCAACAAGATTTATATTATTTAAGTCCCGGTTTGAAAGAATATTCCAAACCGACCCTTGGAGGCTAGGAGAGTCAGGAATGAAAGCATACAAGCAAGAAGGAGCATATGGAAATTACCTCATATTTGTCTTTCATCATGTTAACCAGACCGGCTTCATAGTCACGGCTGGTATACAGCTGGTTCAGATAGCCGGAATGGATATCTTGGGCGTTCAGAGCAGCGTAAGTCGTTAGATCAGTGTTCCACTTGCCTTTACCAAAGGCAGCAAGTTCTTCCTTGGCAGAATGTTTGGATAAAGCGACAGGATTGTTTGGCTCAGAATGGCCAGTACCAGTAATGACAACCTCATCATCTTTGGTACCGCCGGTTTGCACTGGAGCTGTTGGCTTGTCAGTAGGCTTTGCTGGACCGGTGGAGCTTTCAATCCGGATGGAACCTGTAGGCTGATGGGTAGGATCTGAGGTGTCAGTGGGTCTCTCTTCTGCAATAAGATCATCATCTTGTTGCGGTGGATCGTTGGGAATATCCACAGGAATAGCCGCTTCAGCGTTGGGTGTCTTGTCCGCTTCAAGAACGACATCCTCTTCGGCCGCTTTGTCCAGGCGGGCCTTCTTGCTTGGCCTAGGTTTGGCCCTGAGAAGGATAACAAAATCAAATACAGAATATGTTCTAAGGCAATGTACTGCAAACATTGCAATAAGTATAGCTTACCCAAACGCCGTTTTGAGCGGTGGGAGCTGAGTAGCCGATGACTCGCCAGAAGATGAGTGGGAAGTAACCTGATAATTGGAGTCAGACGGAGTAAGAGGTTGATGAAAGCAGCCTGCTTTAGGACAAGTACTGACAAGCAAATTAGAGACCTCGGAATGGCACTTCTGAACCAAACTGTTCGGTAAACCGGCGGAGGTAACTACCTGGCCGCTGTGCCGGGTGGTGCGGCGAGCTTCGTGTTGTTGGGTCTTCATAAGAAGTTTAGGATCCAAATAAGCAAGAGGATGAGAAAATTTAACTTTCCGGTTTGCCTGACGGATTTTTTGTGAAGGCAAGGTTTCTGAATCGGAAGAGAGAATAATTACCTCAGCAACATCCGCGTGGCTGGCTTCGACATCATCCTGACAAATATCATCATCAATAAGACGCATGGAAAATAAACCAAGTGAGTCAAGCTCTACCTCAAAACCCGGATTATCAACCTCATCATCAGGAGCCAGATTAGAAGAGGCGGTGGTTCTTTTCTTATGGGCAGTCTTCTTCACAGCTTTAGTCTTTTGCTGAGCTGCTCTTTCCGGTTTGTCTGGTTTTTCTGGCTTCTCCTGCGGCAGTTTTTTGCTCCAAAACGGATCATCGCCCTGATTACGCAGACACTGATATTAAAAACAATGACCAGACATATCAATAATAGATTCAGTAAAGGGAGAAGTCAAAGTCTTACAGCTGGCGGTTTGTTGGTGGCACAGAAGGGAAGCAGGCCGGTTCTGGCGTAGATGTGTTCCGGTTCATTCAGTATCTTACGCACAGCCTCTATGATTTCTTCACCAGAGAGCTGGAGTCTTGAGTGTCGCAGTGGGTCATCAACACGATCAGTATACTGGCACATCAAACCGGAGCGCAGACTAAGAGGCAGTATGCTCCATGATATCCAACAACGAGCAAGATCAACCCCTGTTAAACCGTTGGCCATAAAAGCTCTAAGCTTTGATAGCTGAGGAGCATATTTACTTCTCTCCTGTGCAATCAATCTTTGTGGAGAAGGGTGTGTGTTGCTGAGCCGCTCCTGTCGAAAGCCAGGCAAGGGATTCTCACCAGCAGGGGAGGTGTCTTTGCAGTAGAACCATGTCTGATTCCATTCTTTGGGGTGGCTATGCAGTTTTGCATGAGGGTATGTGACCTCTTTCCTTTTCTGAATCGCCACACCACCCAACTCCGTATTGGAGCCGTTAGTAAATTCAGTACGACAGTTTAGATGGAATAGGTCTCTCAACAGTTCCACCATGGGCTCCTCTTGAAAGAACGCTTCACAGAGCACTTGGAAGTGACACATATTTGTAACAGAGTTGGGGCCAGTATCTTGTGGATGGAGCTGGAAATAGGCTAAGACATCCCGGTAAAATTTAGAACCGGGTGGCTAAAAGCCCCGGGCTAAGTGATCTACGAAAACAACAACCTCTCCTTCTCGAGGTGAGGGAGGGTATTCTTTGCCAGGAGCCCTCCAATGGATTGTATCCTTACTGCCTAAAGCACCAATCAGGACTAAATCGTCCAGTTGAGCCTCTGTGACGCGAGAAGGAACCCAATTGCACTCATACACTTGCTTGGCCATGACGGAATCTACAAAGTAAAAGATCCCGGTTCAAAAATGCATTGATTAAAATGCACTGGTATGTACAATGTTAAACCGGAAACAACCCTATCTAAACCGGAGTTTCATGAAGCAACCTACATCGGGCGGTTCAACAAGGGGACTAATGGCATATACCGGTTTGGAAAATTTTCTATAAGGTTAAACCGCCTGACCTAAACATTGAAGCAGTTGAGATTGCGGATGGTTAAGTATGCAGAAATAGGTTTCACAAGATCTTATTACGGCATTGGATCTGAAGCAAGTTCAGAAAATAAGAAAAATAGTCGAAGATCAAAGCAGAACAGTATTGAATCAATGAGCAGAAGTATATGTGAGATCTATGGTTTTGGGCAGGAAACTAGCGGCGGATACTGAAAGTTACCGCTACACAAAGCAAGGGTTTACATGTGCATCCAGGAGCTAATACATGAGTATGAACAAGATGAACACCGCAAGAACACGAATCCCTAGATCAGATCTATATTGAGAAGAACAGAAGACCTACCAGAGCTGAGGAAAACGCGGAAGGTCGCCGCGGCTTTCTGGCGCGTTCAAGTTGATGCAGCGGCCAAGGGTGATGCATAAGACGACGGCGGCGGCGGAGCTCTGAGACTGGCGACGCGAGGAAGACGAAGAGGCAGGGCACGAAGGGAAGAAAAGAAATGACCCTTCAGGCCTATTTATAAGGCAAAGGACATGTGTCAGGCGCGGGAATCAAGGGACCGCAGATTTTCGAAGTAGGGCGATCACCTCGGTCATTGTGAATCTATTAAACAAGAAGATATCATGGATTTTTTCTTTATGACAGATGATGTCATGCCGGTTTACAGCAAACAGAGAAGATGACGTCATGGCGGTTCAACAACTACAAGAAGATGTTGAAGACGAAGATTTTTGCTAAGGATTGACATGAACCTGTTCAAATCAATCTAGGGACTAATGTTAGGGATATTACTACTGGGCATAAACCGGCCTACCTGGGCCGGATTAACTCCATCAGTAGTTCAAAGGTGTTAAAGCCCAAAGAGGCAGATAAAGGCCCAGGGCCCGTAGTCGGTTTACAACCTGTAGCCGTACATCAGCTTTGTGCACATACTTGTAATATGAGTTAGGAACAAGGAAAGACCAACCCGGATACGAGTATGAACCGGTGTTGGGACTCTCTGAACCGGCAGGCGTCACCCATGTATATAAGGGGACGACCCGGCGGCGGTTCAGGGACGACAGACAACGACTCGAGACATAGGCGAAGCTTACTCGCTCCCTAGTCATCGAAACACCCATCAATTCCATCACAACTAGAAGTAGGCTTTTACCTTCATTGAAGGGGCCGAACTACTATAAACTCTCTTGCGTCCTTGTGTCCGCTTTAACCCCTTCAAGCTAACCCATAGCGATGACTCCACGACTAAGTCCTTTCTCTAGGACATCTGCCGTGACAAAACCACGACATCGGGCACGACTTTCGAAAGTTCAAAACCCTGCAGGGGTGTCCCAACTTAGCCCATCACAAGTTCTCACGGTCAACAAAGGATATTCCTTCTCCCAAGACAATCCGATCAGACTCGGCATCCCGGTTACAATACATCCTCGACAATGGTAAAACAAGTCCAGCAAGACCGCCCGATGCGCTGACATCCCGATAGGAGCTGCACATATCTCGTTCTCAGGGCAACACCGGATAAGCAATCCGTACAACTGAAACTAGCCCTCGAGTTTCCCCGAGGTGGCGCTGCATGGGGCTCTAGTTTGGACCAACACTTAGACAAGCATTGGCTCGGGGGTTTAAAATAAAGATGACCCTTGGGCTGGCCTAACCTAAGGGAAAAAGGCTAGGTGGCGAATGGTAAAACCAAGGTTGGGCCTTGCTAGAGGAGTTTTATTCAAAGCGAACTGTCAAGGGGTTCCCATTATAACCCAACCGTGTAAGGAACGCAAAATCCGTGAACATAACACCGATATGACGGAAACTAGGGCGGCAAGAGTGGAACAAAACACCAGGCATAAGGCCGAGCCTTCCACCCTTTACCAAGTATATAGATGCATTAATTAAATAAGAGATATTGTGATATCCCAACAATAATCATCTTCCAACAAGGAACAAACTCCAATCTTCACCTGCAACTAACAATGCTATAAGAGGGGCTGAGCAAAGCGGTAACATAGCCAAACAATAGTTTGCTAGGACAAGGTGGGTTAGAGGCTTGGCTTAACAATATGGGAGGCATGATAAGCAAGTGGTAGGTATCGCAACATAGGCATAGCAAAAGAGCGAGCATCTAGCAAGCAAAGATAGAAGTGATTTCGAGGGTATGGTCATCTTGCCTGAAATCCCGCAAGGAAGAAGAACGAGTCCATGAAGAATACAAACAGACGTAGCCAACAGATCCTCACATACGCAACGTTACCGGATTACCGAGAAGAAGTACACCAGAAATAAAGAAAACAACATAGTGAACAACCACCACATAGACATGGCATGATTCACAAACAAGTATGATGCATGTCCGGTTTAATGAGGCATGGCATGGAAAAATGCACAAACAATCCTACAAATTAAGTGGAGCTCAACATGCAACTCCGTTGCATATTGACGAAACACCACATTCAAGTTATTTAGTTCGATCTCATTTATGTACCCAACAATATTAAATGTTGTTAAACATGGCAAGAGGGTGAAGCAAATGAAAACTATCTATCTAGGCAAGTTTAAATGAGGCCGGAACAACAAAACAACAAGTCCAGAAACTCCTCATATGCATATATTAGGTTTGGGTACTGTTTTGCCCTAAACATAATTTTAGAGTTGTTAACCATGCTAGATGAGTGCATCATGTTAAACTAGGAATTTTCTACCCCATTTACATATAAAGTATATTAAGATCCGAGTTACGGTAATTTATTATGAATTAAATCATTTTAACATGGCATAGGGACAAATTTAACCAAACAGCATGTTTAAACATTTTAAACATGGATGAAAATGACATATTATTAAACTAGATGAAATTCTAAGCAAGTTTCATATTAAGTTTGTTTTAATATGATGCACCGTATGTGAGTTATTATATGCATGTTGTCTAGGGGCTTTTCTGTAAAACTGCAAACTCTAGGATAAAAGGAAAAAACACAACAGGAAAAAAAAGCACGCATGGGCCGAAACTGGGCAGCCCAATAGTGCAGGGGGGCTTGGGTGCTGCTCACCACGGGCCTCGGCCCAGAACTGAGGAGAGGAGGAGGCCGGCAGGGGCGCACTGGGCCGGCCTGCTTAGCTCGATCGAAAGGTCAACGTAGCCTGGCGCGGCGCTCGTCGTCTTGTTTCAGTGTTGGTCGAAGGTAGGTAGCGGCGCGGCTGCACAGGCAAGGGCACTTGCGTCGGGGATCGGTGCGGGAGGAGCTCGGGAGGTAGGCTACAGAGGCGAGGCGATGGCGCGACCGGGCCCTACACGCAGAACCACGATCAACGGTGATGCGGTCCTCGCGCGAGTACAGGAGTGCGAGCAGGTCAGGCTCCTCTGCTCGATGCAGAGCGAGCAAAGGCCGGCGGCGGGGCATGGAGATCGACGGGTCGAGGTACGAGCGATGCAGGAGCAGAGGACGACACCAAGCTCGGTGTTGCGGAGGAGCAAGGGGGCTGCGGCCGCGGACATCGAGGGGCTCTGGCGAGGTCTTGGCAGCGAGGCAGGGACTTGGCGTGCCGCGCAACGACCTGAAGTAGACGGTGTCGACGGCAGGAGATGGCGGAGATGGCTAGATCCAGTCTGGCTCGATCGATCCGAGGCGGCGTGGGTCGAGGGAGCGCCGGGGAAGGCTCGTTCTGGCCGGAGACAAGGCCATGGGCGACGCTGCATCCTGGTACAGAGAGAGAACGAGAGAGAGATGAGATAGTGAGAGGAGGAAAAACAGAGGAATGAGGGGGCCTGACGGGGGCTCATCTGCTGGTGGCACTGCTTGCGGCCGACAGCGACGCAAGGTGGTTGAGGAGGGTGGCTGGCATCGTCGGGAAGAACACCAGCGGGGAGGAAGGACGACGAGGTGGCGAGGAGGAGGTCCTGGAGGTGAGGGTCGTCGCTGGTTGCTCCGGCGAGCGGCGCGAGGCGGCGGGATCGAGCTCGGGGAGGCACGGGAGGTGGTGGATGGTTTGGATAGGGAGGAGCTGTGGCGGCTGCAGTGTTGATTGGTTCGGCGGTGAGAACAAGAGAAGTGGCGGCGGCATGGGGATGGGATGGATGGGACATAATCCTAGATTCTAGGGTTTGGTCTAGTTATAAATACCGAGTGGATTTGGGTAGGGGCTAATCTGTCCCTTCGATCGTAATCGGACGGTCGGAAAAAATAGGCTAGGGAGCCCAAAAGAAAAACGGAGACGTTTTGTAGATGTTTGGGGATGTTCTGAGTCCAACGGTGACAACTGCCCAGCGGGGGGGTTTGGGACAACTTTCAGATGCACATGTGAGGGGGGTCGATACACTATGCAAGGAGGGGTTTCGGGGCCTGGCGGTTGATAGCGGACTATGCAGAAAGCTTTGGACCGAGAGAAGAGAAGAGAGAGAAACCCGACGACTGTTTTAGGAGACCGAAAACGTCCGACGTTAGACCAGCTATACTGCCGCTATAGTTATCCGTTGGGGGAATCAAACGGACTCCGAATGCAATGAAATTTGGCAGGCGACCTACTGACAACATAAACACACCGCATGCCAACTTTCAACCCATTCTGAGAACATTTTCCAGCCACTTATAAAATAATATTTCGGACATGCCGCAGGCGCGTGCAAGTGTGTCTGGGCTCAGAACGGACAACAGAAAGAACTGGGGGAAACCCGGACGGATGCAGGTTTTGAAAACATGATGATGCAAAGCACATGATGACATGACAAGATGCAATACGCAAGCGAATGACATGGCAACGACAGCGAATCACTGGAAGACACCTGGCGCAACGGTCTCGGGGCGTTACATGCTTGAAGACTATCAACTCATATGCTTCTCCCCCCTTTGTCAGTAATGACCAAAAAGGTTTGAAGACATAGAGCCTCTACTCGTTCCCATGAGGTGCAGGCGAAGCAGCAGGGTCGCCGTTGAGGTCCGGTGGTGCAGAAGAACTTGGTGCAGGTTCGAGAGCGCTGAAGGTGGAGGTGGTGAAGTGGCATCATCTTGATCATCGATAACTCTGGCATTCACCGTGGCAGCTGAGGAAGAATAGCCAAAGTCTTCAAGGGAGGGAGTCCGACGCAAGTGAGCATTCCTTGGAGGAGTGGAGTCAAACTTGAATCTTTCTGTGAAGCCATCGTCTTGAAGATCTTCTTCAGCAGTGAGAAAAGTCAAACTCTTCCAAGACCTCCGACAGGTTTCATGTGTGACAAAGGCATTCTTGGTGGCAAGATTGCGAATGTGATTGACGTCCACCAAGAGGCTTTGCATCTGATGCTTAAGCCAGTCATGATGCTTATCCTGTTTCTGATGTAGCGCGATGAGAAGCTCTCGGTCATTGAGAACACGAGATCGCTTCCGAGGCCTTTGGGCAATGGTGCTTCCAGTGGCGTCAGTTTGGGCGCGAGGGGCACGTGTGTTACCAGCCAAGGGATAAACACGAGAGTTTGCCTGAACTCCTTCAATGGGCTGGGTGAAGCTTTGACGATCAACATTGTGAAGATAGATTGGATCCTTTGCAGGCTCTGGGCAAATAGCTTCAACAGACAGATTAACCTCTGGCAAGAAAAGAAGATGATTGCGCGCAGACGGCTGATAGTTGAAGGCAGAGTGAAGCTTGATAAGGCGCATTACCCACGGAGCGTAGAACTTCAGACCAAAAATGTCAGAGCCAGATGCAGCCAACTGCCTGATGTAGAAGTCTTGAGCATTGAAGCTTATGCCATTGAAGATATAGAAAACCAAAGTCTTCATTTCTCCTTGAAGCTTCGCTGCAGATGAATGTCCTTTGACAGGCCATAGAGTCTTTCTGATGATATGATAAATGGTGCGGGGCAGATACTCTAGGTCTTCAACAAAGAATTCGGTTGGGTATTCAGCGTCGTGTGGCAAAGGCTTCATCATGCTCAACATTTGACTCATGTTGGGTTCTGGCTTCTGGAAAATGCTCTCCAAAGCATTCTGGTGTTGTTGACAACCTGGTTCATAGTATTCACCAGGAGTGGGCAGGGCTGTGAGCTCAATGATGTCTTGAGCTTTAGCTTCATGATGAACATCTCCTGTCATCCACTCAAGGATCCAAGTCTTCGGATCCCTGTTGTATCCACAAATGTGGAGGGTAGCATAGAATTGAAGCAGAAGTTCTTCATTCCAGTGTTCCTTTGTAGTTACAAAATTAAGCAGACCCGCATCACGGAAGCAGTCAAGGGCTTCTTCAAGGCATGGCAGTCCAGCAATGGCTTCACAATCAAGATGCATGTGAGGGAAGATGTGTCCCTAATTGTACAAGATGCATGAATAATAGCTTCGCTGCTGGTAACTCCAGAATCGGTCCGAAGAGATTATTGGCACTGTTGAAGAATGTCTGGTGTGCCTTAAATCCATTCAGATTAAATGATCCTGGTGAAGTTGCAGTACCTGGAAACCGTGGTAGCCTTGGCTTTGGCTTCTGGACCTGAGGCCTGTGCTCCACATTATAGGCAAACTGAGGTCCAGGAGCAGGTAGAGGAACCACGATTGGCCAGCATACGGTAACAAGTTGTCCACGATCATATGCTTGCTCGATGGTGTGTGGCCTTGGAGGAGGTACAGGAGCAGAGGCATTGGCTTCAGGCAACGGATTTGCTTCAGGTGCTGCATTGGCTTCAGGTGCAACATCATCTGACACCACATTAGCTTCAGCCATGACAATGTCATTGGCTTCAGTGTTGATGTTGGTGGCCGCCTCAGTATTGGTAACCTCCACTTCAGGAGCTGGAGGGTCAGACACGCTCTCCTCGAGAACAACTTCAGGGTTGGACGGGGGTGTAGCAACTCTTTCTTCATCACGTGGTTCTTCTTCTTCATCGGCTGATGCAGCCGAAATATCTTCAGCCGCTTTGGCTTCAGATTCAGGGATGTTCACAGTAGGAGAGGCTTCAGGAAAGACTTCGCGTGAGACGGATTGGCACTCTTCTCCTTCGGGAACACTTGACAATGTGACCCGTGGCCTAGGTCCTTTGCGAAGCCTGCGAAATGCTGGCGACGCCTGTGGAGATGGAGTTGGTTGGGCCTCAAAGTCTTCACTGTCAATCACCAGAGTGGTGACCTGTGGTGGGGGAGTGACTGGTGTTTCTTCAGCACGAGGGGATTCTTGAGGGTGATCGGCCCATGAGTCATCCTGAGCAATTGGCGTCAACGGATGACCAATGCTGATGAGTTCGCTGTTCGTGAGAACAGGCGATGATACCAAATTGTGCTCAATCTGAGGAAATACTTCATCATCTTCAACATTGTCGTGAGGACCAATGTCTTCAGCTGTGGTGGGGTCAACAGCTGGATTCTCTTCAGCTTCAGGAGCCTCTGTGGAAGCAGGCTCATGAACTACTAGGGATGGCAATGGGTTGGGTTTGGGGCGGGTGGAGCTGGTCCAAATCCAACCCATGATCCATCTTCCTACCCTCTACCCATCCGCCAAATTATCCATGGGCACAACTTGTGCCCATGCCCAAACTCACTGGATACCCACATACCCATGGAGCTCCATGGGCATAGAAAAGTCAGCATGAAGCCTTCCCAAATATCAAATCAACTCATCATCATTTACTCACAAATGACAACATAAGCTACATGCATAAGTAGGTAACAAGTAATACGACGAGTCCTTAAGTGTGACATACCAGAGGTTGATTATGTAGCATATAGCTCATGGCACAAGTTGCATATTTCCTGCCATTTCCCATTGATTCGCTCTTTCTACTGTCACTGGAATATGACCCCACATGTCATATGGGTATCCATTGGATATCCATGGAGCACAAACTATAACCATGCCCAACCTGGCTGTTCGTGGGTATCCATATCCACGGACCCATGGGCAGAAATGTGCTCCATACCCTTGCCCAACTGGGTCGGGTATCCATGGGTATCCAGATCCATGGATAAAATTGCCATCCCTATGAACTACCAGACGACGTTCATGATGTTCAGACGCAGGACGAGCAACAAAAATTGGCTCGACAAGAAGGGGCTCTATGGAAGAAGTCTGGTCTCTCTTCTTTATTTTCCTTTTCTTGGTTGGGGGAGCATCATCAGTGGTGGCTTTGGTCTTGCACTTTCTGGCTTCGGCTTCAGCTGCTCTAGTTTTCTTGAATTTTGAAGCCACTGTGGGGACGTTAGGCTTCGAGCCTGTCATACTGGCTAGGAAGACAATGCAAGGTTCTTCCTACCCTGATGCTTCTGGTTCAGCCACAGCTGGCTTCTTCTTCTTCTTGGCAGCCATCCTGGGGTCAATGCCTGGTCGCCCCAAAGCCTTGTGCTTTTCAGCTTCATTGTAGCGTTGAACACATTTGGCAGCAAGATTCTTCATGCGCTCACGAGAACCTTTTGCTTCTTCTTGTTTCTTGTGGAATGCCTCCTTGAGCTCATGCATCATGACCTTGAAGTTCTGAATGTCTTCAACATTGAGCTTGGCCATGTGCTTCTTGAACTGAGCCTTTTCATAATCGATCTTATGCTTCAGCTCAACAATTTTCTGAGCAAGAGCCAACTCAGGAGCAATGGCTCCATGGAAGGAGACGCTGAGGCCAATTGGAAGCTGGAGATCATCAAAATTGACATCTGGGCTGTTAAACCACTCATCAATAAACTTGTATAAGATTTCCACATCAAAGAGGGGAAGATCATTGAAGATTTCCGCCTCTTGCTTGCTCTTTATCAACTGCTCAAGAGCGTCATCGCCAAGATCGTCATCGCTGGACAGATCAATGGCGTCATTCTCGTTTCTCAAAACAGCAGCAGGGGTTAGTGCTTGACTAGTGGGTTGCATGGGCTTTCTCAACTTGGCAGACTTGGATATGCATGAGAGATCTTCTGACTGCACACTGGCTTCAGGAGGTGCAGTGGCCAGAGGCTTCGCCCGTGAGACCTTTGGTGCAGAGGGGGGATGTGAAGCCTTTGGTTTCTTTTGCTTCACAGGCTTCGGTGATGCAGGTGCTTCGTCAGAATCAGTGTCATCTGCAGAGTGGTCCACGGCTGCCCCTTGAACCTGAATGTGAGTGATGAGACCTTCTAAGTTGTAGAAGGGCCCAATAATATTGGGTTCAGCTTCGTGTGTGCCGTCAGCTCGTGGTGTAGAGGGGCCTGGGTTGAATTCTAATCCCAAAGACTTCTTGTTTTCCTTGGCCGAGTTCTTTGCAGCCTGATAGTTGCGCTTGAACAGATTATCTTCACGACACCATAATAGAGAGGAAGCAGGCTGAGGTCCATGAATCATGCAGGGGTAGAAGCCTTGAGAAATAGCTTCGGACTTCGACTTGGGCCGAAGACCTTTGTATATTATATCTCCCCAGGGGCCCTTTAAGGCATTCTTCTCAGCATACTCATTGGTGACAAATATGTACTTGAACCATTCCTCTGCCCAATGTCTTCGAATCCATTGGATTCGGTTCTTGCATTCTCCATAGGTTTCTTCTGGATCTGACTTGTATAACTCATAGAGATCCGGTGGCAGGTCCTTAGTAGTGTTTCCACGGCGTTGTCTGCCGCCCTTCCTGACTGATTTTTGAGTTGTCATGAAGTTTAGACTGAAAGGCTTCAACACTATCGAAGTCTTTCGTCTACTGGTCAGACAGGAACTGGCTTCAGGAGAATTTATGTGACGCTGTAAGAACTCTGCAAATGAATATAGACTATGAGAACCAAGGGATTCTCCCACGGACATGTACCTGTGATAGCATTAGAGATGCAAGGGAAGGGGAAGAGGTCATATGCATTCTTAGAAGATTTTGAAGATAAATCAGTTTAGAAGACATTGACCTCATAGTGGGAAGACATTCACTCATATGTAGTGAGTTGGTTCCAGATTTGTACGAATCCACGAATAAGTACAAGTGGGGAATCTAACTATTCTGTGAAGCATAAGTGAACATACTAGGCATGCTATGAGATGCAGAACAGGATAGATCCAATTTTGTAGCAACAGAAACCACTTGTAGTTGGAAAGGATGAATCTATCAGATCAAAGAGACTGTAAAAATAGGTTTTATTTACCACACGAGGAACTGCTAGACGGAGTGGGACAGGAGGCCGGGCAGTTCGATCTTCCGTGCCCTAACTTGGCGACGGAGGACACCTACGGCGACGGCGGAGAAGACGATGTCCGCGGCTGGCGTGAGGACGGCGTCGGTGAGGTTGCGACAGCTAAGCGCTTCGTCGCCAGTGTCGTCGAGGGCTAGCGGTGGTGCTAGGGTTTGTGTGAGAGTGGAAGAAGAGATAATGACTGGGGTGAGGCGTGTATTTATAGGGACAGGGACGACACAGTGTTATTACACAGGTGCCCCTAGCGGTTCACATCTAAAGGACACATGGCGATCATGCAACACATTGGAGGTTGTTCCACGTTCCCACACACACCTGGATTGTCGGGTGGTCATTCCCACTTCTCCGGGTTTCAGGTAAAAAGGATTGAGCATTGAAAACAGATTAATGTTTGTCTCTGTGTCTTCTGCTGACAAGGACGCAGAGAAGACGTTTTGACAGTTTCAATAGAATGCATATGATTTGGATAGATAGACTTAAGACGGGAGCATAGAAAGGTTAGGGTCCAATCACATTCACTTAGTTCAAAAGATTCAACTAGAAGACATAGCTATAAGTGAATGTTGTAGAGGACAATGAAGATAAACATGAAGCCATGTTAACAATGAAGACAAACCAAATGCGAAGACTTTGCAAATGCAACGCCAAAAGAAATTATTCCAAACAAAAGTTTGGTGGTGGCGTTACCCACCGTATAGGAAGTATCAGACCCAGACACGATGCACAATTAGCGTGGCGCTCCGCAGTCAAATTCCGTGTTAATGTATTCACACTTAGAGTGTAAGTCTTCATTTGTTGAAGATATACATTACTTCGTGTGTTTTCACATCTAAGTCATCAACATGCATAAGTGTTAGGATGTGTGCATGATCATAGGACATTTGAGGATTCCAAGATATTTAGCTCACACCACAACTTGCAAAACCTTTTCTCATCCAAGGGCTTTGTGAAGATATCTGCCAGTTGCTCTTCAGTGCTGACGTGAATGATATCAATATCTTCCTTCATGACATGATCTCTGGGAAAGTGATGACGGATCTGAATGTGCTTTGTCTTCGAGTGCTGAACTGGGTTGTTGGCAATCTTGATGGCGCTTTCATTGTCGCAGTAGAGTGGCACTTGCTTCAGATGAATGCCATAGTCTTTGAGTGTTTGCTTCAACCATAGAAGCTGAGCGCAGCAAGATCCAGCAACAATGTATTCAGATTCAGCAATGGAGAGAGATACACAGTTCTTCTTCTTTGAAGACCAACATACAAGTGATCGTCCCAGAAAGTGACATGTGCCAGATGTAGACTTGCGATCCACCCTGTCACCAGCATAATCAGCATGCGAGAATCCAACTAGATCAAACTCTGAGCCCTTTGGATACCATAATGCTAGTGTTGGGGTGTGAGCCAAATATCGAATAATTCGCTTCACAGCTAAGTGATGCGATTCCTTTGGTGCCGCTTGGAATCGGGCACACATGCAAACACTAAGCATGATATCTGGCCTAGATGCACATAAATAAAGCAAAGAACCAATCATGAAGCAGTATACCTTTTGATCAAACTCTTTACCATTGGCGTCAGAATCTAGATGACTCTTGGTAGGCACTGGCGTCGTGTAACCTTTGCAGTCTTGCATTCCAAACTTCTTCAGGCAATCCTTGAGGTATTTCTCTTGAGATATGAAGATGCCATTGCGTTGCTATCGTATTTGAAGACCAAGGAAGAACTTCAACTCACCCATCATGGACATCTGATATTGCTCTTGCATCATATATCCAAACTCATCACTGTATTTCTGATTAGTGTAGCCGAAGATAATGTCATCCACATATATTTGGCACACAAACAGTTCACCATCATATGTCTTCGTGAAGAGCATGGGATCCAGGGAACCAGGTTTGAAGCCTTTGCTCTTCAGGAAGTCCTTGAGTGTGTCATACCAAGTACGAGGGGCTTGTTTGAGGCCATATAGTTCCTTGTTGAGCTTATAAACCATGTCAGGATGTTTTGGATCTTCAAAGCCAGGCGGTTGTGCAACATACACTTCTTCTTCAATCTTGCCATTGAGAAATGCACTCTTCACATCCATTTGATACAGAAGAATGTTATGATGATTTGCATAGGCCAGCAGTATGCGTATAGCTTCAAGCCTAGCCACAGGAGCAAATGTTTCATCGAAGTCAATTCCTTCAACTTGAGTGTATCCTTGAGCAATGAGACGAGCCTTGTTTCTGACAACTTGACCATGCTCATCTTGCTTGTTGCGATATATCCATTGTGCTTATGAGGATCAGGATGCTTGACCAGTTCCCATACATTATTCAGCTCAAATTGTTGAAGCTCCTCTTGCATAGCTTGAATCCATTCAGGTTCCATGAAGGCTTCATCAACTTTCTTGGGTTCAGATATTGAGACGAATGCGAACTGCCCACAAAAATTTGCGAGTTTTGTTGCCCTTGAACGAGTTAGTGGACCAGGTGCATTGATGCTATCAATTATTTTCTCAATTTGTACTTCATTTGCAACACGAGGATGAACATGACGAAGATTTTGCTCTTTCTGATCATTGTCATCGTTAGAAGGATTGTCTTCAGGCTGAGTATTGTCTTCAGGTTGATCAGGTGCAGAGATGATGAGTTCCTCTTCGGGCTGTGCTTCAGACGGTTTGATTTCTCCAGTTCCCATAAGCTTGATGTATTCACTGGATGGAACTTCATCTAGCACGTTTGGCAGGTGCTCTCATTGTGAGCCGTTAGTCTCATCGAACCGCACATCCACAGTTTCAACCACTTTATAGTGAAATAGGTTAAAGACTCTGTAGGAGTGCGAATCCTTTCTGTATCCAAGCATAAAACCTTCATGTGCTTTCGGTGCAAATTTTGAAGTGTGATGTGGATCCTTGATCCAGCACCTGGCACCAAATACTCCGAAGTAACTGACATTTGGCTTCTTACCAGTGAGGAGTTCATAGGATGTTTTGTTCAGAAGCTTGTGAAGATAAACATGGTTGATGACATGGCATGCAGTATCAATGGCTTCAGGTCAGAACTTTCTTGGAGTCTTGTATTCATCGAGCATCATCCAGGCAATCTCAATGAGTGTTCTGTTCTTGCGTTCCACGATGCCATTCTGCTGCGGCGTGTACGGAGCTGAGAACTCATGAGTGATGCCCAAAGTATCAACATAAGTGTCGAGGCCGATGTTCTTGAATTCAGTGCCATTGTCACTTCTGACGTGCTTGATCTTGATGCCATAGTTGTTCATGGCTCGATTGGCGAAGCGTCTGAAGACATCCTGCACTTCAGTCTTGTAGAGGATTATATGCACCCATGTATATCTTGAATTATCATCAACAATGACGAAGCCATAGAGACAAACAGTAGTAGTAAGAGTTGAGTAGTGAGTGGGACTGAAGAGGTCCATGTGTAGTAGTTTGAAGGGTTGAGTCGTTGTCATGATTGTCTTCGAGGGATGCTTGGCCCTCGTCATCTTTCCAGCTTCGCAGGCACCGCATAAGTGATCCTTCTTGAACTTGACGCCCTCGATGCCTATGACATGCTTCTTCTTTGCAAGAGTATGGAAGTTCCTCATGCCAGCATGCCCTAGCCTCCGATGCCAGAGCCAGCATTCTGAAGCTTTTGTAAGAAGACATACGGCAAGCTGTGGTCCTACTGAGAAATCTACCATGTACAAATCATCTTTTCGATACCCTTCAAAGACTAGAGACTTGTCAAATTCCATTAGAACAAGGCAACGATATTTTCCAAACATCACAATCATATTCAAATCGCAAAGCATTGAGACAGACATTAAGTTGAAACCAAGGGATTCAACAAGCATCACTTTATCCATGTGCTGATCCCTTGAGATTGCAACTCTACCTAGACCCAATACCTTGCTTTTACCAGTATCAGCAAATGTGATGTGACTCTTGTCAGATGGACGTAAGGTTGAGTCCATGAGAAGACTTCGCTTGCCAGTCATGTGATTAGTACATCCACTGTTAATAATCCATTCTAAAGCAGCTGGTGTCATACCCTACAGTGCAGTTAGGGGGATAGGCTTCACGAAGAGAATTGTGAAGCATAAACATTTGACGAGCAAGTGGATTATGAAAGCTTAGAACGAGGTTAGGACTAATAGGTCAAGTAGCAAGCGACTCGGGAACGAAATACATAATAAGACCATTTGGGCATTTGATCTTGCACCCTACAAGATGTTTAATGTCCCCAGCAATAGCTTCAGACGCATTTGATTTTTGGCTGGAGACCCTTCCCTGCAAAAGAGAGTTAAGCTTTCTTAGCCACCCACATCTTCAAGGCTGCCTTCGAAGCAATGAGTCTAAGTGCAGCATCTAAGAGCTTTGGCTTTGGAGCCCTAGCAAATAGTCTTGCAGGTGGACAATAGTACTCATAAGAATAAGCAGAGTAGTTCTTGGTCTTATGGACATGGCGGTTTGATGAAACACGCTCATATTCATAGGCCAGAGTATGGTTTCCCTGCAAAACATTTGCGTTAGTGTGACTCAGGTGAGTCCTCTGTCTGTATGAGGCCTTTGGACCATATGAAGCCCGCGGTCTGGGGTTTGTCTTCTTCACTTGTGGTGTCATGACGACATACATAGGAAGATTTTCTAGACACTTTTTCAGCACCCAGACTTTCTTCATAGGTGGCCCATTCCTGCAGTTAGTACCAATATACCTGGCAAACACTTCACAATTCTGATTCTTAAACAGTTTATAGTTTGCATCAAAGGATTCATCAATAATAATGGGATTTGCACAAGTGAAGCCAGATAGGGTGGATGGATCCACTGAAGGTTCCTTTGCAGCAACCCATGTGGTTTTGGGGTACTGCTCAGGTTTCCAGTAAGAGCCATCAGCATTCATTTTCCTTTCGAACCCAACACCCACTTTCCTAGGGTTTCGGTTCAGGATCTGCCTTTTGAGGACAACACATAGTGTCTGATGCCCTTTGAGACTTTTGTACATCCCTGTTTCAAGCAATGTCTTCAACCTAGCATTTTCATCAGCAATAGCAGTGGCATCCTCAGCAGAGGGGTTAGTTACCACATCAAGAGTTGAATATATTGCAACAGTAGTAGCAGTAGAACATTCAGCATTTAAGACATGGTGGTTCAAACCCTTCCTGAGCGGAACTGATCTGTTTGGCGCGAAGTGACTCATTTTCCTTCTAAAGATCTTCATGAGCCGCTCTCAATTTCTCAAGATCTTGCTTCCTTTGAAGATAATCATAGGAAAGCTTTTCATGAGTTGTTGAGAGCGTTTCATGACGACTTTCAAGTTCCTCATACCTAACATGAAGATTTTTTATGTCTTCAATTAAGGACTGAGATCGAGTCATTTCAGCGTCTAACAGGTCATCGCTTTTGTCTAACAGTTTTTTAATATGTTCCATAGCTTTCTGTTGTTTAGTTGCAATTTTAGCAAGTGTTTTGTAGCTGGGTTTGGAACCACACTCAGAGTCATCTTCACTGGATGTTTGATAGTGAGTAGTGCGTGAGTTTACCTTGGCACCGCATGCCATGAAGCAGTAGGTGGGAGCGGAGTTGTCCTTTTCATTAGCATCGGCGTCGGTGATGAAGTCATTGTCTTCAGTGTTGAAGATGGACTTGGCAACGTAGGCTGTAGCCAGACTTGCAACGCCAGAATCAGACTCCTCCTCAGACTCCACCTCCGCCTCCTCAGAAGCAGACTCCTCCTCTGAATCCATTTCCTTGCCAACAAACGCACGAGCCTTGCCAGATGAGCTCTTCTTGTGTGATGAAGACTTTGATGAAGACTTGGAAGAAGACTTTGAGTATTTCTTCTTCTTTTTGTCATCAGAATCATATTCCTTGCTCTTCTTCTTCTTCTTCTTCTTCTTCTTCTTCTCATTGTCCCACTGCGGACACTCAGAGATGTAGTGACCAGGTTTCTTGCACTTGTGGCATGTTCTCTTCTTGTAGTCATGAGCAGAAGCTTCATCATTCCTTAAGCTGGATCGTGAGGACTTTCTGAAGCCTTTCTTCATTGGTGAATTTCTGGAACTTCTTCACAAGCATAGCAAGCTCCTTTCCAATGTCTTCAGGATAATCAGAACTACAATCAGATTCTTCTTCAGATGAGGAAACAACTTTTGCCTTCAAAGCACGAGTTCGCCCATAGTTGGGACTGTAGATGTCTCTTTTCTCAAAAAGCTGAAACTCATGTGTGTTGAGCCTTTCAAGTATGTCAGACGGATCGAGTTTCTTGAAGTCAGGGCGTTCTTGAATCATCAGGGCTAGGGTGTCAAACGAGCTGTCAAGTGATCTCAGGAGTGTCTTGACGATTTCATGCTTGGTGATCTCAGTGGCACCGAGAGCTTGAAGCTCATTTGTGATGTTAGTGAGTCGATCAAAGTGGACACTCTCATTGTCATTTCTCTTGAAGCGGTTGAAGAGGTTGCGAAGGACACTGATTCTTTGATCTCTCTGGGTTGAGACGCCTTCGTTGACCTTGGAGAGCCAGTCCCAGACTAGCTTGGATGTCTCCAGAGCACTCACACGGCCATACTGTCCTTTGGTCAGATGACCACATATGATGTTCTTGGCAGTGGAATCCAGTTGAATGAACTTCTTGACATCAGCAGCGGTGGCACCTTCACCAGCCTTGGGGACGCCATTCTTGACGACATACCAGAGGCCGACATCAATGGCTTCCAGATGCATGCGCATCTTATTCTTCCAGTAGGGATATTCAGTTCCATCGAAGACTGGGCACGCAGCGGAGACTTTGATTATCCCTGCAGTCGACATAGCTAAAACTCCAGGTGGTTAAACTGAATCACACAGAACAAGGGAGTACCTTGCTCTGATACCAATTGAAAGTGCTAGTGATCGACTAGAGGGGGGGGTGAATAGGTGATTTTTATGGAAGTCTTCAAAACATGGAAGTTTCGAAGACAAACGATAGAAATAAACCTATTACCATGCAGCGGAAGGTAGACTACACTAAGCAAGCCATAGTCAAGTATTCAATGAAATGAAGGCACAAAGACTAATAGCAGCTAGTCAGTATAGATCAGGATGGAAGATAGCATGAAGCCAATTAGAACAAGAAGTCACACAGTGAAGACAAATAGATAATGCAAATAGGCAATGACTTCACAAGGACCAATCTGCAAATAAAGAGATGGGAAGGATAGAACCAGTGGCTCGTTGAAGACAATGATTTGTTGGACCAGTTCCAGTTGCTGTGACAACTGTACGTCTTGTTAGGGAGGCTGAGATTCAACTCAGAAGACCCTGTCTTAACCTTATTCCCCTTGAGGTAAGGACACCTAGTCCTTGCCCAATTACTCTGGTAAGTCTTCAAGGTAGACTTCCAAACCTTCTCAGACTTCGTTCACCGGCGATCCACAATGACTCTTGGATGCTCAGAATGCGACGCCTAACCGGCTGGAGGATTCACGGTCCTCAAGTGTAATAAGTCTTCAGATCACACAGACAGGAAGACTTCAGTGATGCCTAACACTCTTTGGCTCTGGGTGTGTAGGGCTTTGTCCTCGCAAGGATTTCTCTCTCAAAGGCTTCGAGGTGGGTTGCTCTCAAACAACAAAAGCCGTGCACTAACTCTGAGCAGCCAACCAATTTACGGTGTAGGGGGTGGGCTATTTATAGCCACTAGGCAACCCGACCTGAATTGTCCAAAATGACCCTGGGTCACTAAGGAACTGACACGTGTTCCAACGGTCAGATTTCAAACACACACGGCAACTTTACTTGAGCTACAAGCAAAGCCGACTTATCCAGCTCTGGATAAGATTTGCTCTCATTGTCTTTGCTCGAAGACATAGGATTTAGTTAAGCATCACTTTAGTCATTCTGACTGGTTCACTTGGACCCCACTTAACAGTACGGTGGTCCCTATGACTCAACAAAGAAGAAAAGGAACGACGAAACAACTAAGTCTTCGCGCTCCATAGTCTTCACGCGATGTCTTCTCTTGTCATAGTCTTTAATGTGAATGTCTTCACATACCACCTTTGACTTCAATGTCTTCATACATTTTTAGGGGTCATCTCCGGTAGGAAAACCGAATCAATGAGGGACTTCTACCTGTGTTATCCAGCAATTCTCACAAACACATTAGTCCCTCAAACAGGTTTGTCATCAATACTCCAAAACCAACTAGGGGTGGCACTAGATGCACTTGCAAATATGAGCATCCAGGTTCCGCTATTGGTTATTAACCGGAGACATGTCTCGGTCATGTCTACATAGTTCTCGAACCCGTAGGGTCCGCACGCTTAAAGTTCTGTGACGATCGGTTTTATGAGTTTATATGTTTTGATGTACCGAAGGTAGTTCCGAGTCCCGAATATGATCACGGACATGATGAGGAGTCTCGAAATGGTCGAGACATGAAGATTGATATATTGGAAGCCTACATTTGGACATCGGAAGAGTTCCGGGTAAAATAGGGATTTTACCGGAGTACCGGAGGGGTTACCGGAACCCCCTCGGGGGCTAATGGGCCTTGTTGGGCCATAAGGGAAAGAGAGAGGGGCCGGCCTAGGGCAGGCAGCGCCCCTCCCGTCTGGTCCGAATTGGACTAGGAGAGGGGGGGGGGGGCGCCCCCCTTTCCTTCTCTTTCTCTCCCTTCCTTTCCCCCTCCTAGTAGGAGTAGGAAAGAGGGGAATCCTAGTCCTACTAGGAGGAGGATTCCTCCTCCTAGCGCACCAACAAGGGCCGGCCAGCCTCCCCCTTGCTCCTTTATATACAGGGGCAGGGGGCACCTCTAGACACACAAGTTGATCACAAAGATCTCTCCCAGCCGTGTGCGGTGCCCCCCTCCACCATAATCCACGTCGGTCATTGATGTCTACTACACAACCTTCTTCTTGTAGATGTTGTTGGGCCTCCAAGTGCAAAGGTTTGTAGGACAGTAGCAAATTTCCCTCAAGTGGATGAGCTAAGGTTTATCAATCCGTAGGAGGCGTAGGATGAAGATGGTCTCTCTCAAGCAACCTTGTAACCAAATAACAAAGAGTCTCTTGTGTCCCCAACACACCCAATACAATGGTAAATTGTATAGTTGCACTAGTTCAGCGAAGAGATGGTGATACAAGTGGTATATGGATGGTAGATAAAGGTTTTTGTAATCTGAAAACGTAAAAACAGCAAGGTAACTAATGATAAAAGTGAGCACAAACGGTATTGCAATGTGTTGAAACAAGGCCTAGGGTTCATACTTTCACTAGTGCAAGTTCTCTCAACAATAATAACATAATTGGATCATATAACTATCCCTCAACATGCAACAAAGAGTCACTCCAAAGTCACTAATAGCAGAGAAAAAACGAAGAGATTATGGTAGGGTACGAAACCACCTCAAAGTTATCCTTTCTGATCGATCTATTCAAGAGTCCGTAGTAAAATAACATGAAGCTATTCTTTCCGTTCAATCTATCATAGAGTTCGTACCAGAATAACACCTTAAGACACAAATCAACCAAAACCCTAATGTCACCTAGATACTCCAATGTCACCTCAAGTATCCGTGGGTATGATTAGATGATATGCATCACACAATCTCAGATTCATCTATTCAAACCAACACAAAGTACTTCAAAGAGTGCCCCAAAGTTTCTACCGGAGAGTCAAGACGAAAACGTGTGCCAACCCCTATGCATAGGTTCATGGGCGGAACCTGCAAGTTGATCACCAAAACATACATCAAGTGGATCAATAGAATACCCCATTGTCACCACGGGTATCCCACGCAATACATACATCAAGTGTTCTCAAATCCTTAAAGACTCAATTCGATAAGATAACTTCAAAGGGAAAAACTCAATCCATTACAAGAGAGTAGAGGGGGAGAAAGATCATAATATCCAACTATAATAGCAAAGCTCGCGATACATCAAGATCGTATCACCTCAAGAACACGAGAGAGAGAGAGATCAAACACATAGCTACTGGTACATACCCTCAGCCCCGAGGGAGAAATACTCCCTCCTCGTCATGGAGAGCACCGGGATGATGAAGATGGACACCGGTGAGGGGTTCCCCCTTCGGCAGGGTGCCAGAATGGGTCTAGATTGGTTTTCGGTGGCTACGGAGGCTTTTGGCGACGGAACTCCCGATCTATTCTTCTCTTTGAAGTTTTTAGGGTATATGGGTATATATAGCAGGAAGAAGTACGTCGGTGGATCTCCGGGCTGTCAACGAGGTAGGGGGGCGCGCCCCCCACCCTCGTGGGCAGCCCAGGACTCTTCTGGACCATCTTCGATACTCCATGGGCTTCTTCTGGTCCAAAAATAAGTTCCGTGAAGTCTCAGGTCAATTGGATTCCGTTTGATTTTCCTTTTCTGCGATACACTAAAACAAGGAAAAAACAGAAACTGGCACTGGGCTCTAGATTAATAGGTTAGTCCCAAAAATCATATTAAAATAGCATATAAAACATCCAAGGTTGATAATATAATAGCATGGAACAATAAAAAATTATAGATATGTTGGAGACGTATCAACATCCCCAAGCTTAATTCCTGCTCGTCCTCGAGTAGGTAAATGATAAAAACAGAATTTTTGATGTGGAGTGCTACCTAACATATTTATCCATGTAAATCTCTTTATTCTGGCAGGAATATTCAGATCCATAAGATTCAAGACAAAATTTAATATTGACATAAAAAATAATAATACTTCAAGCATACTAATAAAGCAATCATGTCTTCTCAAAATAACATGGTCAAAGAAAGCTATCCCTACAAAATCATATAGTCTGGCTATGCTCTATCTTCACAACACAAAATATTTAAATCATGCACAACCCTGATGACAAGCCAAGCATTTGTTTCATACTTTTGATGTTCTCAAACTTTTTCAATCTTCACACAATACATGAGTGTGAGCCATGGACATAGCACTATAGGTGGAATAGAATGGTGGTTGTGGAGAAGACAAAAAGGAGAAGATAGTCTCACATCAAATAGGCATATCAGTGGGCTATGGAGATGCCCATCAATAGATATCAATGTGAGTGAGTAGGTATTGCCATGCAACAGATGCACTAGAGCTATAAGTATATGAAAGCTCAGCGAAAGAAACTAGTGGGTGTGCATCCAACTCGCTTGCTCACGAAGACCTAGGGCGTTTTGAGGAAGCCCATCATTGGAATATACAAGCCAAGTTCTATAATGAAAGATTCCCACTAGTATATGGAAGTGACAACATAGTAGACTCTCTATCATGAATATCATGGTGCTACTTTGAAGCACAAGTGTGGTAAAAGGATATTAGCATTGCGCCTTCTCTCTTTTTCTCTCATTTTTTGGGCCTTCTCTTTTTTTGGCCTTTCTTTTTCTTTTCTTTTTCTTTTTTTTTCGTCCGGAGTCTCATCCCGACTTGTGGGGGAATCATAGTCTCCATCATCCTTTCCTCACATGGGACAATGCTCTAATAATGATGATCATCACACTTTTATTTACGTACAACTCAAATATTACAACTCGATACTAGAACAAAATATGACTCTATGTGAATGCCTCTCGCGGTGTACCGGGATGTGCAATGACTCATGAGTGACATCTATGAAAGAATTATGAACGGTGGCTTTGCCACAAATACGATGTCAACTACATGATCATGCAAGCAATATGACAATGATGAAGCGTGTCATAATAACGGAACAGTGGAAAGTTGCATGGCAATATATCTCGGAATAGCTATGGGAATGCCATAATAGGTAGGTATGGTGGCTGTTTTGAGGAAGGTATATGGTGGGTTTATGGTACCGGCGAAAGTTGCGCCGTGCTAGAGAGGCTAGCAATGGTGGAAGGGTGAGAGTGCGTATAATCCATGGACTCAACATTAGTCATAAAGAACTCACATACTTATTGCAAAAATCTATTAGTTATCGAAACAAAGTACTACACGCATTGTCGGTGTCAAAATTGGCGGATCTCGGGTAGGGGGTCCCGAACTGTGCGTCTAGGCCGGATGGTAACAGGAGGCAGGGGACACGATGTTTTACCCAAGTTCGGGCCCTCTTGATGGAGGTAAAACCCTACGTCCTGCTTGATTAATATTGATGATATGGGTAGTACAAGAGTAGATCTACCACGAGATCAGAGAGGCTAAACCCTAGAAGCTAGCCTATGGTATGATTGTATGTTGTAGTTGTCCTACGGACTAAAATTCTCCGGTTTATATAGACACCGAAGAGGGCTAGGGTTACACAAGGTCGGTTACAAAGGAGGAAATACCCATATCCGTATTGCCTAGCTTGCCTTCCACGCCAAGTAGAGTCCCATCCGGACACGAGACGAAGTCTTCAATCTTGTATCTTCATGGTCTAACAGTCCGGCCAATGGATATAGTGCGGCTGTCCGGAGACCCCCGAATCCAAGACTCCCTCAGTAGCTCCTGAACCAGGCTTTCAATGACGATGAGTCCGGCGCGCAGTGTTGTCTTCGGCATTGCAAGGCGGGTTCCTCCTCCGAATACACCATGGAAGAATTTTGAATATAAGGATAGTGTCCGACCCTGCAAAATAAGTTCCACATACCACCATAGAGAGAATAATATTTCACAAATTCAATTTGCTGACTTATTTTGGCAACACGACATTATGTCATGGCCTGGTGATTATTCGAACCGTTTCCTTTAACTAGCCCCGCACATAACGCGAGGCAGTTTTTTGACATGTCTTGTCAAAGCAGAGATTGTGTCCCCTGATTACGGGATTCTCATCAATACGGGTGTGGGTAACCCAACCGCGCCATCAATTATGGCGCTTGGGGGACAAGCGAGTTTTACCAGGTTAGTGGGGACGCTTAGTTTCGGCCGCCAATATAAAGGTATAAGGATTCACCTTTTCATCCACGCCTTCTTCCTCCTTTGCTTATCCGTTTTCGCGCACTTGAGCTCCAACGCCCAAGTCCGCATTCCCCACCTCAACCTTCTCCAGCGGGAGGCAAGTGGATGGTCTCCTCCGTCACGGAGGGAGACATCAAGAAGCTGAGGAGAGCCGGATACCTGCCCGACGACATCACGCACCGGCTCCCAGATGAGGGGCAGCTCATCCCCACCCCCAGGCCCCATGAGAGGGTGGTGTTCCTCACCCATTTCCTCCGTGGACTGGGATTTCCTCTCCACCCATTTGTCCGGGGGATCATGTTCTACTATGGCCTGGATTTCCATGATCTGGCCCCGAACTTCATCCTCAACATCTCGACGTTTATCGTCGTGTGCGAGGCCTTCCTCCGCATCAAGCCCCACTTCGGCTTATGGGTGAAGACTTTCAATGTCAAGCCGAAGGTAGTGGGTGTAAGTGCATCTAGTGCCACCCCTAGTTGGTTTTGGAGTATTGACGACAAACCTAGTTGAGGGACTAATGTGTTTGTGAGAATTGCAGGATAACACAGGTAGAAGTCCCTCATTGATTCGGTTTTCGTACCAGAGATGACCCCTAAAATGTATGAAGACATTGAAGTCAAAGGTGGTATATGAAGATATTCACATTGAAGACTATTACAAGAGAAGACACCACATGAAGCCAATGGAGCTCGAAGACTTAGATCTTTCGTAGTTCTCTTTTCTTCTGTGCTGAGTCATAGGAACCACCGTACTGTTAAGTGGGGTCCAAGAGAACCAGTCAGAATGACTAAAGTGATGCCTAACCAAAACCTATGTCTTCGAGTGAACACTTTGAGAGCGAATCTTGTCCAGAGTCGGACAAGTCAGCTTTGCTTGTAGCCCAAGTAAAGTTGCCATGTGAGTTTGAAATCTGACCGTTGGAACACGTGTCAGTTCCTTAGTGACCCAGGGTCATTTCGGACAAATCAGGTCGGGTTGCCAAGTGGCTATAAATAGCCCACCCCCTACAACCATAAACGGTTGGCTGCTCAGATTCAGAGTACGGCTTTTGTCGTTTGAGAGCAACCCACCTCGAAGCCTTTGATAGAGAATTCCTTGCGAGGATAAAGCCCTAACCACCCAGAGCCAAAGAGAATTAGGCATCACTTAAGTCTTCTTGTCTGTGTGATCTGAAGACTTATTACACTTGAGGACTGTGCATCCTCCAGCCGGTTAGGCGTCGCGTTCTGAGCATCCAAGAGACATTGTGGATTGCCGGTAAACGAAGTCTGTGAAGGTTTGGGAGTCTACCTTGAAGACTTACCAGAGTGATTGGGCGAGCTCTGTGTGACCTTAGCTCAAGGGGAATACGGTGAGGATTGGGTGTCCTGAGCTGCGTGTTCGGGACTGGGTGTCCGGGACTGTGTGTCCTAAGGTTTAAATACCTAGCCGCCCTAACCAGTCGTACAGTTGTCACAGCAACTGGAACTGGTCCAACAAATCATTGTCTTCAGCGAGTCACTGGTTTCATCTTCCCTTCACTTTACTTACTGTTACTCCTTGTGAAGTCATTGTATGTTCGCTTTATCTTTTGTCTTCACTGAGTGACTGCGTGTTCTGTGTGGCTTCACAATATCTTCCTACCTGATCCTTACTACATTGCTGCTATTAGTCATTGTGCATTCACTCTATTGAATACTTGACTATGGCTTGCCTAGTGTAGTCTACCTTCCGCTGCAGGGTAATAGGTTTATTTCTATTGTTTGTCTTCATAACTTCCATGTTTTGAAGACTTTCATTAAAATTGCCTATTCACCCCCTCTAGTCGATATAATGCACTTTCAATTGGTATCAGAGCAAGGTGCTCCCTTGTTCTGTGTGATTCGGTTTAACCACCTGGAGTTTTAGCTATGTCGACTGCAGGGATAATTAAAGTCTTCACTGCGTGCCCCGTCTTCGATGGAACTGAATATCCCTACTGGAAGAATAAGATGCGCATGCATCTTGAAGCCATTGACGTCGACCTATGGTATGTCATCATGAACGACGTTCCCAAGGCTGGAGAAGGTGTCACTGTTGCTGATGTCAAGAAGTTCGTTCAACTGGACTCTACTGCCAAGAATATCATCTGTGGTCATCTGACCAAAGGACAGTATGGCCGTGTGAGTGCTTTGAAGACATCCAAGTTGGTCTGGGACTGGCTCTCCATGGTCAATGAAGGCATCTCAACCCAGAGAGATCAGAGAATCAGTGTCCTTCGCAACCTCTTCAACCGCTTCAAGCGAAATGATAATGAGAATGTCCAGCACACATTTGACCGACTCACTGACATCACAAATGAGCTTCAAGCCCTCGGCGCCACTGAGATTACCAAACACGAAGTCGTCAAGACGCTGCTGAGATCAGTTGATAGTTCGTTTGAAATCCTGGCCCTGATGATTCAAGAACGTCCTGATTTCAAGACACTCGATCCGTCTGACATACTTGAGAGGCTCAACACACATGAGTTTCAGCTTTTGGAGAAAAGAGATATCTACGGTCCAAACTATGGGCGAACTCGTGCCTTGAAGGCAAAAGCTGTCTCCTCATCTGAAGAAGAATCTGACAACAGTTCTGATGATCCTGAAGACATTGGAAGGGAACTTGCTATGCTTGCCAAGAAGTTCCAAAAATTCACCAAGAAGAAAGGCTTCAGAAAGTCTTCCCGATCAAGTTCAAGGAATGATGAAGCTCCTGCTCATGACTACAAGAAGAAAACATGTCACAAGTGCAAGAAACTTGGCCACTTCATCTCTGAGTGTTCATAGTGGGACAATGAGAACAAAAAGAAGAAGAAGAGCAAGGAATATGACTCTGACGACAAGAAGAAGAAGAAATACTCAAAGTCTTCTTCCAAGTCTTCCTCAAAGTCTTCATCACACAAGAAGAGCTCATCTGGCAAGGCACGTGCGTTTGTTGGCAAGGAAATGGATTCAGAGGAGTAGTCTGCTTCTGAGGAGGTGGAGGTGGAGTCGGAGGAGGAATCTGACTCAGGCGTCGCAAGTCTGGCTACAACAAACGTTGCCAAGTCCATCTTCAACACTGAAGACAATGACTTCATCACCGACACCGATGCAAATGACAAGGACTACTCCGCTTCTACCTACTGCTTCATGGCATGCGGTGCCAAGGTAAACACACGCACTACTCACTATCAAACATCTAGTGCCGATGACTCTGATTATGGTTCAAAACCTAGCTACAAAACACTTGCTAAAATTGCAACTGAACAACAGAAAGCTATGAAACATATTCAAAAACTGTTAGACAGAAGCGATGATCTGTTAGGTGCTGAAATGACTCGATCTGAATCCTTAATTGAAGACATAAAAAATCTTCACGTTAAGTATCAGGAACTTGAAAGTCGTCATGAAACTCTCTCAACAACTCATGAAAAGCTTTCCTATGATTATCTTCAAAGGAAGCAAGATCTTGAAAAATTGAGAGCGGCTCATGAAGATCTTCAAAAGGAAAATGAGTCACTTCGCTCCAAACAGATCAGTTCCGCTCAGGAAGGATTTGAACCACCATGTCTTAAATGCATTGAGCGTGATAATGCTATTTCTGTTGCCGAATGTTCTACTGCTACTGCTGTTGCAATATCTTCAACTGTTGATGTGGTAACTAACCCCTCTACTGAGGATACCACCGCTATTGCTGATGAGAATGCTAGGTTGAAGACATTGCTTGAAACAGGGATGTACAAAAGTCTTAAAGGGCATCAGACACTATGTGATGTCCTGAAAAAGCAGATTCTGAACCGAAACCCTAGGAAAGAGGGTGTAGGGTTCGTAAGGAAAATGAATGCAGATGGCTCTTACTGGAAACCTGAGCAGTACCCCAAAACCATGTGGGTTGCTGCAAAGGAACCTTCAGCAAATCCATCCAATCTATCTGGCTTCACTTGTGCTAACCCCATTATCATTGATGAATCCTTTGATGCAAACTATATACTATTTAAGAATCAGAATGGTGAAGTATTTGCCAGGTACATTGGTACTAACTGCAGGAATGGACCGCCTATGAATAAGATCTGGGTTCCAAAAAGGTGTTTGGAGAGTCTTCCCGTGAATGTCATCATGACACCTCATGTGAAGAAGACAAACCTCAGACCAAAGGCTTCATACGGTCCAAAGGCTTCATACAGACAGAGGACTCACCTGAGTCACACTAACGCACACGTTTTGCAGGGAAACCACACTCAGGCATATGAATATGAGAGCGGTTCATCAAACCGCCATGTTCATAAGACCAAGAACTATTCTGCTTATTCTTATGAGTACTATTGTCCGCCTGCAAGACTGTTTGCTAGGGCTTCAAAGCCAAAATTCTCAGATGCTGCACTTAGACTAATTGCTTCTAAGCCACCCTTGAAGATGTGGGTGGCTAAGAAAGCTTAACTCTCTTTTGCAGGGAAAGGTCTCCAGCAGAAAACCAAAATCATCTGACGCCATTGCTGGGGACCTTAAACATCTTGTAGGGCGCAAGATCAAATGCCCAAATGGTCTTACTATGTACTTCGTACCTGAATCGCTTGCTACTCTCCCTATTAGTCCTAACCTGGATCAAAGCTTTCATAACCCACTGGTTCGTCAAATGTTTTTGCTTCACAATGCTCTTGGTGAAGCCTATCCCCCTAACTGCACTGTAGGGTACGACACCAGCGTCTTTAGAATGGATTATTGACAGTGGGTGTACAAATCACATGACTGGCAAAAGAAGTCTTCTTATGGACTCAACCTTACGTCCATCCGACAAGAGCCACATCACATTTGCTGACACTGGTAAAAGTAAGGTATTGGGTCTAGGTAGAGTTGCAATCTCAAGGGATCAACACATGGATAAAGTCATGCTTGTTGAATCCCTTGGCTTCAACTTAATGTCTGTCTCAGTGCTTTGCAATTTGAACATGATCGTAATGTTTGGAAAATATCGTTGCCTTGTACTAATGGAATCTGACAAGTCTCTAGTGTTTGAAGGGTATCGAAAAGATGATTTGTACGTGGTAGATTTCTCAGCAGGGCCACAGCTTGCAGTATGTCTTCTAGCAAAGGCTTCAGAATGCTGGCTCTGGGATCGGAGGCTTGGACATGCTGGCATGTGGAACCTTCACACCCTTGCGAAGAAGAAGCATGTCATAGGCATCGAGGGCGTCAAGTTCAAGAAAGACCACTTATGCGGTGCCTGTGAAGCAGGGAAGATGACGAGGGCCAAACATCCCTCGAAGACAATCATGACCACTACTCGACCCTTCGAACTGCTTCACATGGATCTTTTCGGTCCCACTCATCACTCAACTCTAACTACTACTGCTTGCCTCTATGGCTTTGTTATTGTTGATGATTATTCTAGATATACTTGGGTGCACATAATCCTTTACAAGACTGAAGTGCAGGATGTCTTCAGACGCTTCGCCAATCGAGCTATGAACAATTTTGGCGCCAAGATAAAGCACATCAGAAGTGACAATGGCACTGAATCCAAGAACACTGGCCTTGATACATATCTTGATACATTGGGCATCACACATGAATTCTCAGCCCCGTACACGCCACAGAATGGCATCGTCGAACGCAAGAATAGAACACTAATTGAGATGGCCAGAACGATGCTAGATGAATACAAGACACCAAGAAAATTCTGGCCCGAAGCCATTGATACTGCATGCCATACAATCAATCGTGTTTATCTTCACAAGCTACTGAACAAGACATCTTATGAGCTCCTTACTGGCAAGAAGCCAAATGTCAGTTACTTCAGAGTATTTGGCGCAGGGTGCTGGATCAAGGACCCACATCACACCTCAAAATTTGCACCAAAAGCACATGAGGGTTTTATGCTTGGATATGGAAAGGATTCGCACTCCTACAGAGTCTTCAATCTTTTTCATTACAAAGTGGTTGAAACAGTGGATGTGCGGTTCGATGAGACCAACGGTTCACAAAGAGAGTAGCTGCCAAATGTGCTAGATGAAGTTCCATCCAGTGAATCAATCAAGCTAATGGGAACTGGAGAAATTATACCTTGTGAAGCTCATCCTGAAGAAGAACTTATCATTTCAGCACCTGATCAACATGAAGACAATGCTCAGCCTGAAGACATTCCTTCCAACAACGACAATGAACAGCAAGAGCAAAGTCTTCGCCCTGTACATCCTCGCGTTGCCAATGAAGTGTAGATTGAAAGAATAATTGATAGCATCAATGCACCTGGTCCACTCACTCGTTCAAGGGCAACTCAGCTAGCAAATTTCTGTGGGCACTTCACATTCGTCTCAATAGCAGACCCCAAGAAAGTTGAAGAAGCCTTCATGGAACCTGAATGGATTCAAGCTATGCAAGAAGAGCTTCAACAGTTTGAGCTGAATAATGTATGGGAACTGGTTAAGTGTCCTGATCCATGGAAGCACAATATAATAGGCACCAAATGGATATATCGCAACAAGCAAGATGAGCATGGTCAAGTTGTCAGAAACAAAGCCCATCTCGTTGCTCAAGGATATACTCAAGTGGAAGGCATTGACTTCGATGAAACATTTTCTCCTGTGGCTAGACTTGAAGCCATACGCATACTGCTGGCCTATGCAAATCATCATAACATACTTCTATATCAAATGGATGTGAAGAGTGCCTTTCTCAATGGCAAGATTGAAGAAGAAGTGTATGTTGCACAACCGCCTGGCTTTGAAGATCCAAAACATCCTGACATGGTATACAAGCTCAACAAGGCACTGTATGGCCTCAAACAAGCCCCTCGGGCCTGGTATGACACACTCAAATACTTCCTGAAGAGCAAATGCTTCACATCTGGTTCCCTAGATCCCACTCTTTTCACGAAGACATATGATGGTGAACTGTTTGTGTGCCAAATATATGTGGATGACATTATTTTCGGCTGCACCAATCAGAAGTACAGTGAAGAGTTTGGATATATGATGCAAGAGCAATATCAGATGTCCATGATGGGGGAGCTGAAGTTCTTCCTCGGTCTTCAAATACGACAACAACGCAATGGCATCTTCATATCTCAAGAGAAGTATCTCAAAGATTGCCTGAAGAAGTTCGGTATGCAAGACTGCAAAGGCTTCACAACACCAATGCCAGCCAAACATCATCTGGGTCCTGACGACAATGGTAAAGAGTTCGATCAAAAGGTATACCGCTCCATGATTGGTTCTTTACTTTATCTATGTGCATCTAGGCCAGATATCATGCTTAGTGTTTGCATGTGTGCTCCATTTCAAGCGGCACCAAAGGAGTCGCATCACTTAGCTGTGAAGCGAATTCTTCGATATTTGGCTCACACCCCAACTCTAGGATTATGGTATCCAAAGGGCTCAGAGTTTGATCTGGTTGGATTCTCGGATGCTGATTATGCTGGTGACAAAGTTGATCGCAAGTCTACATCAGGCACATGTCACTTTCTGGGACGATGACTTGTATGTTGGTCTTCAAAGAAGCAGAACTGTGTATCTCTCTCCACTGCTGAATCTGAATACATTGTTGCTGGATCTTGCTGCGCTCAGCTTCTGTGAATGAAGCAAACACTCAAGGACTATGGCATTCATCTGAAGCAAGTGCCACTTTACTGCGACAATGAAAGCGCCATCAAGATTGCTAACAACCCAGTTCGGCACTCGAAGACAAAGCACATTGAAATTCGTCATCACTTTCTCAGACATCATGTTGTGAAGGAAGACATTGATATCATACACGTCAACACTGAAGAGCAATTGGCAGATATCTTCACCAAGCCCTTGGATGAGAAGAGGTTTTGCAAGTTACGGTGTGAGCTAAATATCCTGGAATCCTCAAATGTCCTGTGATCAGGCACACATCCTAACCCTTATGCATATTGATGACTTAGATATGCAACACACATAGTAAAGTATATCTTCAATCAATGAAGACATACATTCTAAGTGTGAATACATTAATGTGCAATTTGACTTCGGAGCACCACGATAATTGTGCGCCATGTCTGGGTCTAATACTTCCTATACGGTGGGTAACGCCACCACCAAACGTTCTATTTTGAAGTGTTTCACTCATGGCGTTACCTTGCAATGTCTTCACATTTGGTTTGGCTTCGATCTCAACATATTTTCATGATTATCTTCACTATGTTGATTATAGATATATATATATATATACTAGTGTTCTGTCCTCTACAACATTCACTTATAGCTATGTCTTCGTGTTGAATCTTTTGAACTAAGTGAATGTGATCGGACCCTAACCTCTCTATGCTTTCTATCTCAAACTCTATCTCTCCAAGTCATATGCATTCTATTGAAACTGTCGAATGTCTTCTCTGCGTCCTTGTCAGCAGAAGATACAGAGACAACCATTAAGTGTGTTTTCAATGCTCATTCCTCCACATGAAATCCGGAGAAGTAGGAACGACCACCCGACAATCCAGGCGTGCGTGGGACGTGGAACAAACCCCAAAATTCCGCATAATGGCCACGTGTTCCTCAGATGCGAATCGCCAGGGGCACCTGTGTAATAGCACAGTGCCGCCCCTGTGCCTATAAATACACACTCACAGCGGTCATTATCTCTTCTTCCACCCTCGCACGAACCCTAGCACCACCGCTAGCTCTCGACGACGCCGGTGACGAAGCGCTTCGCTGCCGCAACCTCTCCGACGCCATCTTCACGCCGACCGCGGACATCGTCCTCTCCGCCGTCGCCGTAGGTGTCCTCCGTCACCAAGTTAGGGCACGGAAGAGTGAACTGCTCGGCCTCATCTCCCACTCCGTCTAGCAGTTCTCAGTGTGGTAAATAAAACTCCCTTTTTACAGCACCATTGATCCTATTGATCTGTCACTTTCTACCACAAGCAGTTTCTGTTCACCCAAGCTAGATCTCTCTCATACTGCATCTCATAACATGCCTAGTATATTCACTTGTGCTTCACAAAGTAGTTAGATTCCTCACTTGTACTGATCTGTGGATTCGTACAAATCTGGAACCAACTTCTTATCTATGAGTGAATGTCTTCACACGATGAGGTCAATGTCTTCTAAAAAGATTTATCTTCAAAATCTTCTGAGAATGCATATGACCTCTTCCCCTTCCCTCGCACCTTAATGCTGTCACAGGTACATGTCCATGGGAGAATCCTTTGGTTCTCATAGTCTGCATTCATTTGCAGAATTCTTACAACATCACATAAATTCTCCCGAAGCCAGTTCCTGTTGGTCCAGCAAACGAAAACCTTTGAAGCCTTTGAACGTCTTGAAGCCTTTCAAGTTAAAGTTTATGGCTTCAGAGAAAGCAGCAAGGAAGGGTGGCAGAAAGCGTCATGGTGAGACCTCCAGAGATCTGCCAGATGAACTCTCAGAAATGTACAAGACAGATCCTGAAGAGGATTACAGTCAGCGCAAGACCCGAATCCAATGGATTCGAAGATATTGGGCAGAACAATGGTTCAAATACAGATTTGTGACCCAGGAGTATGCTGAGAAAAACGCCATCAAGAGACCGTGGGGTGACATCCTATTCAAGAATCTTCTACCCAGGTCCAGAGATGAAGCCATTGCTCAAGGCTTCTATCCATGCATGGTTCGTGGACCACAGCCTGCTGATGCACACTCGTCGTCACTGCTATGGTGTCGTGATGACAATCTGTTCAAGCGCAACTTCCAGTTTGCTCAGAACTCAGCGAAGCAGAACAAGAAGACTTTTGGGTTAGACTTCAACCCTAGTCCCTCATCTCCAAGGGCAGATGGCACACGACATGCAGAACCCAATGTCATCGGTCCTTTTGCCAACCTTGAAGGCCTCATCACCTACATCTTGGTTCAAGGGACTGCAGTGAATGAGCCTGCAGCTGACACTGAGTCTGATGACGCGCCTGCTATACCGAAGCCAAAGCAGTTGAAGAAGCCCAAAGCTTCAAAGCCGGCCCCGTCACCAAAAATCTCAAGGGCGAAGCCATTGGCAACTGCACCTCCTGAAGACAGTGTGCAGTCTGAAGACTTTTCATGCGTCTCCAAGCCCCAGAAGGCCAAGATGCCTCTGTCTCACACTGGCAAAGAGCTAACAGCTGCTGCCATTCTGTGCAACGACGACATTGATCTGTCAAGTGATGAAGATCTTGCAGATGACGCTCTTGAGCAACTCATCAAGAGTAAAGAAGAAGCATAAATCTTCAATGATCTGCCTCTCTTTGATGTCACCATCATCCACAACTTCATTGACGAGTGGTTTGACACGCCAAACATCAGCTTTGAAGATCTGCAGCTACCCATTGGCCTCAGTGTCACCTTCCAAGGCGCCATTGCTTCAGAACTTGCTATTGCCCAACGCATTATTGAACTGAAGCAGAAGATTGACTATGAAAAGGCTCAGTTCAAGAAGCATATGGCCAAGCTCAGCGTGCAAGAAGTGAAGAACTTCAAGACAATGATGCACGAGCTCAAGGAAGCCTTTGTGAAGAAGCGTGCAGAAGCTCAGGGTTCGCGTGAGCGCATGAAGACTCTGGCTGACAGATGTGTGCAAGCCTATAATGAGGCTGAGAAGCGCAAGGTGCTTGGGCGTCCTGGCATCGACCCCAGGATGGCGGCAAAGAAGAAGAAGAAGAAGCCTGCTACGGCTGAACCTGATGCACCAAGGCAAGAAGCAGTTCCGATTGTCTTCCCAACTAGACTGACTGGCTCGAAGCCAAAAAGCCGGTCAACAGCTTCAGAGCTCAAGAAGACAAGGACTGCTGAGGCTGAAGCCAGGAAGAGGAAACACTCTGAAGCCTCTCCTACTGCCCCCTCCAAGAAGAAGAGGAAGACCAAGAAAGCTCAGGCTGCTTCCACAGAGCCCTTGATAGTTGAACCCATTTCTATGGTTCATCCTGACGCAGAACATTAACTGACAGTTCATGAGCCTGCTTCCACAGAGGCTCCTGAAGCTGAAGACATTCCAGCAGCTGATCCCATCGCTGCTGAAGACATTGGTCATCATGACAATGTAGAAGATGATGCAGCCCTTCCTCAGTTTGAAAACATCAAATCATCAGCATTGGTCGTCCACTGACGCCAATTGCACAGGATGCTTCATGGGCGGATCGCCCACAAGAGGAAGAATACTATGAGGCCCAACCCACTCCAACTCCACAGGCGTCGTCTGCGCTCCGCAGGCTTCGCAAAGTTCCAAGGCCTCAAGTCTCTGCTGAAGACATTCCGGCTGCAACAGCCGCAGAAGAAGTACCACAAGATCCCACTCCCCTGTTCCACCAAGAAGCAGTTCTCCAGGAGAATGTGCTTGTGACCGACCCTCCAGCTAGTCAAGTGGAGGATGAAAATCGTGAGGCTGCCACAACCACCAATGAAGCTAATGTGGAGCCCTCCCCAGCAAAAGTTTCAGAAGACAGCGAAGCCACTGATCCCGCCACTTCTGTTCCTGAGTCTGCTGCCGGTCCCCAATTCAACTATCATGTTGAGCACATGCCTCAGGTCCAGAAGCCAATTCCAAGACTGCCAAGGTTTCCAGGTCCTGCATCAGCACCTAGCTCCTTCAACATCAATGGCTTTAGGGCAGACAACACGTTCTTCAATAGCTCCAGGAACCCCTACTCAAGGGAAAGGATATCATCTGATCGGTTCTGGAGCTATCCTCAGCGAAGCTATTACTCTTGCATTCTTTACAACCAAGGTCACATCTTCCCACACAAGTGCCTTGACGTTGAAGCTATAGCTGGTCTGCCCTGTCTAGAAGAAGCGTTGGATTGCTTCAAGCAAGTGGGTCTACTGCAGTTTGTTACTGATGAAGAGCATTGGAATGAAGAGCTGCTGCTACAATTCTAAGCCACACTTCACATCAAAGGGTACAGCAGAGATCCGAAGACTTGGGTCCTAGAGTGGATGACTGGCAACGTTCATCACAAAGCCAATGCATTTGGCATCATTGAGCTCACTGGCTTGCCCACTCCTGGCGATCTCTTCGAGCAAGGCTGTCAGCTGCATGCTGAAGCTATTGAGAGCATCTTTCAGCGGCCAGAACCTGATATGAGTCAAATGCTTAGCATGATGAAGCCATTACCCCAAGATGCTGCTTATCCCACAGAGTTCTTCGTTGAAGACCCTGAGTACCTGCCCAGAACCATCTATCCCATCATCAGGCGAACTCTCTGGCCTATCAAAGGGCACTCTCCAAATGCCAAGCTTCAGGGTGCAATGAAGAATTTGGTCTTCTATATACTTCATGGCAAATGCTTCAATGCACAGGACTTCTTCATACGCCAACTTGCTGCATCAGGCATTGATCTGTTTGGTTTGAAGTTCTATGCCCTGTTGAAGGGGCACTTGTGAAAGTGTTCGGACTTCTCACACCATGTTGAAGGCGTTGAAGCAGTTTCTCGGGTGTATCCTTTGGCTGGCACTACACGTGCACCACACCCTGCTTCCACTGAAGCCACTGACAGTGCCACTACTCCAAGACCCAAGAAGCGCACTCGTGTTCTCAACGACCGAGAGCTTCTTGTGGCTCTACATCAGAAACAGGATAGGCATCATGACTGGCTGAAGCGTCAGATGAAAAGCCTCTTGGTGGATGTTAATCGCACTTGAAATCTTGCCACCAAGAATGCTTTCGTTGCCCATGAAACCTGTCGCCGCACATGGAAAGGGCTCACGATGATGTGTTCTGAAGCTGATCTTCAAGAGGATGGCTTCTCTGAGAGATTCAAGTTTGACTCCACACCTCCTCGAAGGGCTGTGCTGCTAGGAACTCCATCCCTAGCCGTGCAGAAGATCTTTCGTAGTTCTTTTTCTTTTGTGTTGAGTCATAGGAACCACCGTACTGTTAAGTGGGGTCCAAGAGAACCAGTCAGAATGACTGAAGTGATGCCTAAACCAAAAACCTATGTCTTCGAGTGAAGACTATGAGAGCGAATCTTGTCCAGAGTCGGACAAGTCAGCTTTGCTTGTAGCCCAAGTAAAGTTGCCGTGTGAGTTTGAAATCTGATCGTTGGAACACGTGTCAGTTCCTTAGTGACCCAGGGTCATTTCGGAAAAATCAGGTCGGGTTGCCAAGTGGCTATAAATAGCCCACCCCCTACAACCATAAATGGTTGGCTGCTCAGATTGAAAGCACGGCTTTTGTCGTTTGAGAGCAACCCACCTCGAAGCCTTTGAGAGAGAATTCCTTGCGAGGATAAAGCCCTAACCACCAGAGCCAGAGAGAACTGGGCATCACTTAAGTCTTCTTGTCTGTGTGATCTGAAGACTTATTACACTTGAGGACTGTGCATCCTCCAGCCGGTTAGGCGTCGCGTTCTGAGCATCCAAGAGACATTGTGGATTGCCGGTGAACGAAGTCTGTGAAGGTTTGGGAGTCTACCTTGAAGACTTACCAGAGTGATTGGGCGAGGTCTATGTGACCTTAGCTCAAGGAGAATACGGTGAGGACTGGGTGTCCTGAGCTGCGTGTTCAGGACTGGGTGTCCGGGACTGTGTGTCCTAAGGTTTAAATACCTAGCCGCTCCAACCAGACGTACAGTTGTCACAGTAACTGGAACTGGTTCAACAAATCATTGTCTTCAACGAGTCACTGGTTTCATCTTCACTTCACTTTACTTACTGTTACTCCTTGTGAAGTCATTGTATGTTTGCTCTATCATTTGTCTTCACTGAGTGACTGCGTGTTCTGTTTGGCTTCACAATATCTTCCTACCTGATCCTTACTACCTAGCTGCTATTAGTCTTTGTGCTTTCACTTCATTGAATACTTGACTATGGTTTGCCTAGTGTAGTCTACCTTCCGCTGCATGGTAATAGGTTTAATTTTATCGTTTGTCTTCAAAACTTCTATGTTCTGAAGACTTTCAGAAATATCGCCTATTCACCCCCCCTTTTAGTCGATATAACGCACTTTCAAGGTCCGAAGCCCAAAAGGCCCTCCAGGAGATCGACACAATGAAGAAGATAGCAGCGGGTAAGGCTTTCTATATGCAAAGCAAGCATGTAAAAGTAAATTACCGATTACTTACCTGAATCCGGAGCTCTCCAGGAGCATTCGCAGATTTGCCCCGCAGCGTGTCCGATGCCACACAATTTTACCAGGTCGAGGATGGAAGCTCAATGGAGAAGCTGTTCTGGTCTCAGTATACTGAGGCCGAACACCCGGTGCCAATGAGCGACCAGCTGAAGCAGATGGTCGAGCTACATAAGGAGGGCGAACAGGCCATGAAGGGCTTTATAGTCCGGCTGTGGCCTCGCGATGCCCTTCCGAACAGCTTCTTCGGCCTGGTGAGGTGGCTTGTGGATGCCTGCCCATGGATGGAGGTCGTCAAGCGATCAGTCTGCATTGAAGGTGCACGCCGGGCTTTCGCCCGTGTGAAATTGCAGTGGGTCAAGCTTGACGCCGTGAAGCTGATCAAGGAAGGGCCGCCGGAGGGCAAGGAGCACCGCCACCCCGAGATGTACTACGAGGATGTTCTGCCGGGTGCCCGTCTCATAGCGGACGAGTGCACAAAAGATGTAATATTTGAGTGAAACTTGCTCGTGCGATCCTGTGTTTATGAAAACTTGTTTCATATGCGCTATGCAACGCTTGTTTGAATTTAAAATATTGCCTTTTGTTTGGCCGTTTATCCAATATGAGAGATGGCTAGTCCTCGGCTTTTGCCCCCATGCCACGAGTGCTAGGGTGTTTGGGATAAACCTGAGCACTCTTGTTCCCATGTTTGGCTCCTTCGAGGGAGGTGCTCAGCACAGTGAACAAGGCAACCAGACTAATAATGCTTTATCACTCTCACTTAGCCATAGAATTCTATAATTTTAAATTTCGGCGAAGCCCCTGGTATTCGGAAGGCCGGATTCGGGGCGCGATACACGCCTTTAAGCCGGACAGGGCCGGCCCCTCGCCCTAAGAGGCATAAGTATTTAGGGACTCGAAAACCTCGCTGAACAGCGACCAATCTCTCGCCTTATCATGACAGTCAGTTTTAGCTCTCTCTACTGAGGTGCTAAGCCCGGCAGAATCGGGGCACAATTGCAGTAGTTCTCCTAGCGCTACCTTAGCCGATAGAGCGGAACGTAAGGTATCAAAACATTGGAGCCGGGCAAACCCAACATTTGACCAAAGACATGATTCGGAGCTGGTGCATATAATGCTATAAGTTCGGGGTGCCGCACTTGTGAAAGTGTTCGGACTTCTCACACCATATTATGGGTACTTAAGCCCCTGGTGTATCGGTCGTACCAAAGTGTACGGTTGCAAGGCGTCATTAATGGACACATATATATAATAAGAATGCAATAATAGGCGCAATGCTATGCATTGTTTATTAGAAAAGGGTGCGTTAAAGCAGAATGATACAGATAGTGCGATAAGCAAAGAGTAGGACTGTGTCCTTTCCAAGGGTAGGCTGAGGAATAGTACTAAATTAAATATTTCGCTCATTACTGTAATGCACCTGGGAATTCCGTGGTGTGACGTAGCTGTCTGCCTCCTTGGTTGCTGCATCATGTGTTCGACAATAGTGCTGCCGGACAGTGTTTCCAGAGTAAGGTCCTGAAAAAAGAGAAGAATAACCAAACGGGGAGCCCCTAGTGCGGTTTAAGCCGCGTCTTGGGGCATGCCGCAGTTGTGCCCCCTCCCCACCTGTGCCCATGGTATTTTTAATGCGTAATTATGTACGCGTGGCACGAGTTTCGCCATATGACTGGGACTGGGGTGGGGGCTGCATTGCTACCGAGCTCAGATCGCGCCAGTCGGTCTGTTTGTCGATTGCTCCGAGTGCGCTTGACGGTGTCCGGGTTTTGAAACGCCGAACTGGTTGGTTGCCTTGAGAGGCTGCCTTGCGCTTCTGCTGCGAGGGCCGCGGTGTGCTCCTCTGTTCGAAGAGAGCGCTCTGTGTTTCCATTTACCGTAATAACTCCGCGAGGCCCTGGCATCTTGAGCTTGAGGTATGCATAATGCGGTACCACATTGAATCTAGCAAATGCGGTTTGCCCGAGCAGTGCATGATAACCACTGCGGAACGGGACTATATTAAAGATTAACTCTTCGCTTTGGAAGTTATCCGGGGATCCGAAGACCACCTCCAGTGTAATTGAGCCTGTGCAATGGGCCTCTACACCTGGAATGACGCCTTTAAAGGTCGTTTTGTGGGTTTGATCCTTGAGGGGTCTATACCCATTTTACACACTGTGTCCTGATAAAGAAGGTTCAGGCTGCTGCCGCCATCCATAAGGACTCGAGTGAGGTGAAATCCGTCAATGACTGGGTCTAGGACAAGTGCGGCGAATCCGCCATGACGGATACTAGTGGGGTGGTCCCTGCAATCGAAGGTGATCGGACAGGAGGACCATGGGTTGAACTTTGGGGCGACCGACTCCAACGCATATACGTCCCTGAGCGCACGCTTCTATTCCCGTTTGGGGATGTGCGTTGCATATATCATGTTCACCGTCCACACTTGTGGGGGGAACCTCTTCTGTCCTCCGGTATTCGGCCGCCGGGTCTCGTCCTCGTCATCGCTATGTGGCCCCTTATCTTTGTTTTCGGCAATTAACTTGTTGGCCTGCTTGAATACCCAACAATCCCTATTGGTGTGGTTGGCTGGCTTGTCGGGGGTGCCGTGTATTTGACACGAGCGATCGAGTGTGCGGTCCAAACTGGACGGGCCCGGCGTACTTTGTTTAAATGGCTTTTTCCGCTGACCGGGTTTAGAGCCTTTGAATCCGGCATTGACTGCCGTATCTTCAGTATTATTGCTGTTAATGCGGCACTTATGTTTGTTGCGACGCGACCTGCTATTGCCGTCCTTGGTATCCAAAGTACCATGGTTTTTTGACATGTTATTGCTGCGAGCCAGCCAGCTGTCTTCTCCCGCACAAAAGTGGGTCATGAGTGTCGTGAGTGCTGCCATAGATTTTGGCTTTTCCTGACCAAGGTGCCGGGCTAGCCACTCGTCGCGGATGTTGTGTTTGAAAGCCGCTAAGGCCTCTGCGTTTGGACAGTCGACGATTTGATTTTTCTTTGTAAGGAACCAAGTCCAGAATTGTCTGGCCGACTCTTCTGGCTGCTGAATTATGTGGCTGAAGTCATCGGCATCTGGCGGTCGCACATAAGTGCCCTGAAAGTTGTCGAGGAATGCGGCTTCCAGATCTTCCCAACAGCTAATGGAATCTGCTGGCAAGCTGTTAAGCCAATGCGGCGCTGGTCCTTTGAGCTTTAGTGGGAGGTATTTGATGGCGTGTAAGTCATCACCGCGGGCCATGTGGATGTGGAGGAGGAAATCCTCGATCCATACCACAGGATCTGTAGTGCTGTCGTATGATTCAATATTTACAGGTTTGAAACTTTCTGGGATTTGATGATCCATTACTTCGTCTGTGAAGCATAAGAGGTGTGCGGCGCCTCTGTATTGGGCTATGTCACGACGCAGCTCGAATGGGTCTTGCCCACTGTGTTCGGCCCGGCCGGATTTACTTTTACTGTACCCGGCGTGACGTTTATCGTCTCGCATAGTGGCGCGCCCTCGTGATCCATACATCGATCTTGCATGCTTTTCTTTGTCCTCCAATACGTCTCGCAGGTCTGGCGTGTTTCCCCATGCCTTTTTATTTGAATGGCGTCGGGGTGCGGGCTGAGTTTTTGGCTGGAATGCCTCTCTATCACGGCCACGAGGTGGCCGATCAGCCGCATCATACGCTTCTTCCTCCAGTCGGGGTAGCAACCTGCACTTTGGGTAACGCTTGGAGGGGCGCTCGAGTTTATATTCCTCGGCAGCGAGGACTTCAGTCCATCTGTCCGCTAGCAGATCTTGATCAGCTTGAAGCTGCTGCTGCTTTTTCTTCAGGCTATTTGCCATGGCCATAAGCCGGTGCTTGAAGCGCTCTTGTTCGACGGGATCCTCTGGCACAGCGAATTCATCGTCGCCGAGGCTTGCCTCGTCTTCCGAGGGGAGGATGTAATTATCATCCTCCTCCTCTCCGTCTGCCGCTTTCTCAGGAGGGCTGGCTCCTCCATCCTCCTGCTCTAAATCTTGTTGGAGGGGATTGTTGTTGTCTTCAGCACTATCTGGAGTGTTATTATCTCCTGTGCCGGTATCACCACTTTTGCTTTGGCAGGACTTAGAGCGGCGCTGCTGACGTCGGCGCTTGGGTTGCTTCTTGGAGGGGTCATCCTCCGCTACCTCGTCGCCATTGCCTTTTTTGGGTGTATCCACCATGTATATATCGTATGATGAGGTGGCTTTCCAGTGCCCTATAGGCGCTGGTTCATGTTCGTCTCCTACATCGTCGTCCATACCGTCGATGTCTTCGGAGTCGAAATCGAGCATGTCGGTGAAATCATCGACAGTGGCTACGAAGTGGGTGGTGGGTGGGCGTCGAATTTCTTCGTCGCCCGCATCCCAGTCCTGTTGGCCATAGTCCGGCAAGGGCTCTCCTGACAAAGAGAGAGACCTTAGTGAATTCAGAATGTCGCCGAAGGGCGAGTGCTGAAAGATATCCGCGGCGGTGAATTCCATGATCGGCGCCCAATCGGATTCGATTGGCAGGGGCGCGGAAGGTTCGGAGTCCGGAAAAGAGTCCGGCACCTTGGAGGCACGAGCTTCACAGAGGATGAGGCTGGTGTTCGGCTCGATCGCCGTTGAGATCGCAGCCCCCGAGGCGGTGTCTAGCCACCCGTCCTCGATGGGCGCAGTTGGCTCCGAGCTAAGGGTCCGAGCTGATGCGGGTGCGGCCTCCAGGGCACTGTTTGGTGGCAGAGCTAGGTCATACCCATTGTGACAGTGCGGCGCGCTCGGCTGTGGCTCGAATCCGTCGAAGATCAAGTCTCCGCGGATGTCAGCCGTGTAGTTCAAACTTCCAAATCTGACCTGATGGCCAGGGGCGTAGCTTTCAATCTGCTCCAGATGGCCAAGCGAATTAGCCCGTAGTGCAAAGCCGCCGAACACGAAGATCTGTCCGGGGAGAAAGGTCTCACCCTGGACCGCATCGTTGTTGATGATCGGAGGAGCCATCGGGCCTAAAAATGATGATACATAGGAACTCTCAATGAAAGCACCAATGTCGGTGTCAAAACTGGCGGATCTCGGGTAGGGGGTCCCGAACTGTGCGTCTAGGCCGGATGGTAACAGGAGGCAGGGGGCACGATGTTTTACCCAAGTTCGGGCCCTCTTGATGGAGGTAAAACCCTACGTCCTGCTTGATTAATATTGATGATATGGGTAGTACAAGATTAGATCTACCACGAGATCAGAGAGGCTAAACCCTAGAAGCTAGCCTATGGTATGATTGTATGTTGTAGTTGTTGTCCTACGGACTAAAACCCTCCGGTTTATATAGACATCGGAGAGGGCTAGGGTTACACAAGGTCGGTTACAAAGGAGGAAATATCCCTATCCATATTGCCTAGCTTGCCTTCCACGCCAAGTAGAGTCCCATCCGGACACGAGACGAAGTCTTCAATCTTGTATCTTCGTAGTCTAACAGTCCGGCCAATGGATATAGTCCAGCTATCCGGAGAACCCCTAATCCAGGACTCCCTCACGCATGCTACTAGGGGGATAGATTGGTAGGAAAAGACCATAGCTCGTCCCCGACTGCCACTCATAAGGAAGACAATCAATAAATAAATCATGCTCCGACTTCATCACATAACAGTTCACCATACGTGCATGCTATGGGAATCACAAACTTCAACACAAGTATTTCTCAAATTCACAAGTACTCAACTAGCATGACTCTAATATCACCATCTTCATATCTCAAAACAATCATAAAGAATCAAACTTCTCATAGTATTCAATGCACTTTATATGAAAGTTTTTATTATACGCATCTTGGATGCCCATCATATTAGGACTAAATTCATAACCAAAGCAAATTACCATGCTGTTTAGGACTATCAAAATAATATAAGAGACGCATGATAGTTCATCTATTTCTATAAAATAAAACCACCACCATGCTCTAAAAAGATTTAAGTGAAGCGCTAGAGCACCAACAAACTACTCCGAAAGATATAAGTGAAGATCAATGAGTAGTCAAATAATTATGAAACTATATGAAGACTCTCTAACATTTAAGAATTTCAGATCTTGGTATTTCATTCAAACAGCAAGCAAACAAAAGAAAATAAAATGACGCTCCAAGCAAAACACATATCATGTGATGAATAAAAATATAGCTCCAAGTAAAGTTACCGATGAACAAAGACGAAAGAGGGAATGCCTTCCGGTGCATCCCCAAGCTTAGGCTCTTAGTTGTCCTTGGATATTCCCTTGGGGTGCCTTGGGCATCCCCAAGCTTAGGATCTTGCCACTCCTTGTTCCATAATCTATCAAATCTTTACCCAAAACTTGAAAACTTCACAACACAAAACTTAAAAGAAAATCTTCGTGAGCTCCGTTAGTAAAAGAAAACAAACCACCACTTCAGGGTACTGTAATGAACTCATTATTTATTTATGTTGGTGTTAAACCTACTGTATTCCAACTTTTCTATGGTTCATAAACTCTATTACTAGCCATAGATTCATCAAAATAAGCAAACAACACACGAAAAATAGAATCTGTCAAAAACAGAACAGTGTGTAGTAATCTGTAGGTTTCTAAGACTTATGGAACCCCAAAAATTATAAAATAAATTTTTGGACGTGAGGAATTTATCTATTAATCATCTTCAAAAATAATGAACTAAATATCACTCTCCAATAAAAAATGGCAGCAATTCTCGTGAGCGCTAAAGTTTCTGTTTTTTACAGCAAGATCAAAAAGACTTTCCCCAAGTCTTCCCAACAGTTCTACTTGGCACAAACACTAATTAAACATAAAAAAAACAGAGGCTAGATAAATTATTTATTACTAAACAGTACAAAAAAATCAAGGAACAAAAATAAACTTGGGTTGCCTCCCAACAAGCGCTATTGTTTAACGCCCCTAGCTAGGCATGATGATTTCAATGATGCTCATATAAAAGATAAGAATTGAAATATAAAGAGAGCATCATGAAGAATACGAATAGCACATTTAAGTCTAACCCACTTCCTATGTATAGGGATTTTTTGAGCAAAATACTTATGGGAACAATAATCAACTAGCATAGGAAGGCAAAACAAGCATAACTTCAAAACTTTAAGCACATAGAGAGGAAACTTGATATTATTGCAATTCCTACAAGCATATGGTCCTCCCTCATAATAATTTTCAGTAGCATCATGAATAAATTCAATGATATAACCATCACATAAAGCATTATTTTCATGATCTACCAACATAGAAATTTTATTACTCTCCACATGAGCAAAATTCTTCTCATTCGGAATAGTGGGAGTATCATAAGAAACTCAAATACTATAAATTGTTTCCACATTAAAAGAGTAATGTTCAGAAAAAGGGTAATCATAATCATGGAAAGTTTTATAAATATAATCATCACTACTTTTTATAGCATATGTATCATCACAATAATTATCATAAGTAGCAATGTTGTTCTCATCATAATCGATTGAAACGTCTTCCAAGATAGTGGAATCATCACTAAATAAAGTCATGACCTCTCCAAATCCACTTTCATAATTATCATAATAAGATTCAACATCCTCCAAAATAGTGGGATCATTACTTCCTAAAGTTGACACTCTTCTAAATCCACTTTCATCAATATAATCATCATAAGTAGGAGGCATTCTATCATCATTATAAATTTGCATATCAAAACTTGGGAGACCAAAAATATCATCTTCATTAAACGTAGCATCCCCAAGCTTGGGACCAACATTAATTGCAGCAAATATATTCTCAAAAACATCATCTTCATCAAACATAGCATCCCCAAGCTTGAGCCTTTTCATATCATAAGCATAATCACTCTCATCATTAATAGTATGGACAACACCAATAGTATAGCAATTATCATCATCACAAGGAGTAATAGGAGCAACATCATTTGGCAGGGATACCTTTTTACCTTTACTTCTCCATTTTTTATTTTTCTTCTTCACATCATGTGTGGGTTCAATCCTATTTTTGGAGCTCCTTATTAATGAGATTGGTTGAATAGAAGGCTCCTCCTCATTACCTGATCCATCATAAGAAATAATAGGAGGATATTGGGAAGTCTCTTCCCTTTCATTAGTATTCTCTTCATCTTCTATTTGTTTTCTTTTCTTTATGTAATTGGCAATATAAGGATTTTCAATGCAATTCACCGCACAATACATATAAATTTCTTCTAGATCAAAATCAAGAAGTTTATCACGAGCAAATATTGGAAGATAGTTAGTTATACGTTTCATTTATTCATAACCCATAAGCAAACTAAGTTCATTATGATGTGCAACGGAAATCACGTCATCACAATTTTTGGAAATGATTAGATCATGAAACAATCTGCATCAAATGGTTAAATGACCATGTTCATTGCAAAGTTCACAAGTACGGCTAAGAAAATTTAAATTTTCAGCACAAACATCTAGCCTTTCTTGCAACCATTTAGTTTCTAAGTACTTATGCCTCTTGCAAAATCTATCTTCCCTAATTGGTGTGTACTTGCAAACTCTATGCACTCCACAAAAATTGACATGCTTATAAGAGACATTCTCATCATAACTAGTGCAATCATCATTAGTACTATGGATATTCAAAGAGTTCATACTAATAACATTGCAATCATGCTCATCATTCAAAGATTTAGTGCCAAACATTTTAATGCATTCTTCTTCTAACACTTTGGCACAATTTTCCTTTCCATTATATTCACGAAAGATATTAAAAAGATGAAGCGTATGAGGCAAACTCAATTCCATATTTTTTTGTAGTTTTCTTTTATAAACTAAACTAGTGCTAAAACAAGAAACAAAAAGATTCGATTGCAAGATCTAAAGATAGACCATCAAGCGCTAACCTCCCCGGCAATGGCGCCAGAAAAGAGCTTGATGTCTACTACACAACCTTATTCTTGTAGACGTTGTTGGGCCTCCAAGTGCAGAGGTTTGTAGGACAATAGCAAATTTCCCTCAAGTGGATGACCTAAGGTTTATCAATCCATAGGAGGCGTAGGATGAAGATGGTCTCTCTCAAGCAACCCTGCAACCAAGTAACAAAGAGTCTCTTGTGTCCCCAACACACCCAATACAATGGTAAATTGTATAGGTGCACTAGTTCGGAGAAGAGATGGTGATACTAGTGGTATATGGATGGTAGATAAAGGTTTTTGTAATCTAAAAATATAAAAGTGAGCACAAACGGTATTTCAATGTGTTGAAACAAGGCCTAGGGTTCATACTTTCACTAGTGCAAGTTCTCTCAACAATAATAACATAATTGGATCATATAACTATCCCTCAACATGCAACAAAGAGTCACTCGAAAGTCACTAATAGCGGAGAACAAATGAAGAGATTATGGTAGGGTACGAAACCACCTCAAAGTTATCCTTTCTGATCGATCTATTCAAGAGTCCGTAGTAAAATAACATGAAGCTATTATTTTCGTTCAATCTATCATAGAGTTCGTACTAGAATAACACCTTAAGACACAAATCAACGAAAACCCTAATGTCACCTAGATACTCCAATGTCACCTCAAGTATCCGTGGGTATGATTATACGATATGCATCACACAATCTCAGTTTCATCTATACAAACCAACACAAAGTACTTCAAAGAGTGCCCCAAAGTTTCTACCGGAGAGTCAAGATGAAAACGTGTGCCAACCCCTATGCATAGGTTCATGGGCAGAACCCTCAAGTTGATCACCAAAACATACATCAAGTGGATCAATAGAATACCCCATTGTCACCACGGGTATCCCACACAAGACATACATCAAGTGTTCTCAAATCCTTAAAGACTCAATCCGATAAGATAACTTCAAAGGGAAAACTCAATCCATTACAAGAGAGTAGAGAGGGAGAAACATCATAAGATCCAACTATAATAGCAAAGCTCGCGATACATCAAGATCGTATCACCTCAAGAACACGAGAGAGAGAGAGAGAGATCAAACACATAGCTACTGGTACATACCTTCAGCCCCGAGGGAGAACTACTCCCTCCTCGTCATGGAGAGAACCGGGATGATGAATATGGCCACCGGTGACGGGTTCCCCCTCTAGCAGGGTGCCGGAACGGGTCTAGATTGGTTTTCGGTGGCTTTGGAGGCTTCTGGCGGCGGAACTCCCGATCTATTCTGCTCTTCGAAGTTTTTAGGGTATATGGGTATATATAGGTGGAAGAAGTACGTCGGTGGATCTCCGAGCTGTCCACGAGGCAGGGGCGCGCGCCCAGGGGGGTGGGCACGCCTCCCACCCTCGTTGGTAGCCCGGGACTCTTCTGGTCCATCTCCGATACTCCATGGTCTTCTTCTGGTCCAAAAATAAGTTCCGTGAAGTTTCAGGTCAATTGGACTCTGTTTGATTTTCCTTTTCTGCGATACTCTAAAACAAGGAAAAAACAGAAACTGGCACTAGGCTCTAGGTTAATAGGTTAGTCCCAAAAATAATATTGAAATAGCATATAAATGCATATAAAACATACAAGGTTGATAATATAATAGCATGGAACAATCAAAAATTATAGATACGTTGGAGACGTATCAGTCATACAGTAGTGGTGCTTAGACGAAGCCCTGCCACGGTAGCTTCATCAACATCGTCACCACGCCGTCATGCTGACTAAACTCTTCGCCGAGCTCTACTAGATCGTGAGTTCGCGGGACGTCACCGAGCTAAACGTGTGCTGAACGTGGAGGTGTCGTACGTTTGGTACTGAGGATCGATCGATCGTGAAGACGTACGACTACATCAACCGCGTTGTCATAACGCTTCCGCTTAATGGTCTACGAGGGTACGTGGACGACACTCTCCGCTCTCGTTGCAATGCATCCCCATGATCCTGCATGTGCGTAGGATTTTTTTTGAAATTACTACGTTCCACAACAGGCATGGCATGGACTAGAGATGTGTACCCCTCAAAATGCTAAGGAAAAATATTGGCACAAGCTCAATACTCTACATTTCTATTTTAGTGATCCAAGATCACATTGAGTCCATAGGAAAAGGCAATACTATTAAAAGGGGATGAGGTATTGCTTAATGATCTACTTGCTCAAAGTGCTTAGTGATATGCTCCAAAGCCCTCAACCACTTTCTCAAATCCCAATATGTCCTAAACCTAAAGTCAAACTCGGCCCCACCGAGTTTCTTCAACATAGCCATTGCCAGAAACCCTAATCAGTCCGGTCTCACCAATAGGGATTTCGGTCTCACCGAGATGGGATTGCAAACTCTTTGTTTCCCTTCGTAGCATCTTGGTCTCACCGAAATGGGCGATCGGTCCCACCGAGTTCGCAATGCAAACTCTCTATTTCCCTTTCATAACGTTTCGGTATCACCAAAAGGAGTGGTCGGTCCCACCGAGTTTGCCTGACCAACTCTCTGTTTGCCTGTTACTGAAACCGTTCTCACCGAGTTGATGTAATCAGTCAAACCAAGATTAAGTTTTGCCCTAACCCTAGCGCATCGGTCCCACCGAGAATCCTAACGTTCACATTTTGAACTGAATTGGTCTCACCGAGTTTACCTATTCGGTCTGACCGAGTTGGGTCAAATGTGTGTAATGGTTAGATTTAGTGTGGAGGCTATATATACCCCTCCACCCCCTTCTCTATTCAATAGAGAGCCATCAGAACGTGCCCACACTTCCCCTACTCATTTTCTGAGAGAGAACCACCTACTCATGCCTTCATACCAAGGCATTCCAATCAAATCACAAGAATCCTGATCTCTAGCCTTTCCCAAGTTGCTTTCCACTCAAATCATCTTTCCACCATAGCCAAATCTGTGTGAGAGAGTTGAGTGTTGGGGAGACTACCATTTGAATCACAAGAGCAAGGAGTTCATCATCATCACACCATCCATTACCTTTTGGAGAGTGGTGTCTCCTAGATTAGTCAGGTGTCACTTGGGAGTGTCCGTCAATATTGTGGAGTTGAACCAAGGAGTTCGTAAGGACAAGGAGATCGCCTACTTCATGAAGATCTACCCAAGTGAGGCAAGTCCTTCGTGGGCGATGGCCATGGTGGGATAGACAAGGTTGCTTCTTCGTGGCCCTTCATGGGTGGATCCCTTCGTGAATGCGCGCAATCGTTACCCTTCGTGGGTTGAAGTCTCCATCAACGTGCACGTACGATAGCACCACCTATCGGAACCACGCCAAAAATCTTCGTGCCTGCATTATGTTTGCTTTCTCCAATCCCTTTCCTTTACCTTAATATGCAATGTTTTACATTCCGCTGCTACACTCTTAGAATTGCATGGGTAGGTTGATTGCTTGACTTGTGCTAAGTTGCTAAAATCCGCCAAGACTTAAAATTGGGAAAAGGCTAGATTTTTATTTGGTCAAGTAGTCTAATCACCCCCTTTAGACCTACTTTCGATCCTACAAGTGTGAAAGTGCAACTATCCCTGGGTGGTTTTTGTAATTATTAACAACATATAGCTCATTGAACTAATACTATTTCAAGATGATCATTTGAGAAAGTTCAATGATTGGCATGGCATGCATTAAGAATGTGGACCCCTCAAGATGCTAAGGACACACATTGGCTCAAGCTCAAGACTCTACTTTTTTTATTTTAGTGATCCAAGATCACATTGAGTCCATAGGAAAAGCTAATACTATTAAAAGGGGACGAGGTGTTGTTTAATGGCTTGCTTGCTCAAAATGCTTAGTGATATGCTCCAAAAACCCTTAACCACGTTCTCATATCCACATATGCCCCAAACCAAAAGTCAAACTCGGCCCCACTGAGATGTTCTATCCGGCGCCACCGAGTTCACTTGACATAGCCACTACCAGAAACCCTAGTCATATCGGTCTCACCGATAGGGATCTCGGTCTCACCGAGATGGGATTGTAAACTCTCTGTTTCCCTTATAATGTTTTGGTTCAACCAAGATGAGCGATCAGTCCCACCGAGTTCGCAATGCAAACTCTCTATTTCCCTTTCGTAATGTTTCGGTCTCACCGAAATGAGCGATTCGGTCCCACCGAGTTTGCCTGACCAACTCTCTGTTTTGCTTATTACCAAAATCGGTCTCACCGAGTTTGTGTAATCGGTATCACCGAGATTATGTTATGCCCTAAACCTAATAGAATCGGTCCCACCGAGTTGACATGTCGGTCCCACCGAAAAGCCTAATGTTCACATTTTGAACTGAATCGGTATGACCGAGTTTTCTGATTCGGTCCCATCGAGTTTGGTAAATTGTGTGTAACGGTTAGATTTTGTGTGGAGGCTATATATACCGCTCCACCCTTCCTTCATTAGTAAAGAGATCCATTAGAACGTGCCAACACTTCAGCAATCATTTTCTGAGAGAGAACCACCTACTCATGTGTTGAGACCAAGATATTCCATTCCAACCATATGAATCTTGATCTCTAGCCTTCCCCAAGTTGCTTTCCACTCAAATCATCTTTCCACCAAATCCAAATAGGAGAGAGAGAGAGAGTTGAGTGTTGGGGAGACTATCATTTGAAGCACAAGAGCAAGGAGTTCATCATCAATACACCGTCTATTACCTTTTGGAGAGTGGTGTCTCCTAGATTGGTTAGGTGTCATTTGAAAGACTCCAACAAGATTGTGGAGTGGAACCAACGAGTTTGTACGGGCAAGGAGATCGCCTACTTTGTGAAGATCTACCCTAGTGAGGCAAGTCCTTCGTGGGCGATGGCCATGGTGGGATAGACAAGGTTGCCTCTGCGTGGACCCTTCGTGGGTGGAGCCCTCTGTGGACTTGCGCAACCGTTACCCTTCGTGGGTTGAAGTCTCCATCAACGTGGATGTACGATAGCACAACCTATCAGAACCGCGCCAAAAATCTCCGTGTCAACATTGCGTTTGCTCCCTCCAAACTCCTCCCTTTACCTTCGTATGCAAATGTTTTACATTTCACTGCTATACTCTTAGACTTGCATGTGTAGGTTGATTGCTTGACTTGTGCTAAGTTGCTAAAATCTGCCAACACTTAAAATTGGGAAAGGCTAGATTTTATTTGGTCAATTAGTCTAACCACCCCCTCTCTAAACATACTTTCGATCCTACAAAGTGGTATCAGAGCTTTGGTCTCCATTTTCCTTGATTTCCATAGCCTTGGTTTCACAACCTAGGAGAGTATGGTGTCTAGCGAGGGAAATTACCACCATGGAGGTCCTTACTTTGATGGTACTAATTTTGCTAGTTGGAAGCATAAGATGAAAATGCATATTCTTGGACATAACCCCTCCGTTTGGACTATTGTGTGTATTGGCTTGCAAGGTGAATTCTCTGAAGATGGAAGAGAACCGAATCGTGAAGAGACCATGGAAGAATTGAAGATGTTGCAATACAATGCTCAAGCTTGCGATATCCTATTCAACGGATTGTGCCCCAAAGAATTCAATAAAATCAGCCGCCTTGAGAATGCAAAGGAAATTTGGGATACTTTGGTTGATATGCATGAAGGTACTGAGTCCGTCAAGGAATCCAATTTGGATGTGCTTCAAAGTCAGCTTGACAAGTTCAAAATGAAGGATGGTGAAGGTGTCGCTGAAATGTACTCTAGGCTCGCTCTCATCACAAATGAGATTGCTGGCTTAGGAAGTGAAGAGGTGACCGACCGATTCATCATCAAGAAGATTCTAAGAGCCTTGGATGGAAAATATGATACCGTGTGCACCTTGGTCCAAATGATGCCCAATTACAAAGATCTCAAGGTAACGAAAGTCATTGGTAGAATTGTTGCTCATGAGATGTCACTCGAGGATAAAGAAGAGCTTCAGAACAAGTCTAGTGGTGTTTATAAAGCTTCATGTGATGCTCCTACATCATCAAGTGAGAAACAAGCCTTCAATGAAGAATTGAGCCTAATGGTGATGAACTTCAACAAGTTCTACAAGAGTAGAAGCAAGGTAAAAAGTTCCAAGTCAAGGTCCTATAATGGCAAAAGATCTTCGAGTCGTGAACGTAATTGCTATAATTGTGGAAGACCCAGACACTACTCCAATGAGTGTACGGCTCCCTACAAAAGAAGAGAAGATTAACCCAAAAGGATAAGTAGAAAAGAAGAATCACCACCAAGAGAGAGACGGAGTAGAGATGAGCGTTATGAGCGAAGAACATCACGGAGAAGCAAGGATTCAGAAAGAAAGGACAAATCATCAAGGAGCTACACAAAATGAAGACATCAAGCTCATGTTGGTGAATGGGTATCCGGCTCTTACTCTGGTAATCACTCCGAGAGAAGTTATCACTCCGACTCTGAATATACTCAAGATGAAGGTGTTGCCGGTCTAGCACTTGTGTCAACCAATTCCTACGACATATTTGACTCACCAATTGAAGGAATTGGAAGATGCTTTATGGCTAAAGGTCCAAAGGTATCACACCCCGAGTATGTTGATTTCAATAGTGATGAAGATGACTTGCTAGGTGATGATGATTTACTTGTTCACAACTCTGGTGATGAAAACTATGATGAACTTGCTATTAATCATGCTAATCAAGATAAAACAAATGATGATGACAAGAAGGAGATTGAGCATCTAACTAAGGAACTAAACACTCTTAAGTTAGCTCATGAAACTACCTTGGAAAATCATAAAGAGCTTTTAAAGACTCATGAGAAGCTACGCTTTGAAAAGCTCAACCTTGAGCAAGAGCATGGGTTCTTAAAAGCAATCAATGATGATCTTCGCAAGAAAATTTCTTCTTACATTGCCAAGTGTTCACTCTTGTCTACTTACATGCCACAGGTTAAATCTAGCAACAAGAGTTAGAAAGATTCTTCTTCTAGTAGTAACAACAATCATGTTAAAACCAACATTGTTGCTTCTAGTAGTTCTCTTGATTCCACTAATGATTCTCTTAGCCAAGTTACACTTGAGCAAGAAAATAGCTTATTGAAGGGAATTATAGAGAAAGGTGTCTACAAGAGTCTTGCCGGAAGTAAGCAATTTGAGGAAATTGTACGCAAGCAAGGAAGGCACGAGAAGAATCATGGTATTGGTTTTGAATGAAAGTTCAATGCCAATGGAGTTGAGTGGGAAGAAGATCAATACCCCAAGACAAAGTTTGTTCCTCAATAAGAGAAATATGATCCTACTTCCTTCCAAGGGACACAAGCTCAAGATGATCTTCCACCACAATACCACAAGCAAAAAGGCACGGACAAGCTTCAAGAGGAGATTGATGCATTTGAAGAAGCTCCCAAGGCCTTGGTCAAGTGGGTTCCCAAGACTACATCAAGTTCTACTTCATCAAGTATGACTACAACTCCAAAGATTCCCATCAAGATGATGTGGATCCCAAAGAAGAAGAACTATATAGTTCTTGAGGGTGACTCCGCCAACATACTTCACTCATATCACTTTGGCGAGAACAAGTGTAAACAACTTACACATCTTGCACTAGTTCAAGGAGTCACAAACCCTCTTGTTGGTAAGACAAGGGATAAGGTAACCTAATGCTTTCATGGACATCATCTTGTGTACATCACTCTATGTCTATGGATATCCTTGTTTGTTCCTTGTGGGACTAACCTGTGTAGGTATTGAAAGTGCAACTCACTGCAATGGATTGCTCCAAATGATCTACATCAACATTGCGCATGCACATCTTCAACATCTACATGAAGTCATCATCTGAAAGTGCAACTATCCCTAGGTGGTTTTGGTAATTCATAACAACATATAACTCATTGAGCTAATGCTATTCCAAGATGATTATTTCAGGAAAGCTCAATGATTGGCATGGCATGGATGTGAAAGTGGAACCCTCAAAATGCTAAGGACAAAGGATTGGCTCAAGCTCAAAAGCTGAAGACTCTTCATTTTATATTTTAGTGATCCAAGATCACATTGAGTCCATAGGAAAAGCCAATACTATTAAGGAGGGATGAGGTGTTGCTTAATGAGCCTCTTACTTCATGTGCTTAGTGATATGCTCCAAAACCCTCAACTACTTTCCCATATCCACATATGACCTAAACCCTAAGCCAAACTCGGTCCTACCGATTCTTCCTATCCGGCGCCACCGAGTTTCACTTGTCATTAGCCACTGCCAAACCCTAGCATTTCGGTTCTACCGATAAGGATCTCGGTCTCACTGAGATGGGGTTGCAAACTCTCTGTTTCCCTTTCGTAACTTTTCGGTCTTACCGAAAGAGCGAATCGGTCCCACCGAGATTGCAATGTCAACTCAGTGTTTCCCCTTTGTAACTTTTCGGTCTCCACGAGTTCCACTCGGTCTCACCGAAAGAGCAAATCGGTCCCACTGAGTTTGCCTGACCAACTCTCTGGTTAGCTAATTACCAAATTCGGTCTCACCGAGTTTGTGTAATCGGTCTCAGCAAGATTACGTTATGCCCAAACCCTAACCATATCGGTCCTACTGAGTTGCATGTCAGTCCCACCGAAAATCACTAACGGTCACTAGGTTTACATTTTCGGTCCGACCGAGTTTATTGATTCGGTCCCACCGAGATTGGAAAACTGTGTAACGGTTGGATTTTGTGTGGAGGCTATAGATACCCCTCCACCTTCTTCTCATTCGATGAGAGAGCCATCAGAACACACACATCATTCCAACTCTTATGTTCTGAGAGAGAACCACCTACTCATGTGTTGAGACCAAGACATTCCATTCCTACCATATGAATCTTGATCTCTAGCCTTCCCAAGTTGCTTTCCACTCAAACCCTCTTTCCACCAAATCCAAATCCTATGAGAGAGAGTTGAGTGTTGGGGAGACTATCATTTGAAGCACAAGAGCAAGGAGTTCATTACCTACACACCATTTGTTACTTCTTGGAGAGTGGTGTCTCCTAGATTGGCTAGGTGTCACTTGGGAGCCTCCGACAAGATTGTGGAGTTGAACCAAGGAGTTTGTAAGGGCAAGGAGATCGCCTACTTCGTGAAGATCTACCGCTAGTGAGGCAAGTCCTTCGTGGGCGATGGCCATGGTGGGATAGACAAGGTTGCTTCTTCGTGGACCCTTTGTGGGTGGTTGCTTCTTCGTGGACCCTTCGTGGGTGGAGCCCTTCGTGGACTCGCGCAACCGTTGCCCTTGGGTGGAGCCCTGTGTGGACTCTCGCAACCGTTACCCTTCGTGGGTTGAAGTCTCCATCAACGTGGATGTAGGATAGCACCACCTATCCGAACCACGGGAAAAACATCCGTGTCTCCAATAGCGTTTGAATTCTCCAAACCCTTCCCTTTATATTCTTGCAAGTTGCATGCTTTACTTTCCGCTGCCAATATACTCTTTGCATGCTTGCTTGAATTGTGTGATGATTGCTTGACTTGTCCTAGAATAGCTAAAATCTGCCAAGAACTAAAATTGTGAAAAGGTTAAGTTTTTATTTGGTCAAGTAGTCTAATCACCCCCCCTCTAGACATACTTTCGATCCTACAAGTGGTATCAGAGCTTTGGTCTCCATTTGCTTGATCTCCATAGCTTTTGGTGGTCATAGCCTTGGTTTCACAACCTAGGAGAGTATGGCGTCTAGCGAGGGAAATTATCACCGTAGAGGTCCTTACTTTGATGGTACTAATTTTGCTAGTTGGAAGCATAGAATGAAAATGCATATTCTTGGACATAACCCCGCTGTTTGGGCTATTGTGTGTGTTGGTTTTCAAGGTGACTTCTTTGATGGGAGAGAACCAAACCGTGAAGCTACCGCGGATGAGTTGAAGATGTTTCAATACAATGCTCAAGCTTGTGATATTCTCTTCAACGGATTATGCCCCGAAGAATTCAACAAAATCAGCCGCCTTGAGAATGCAAAGGAAATTTGGGACACTTTGATTGATATGCACGAAGGTACCGACTCCGTCAAGGAATCCAAGTTGGATGTGCTTCAAAGCCAACTTGACAAGTTCAAGATGAAGGATGGTGAAGGTGTCGCTGAAATGTACTCTAGGCTTGCTCTCATCACAAATGAGATTGCCGGCTTAGGAAGTGAAGAGATGACCGATAAATTCATCATCAAGAAGATCCTAAGAGCCTTGGATGGAAAATATGATACCGTGTGCACATTGATCCAAATGATGCCCAATTACAAAGATCTCAAGCCAACGGAAGTGATTGGAAGAATTGTTGCTCATGAGATGTCACTTAAATATAAAGAGGAACTTCACAACAAATCAAGTGGTGCCTACAAAGCCTCATGTGAAGCCCCTACATCATCAAGTGAGAAACAAGACTTCAATGAAGAATTGAGCTTAATGGTGAAGAACTTCAACAAGTTCTACAAGAGTAGAAGCAAAGATAGAAGCTCCAAATCAAGGTCCTACAATGACAAAAGATCTTCTAGTCGAGAGCGAAACTGTTACAATTGTGGAAGACCCGGACACTATTCCAATGAGTGTACGGCTCCCTACAAGAGAAGGGAAGATTCTCCAAAAAGAGGAAGCAAAGGATCACCACCAAGAGAGAGAAGGAGTAGAGATGATCGTTATGAACGAAGATACTCACGGAGAAGCAAGGATTCGGAAAGGAAGGAAAAATCATCAAGGAGCTATACAAGACGAAGACATCAAGCTCATGTTGGTGAATGGGTATCCGGCTCCGACTCCGACAGCCACTCCGAGAGAAGTTATCACTCCGACTCCGAAGATACTCAAGATGAAGGTGTTGCCGGTCTAGCACTTGTGTCAACCAACTCCTACGACATATTTGACTCACCAAATGAAGGAATTGGAAGATGCTTCATGGCCAAAGGTCCTAAGGTAACACACCCCGAGTATGTTAATTTCAATAGTGATGAAGATGACTTGTTAGGTGATGATTTGCTTGGTGACAACTCTAGTGATGAATACTATGATGAAAGACCAATTAATCATGCTAATCAAGATAAAATGAATGACAATGATAAGGAGAAGATTGAGGCTCTAACTAAAGAACTAAAAACTCTTAAGTTAGCTCATGACACTATCTTCGAAGATCATCGAGAACTTTTAAGAGCTCATGAGAAACTACGCTTTGAAAAGCTCAATCTTGAGCAAGAGCATGAGTTCTTAAAGGCAATCAATGATGATCTCCGCAAGAAAAGTTCTTCTTACATTGCCAAGTGTTTACTCTTATCCACTTACATGCCTCAAGTCAAGTCTAACAAGAAAGATTCCTCCTCTAGTAGTAACAATGATCATGCTAAATCCAATATTGTTGCTTCTAGTAGTTCTCTTGATTCCACTAATGATTCTCTTAGCCAAGTTACACTTGAGCAAGAAAATAGCTTATTGAAGGGAATTATAGAGAAAGGAGTGTACAAGAGCCTTGCCGTGAGTAAGCAATTCGAGGAAATTGTGCGCAAGCAAGGAATGCACCGGAAGAATCAAGGTGTTGGTTTTGAACGAAAGTTCAATGCCAATGGAGTTGAATGTGAAGAAGATCAATATCCCAAGACGAAGTTTGTCCCTCAACAAGAGAAGTATACTTCTTTCAAGGGGACACAAGCTCAAGATGATCTTCCACCACAAGACTACGAGCAAAAAGGCAAGGACAAGCTTCAAGAGGAAATTGATGCATTTGAAGAAGCTCCAAAGACCTTAGTCAAGTGGATTCCCAAGACTACTTCAAGTTCCACTTCATCAAGTACGACTACAACTCCAAGGATTCCCATCAAGATGATGTGTATCCAAAAGAAGAAGAACTAGAGAGTTCTTGAGGGTGACTCCGCCAACATACTTCACTCTTATCATTTTGGCAAGAACAAGTGCAATCAACTTCCACATCTTGCACAAGTTCAAGGAGTCACAAACCCTCTTGTTGGTAAGACAAGGGACAAGGTAACCTAAAAGCTTTCATGGACATCATCTTTTGTGTGCATCACTCTATGTCTATGGATATCCTTGTTTGTTCCTTGTGGGACTAACCCATGTAGGTATTGAAAGTGCAATTCACTCAAATGGATAGATCCAAGAGATCTACATCAACATTGAGCATCCACATATTCAATATCTACATGAAGTCATCATCGACAAAACCCAAGGTTAGTTCATCCCTCTTAGGGGGGATATCACATCTAGGGGGAGCTTTACTCTAAGACTTGAGCTAAAGCAACTCTAAAGATGTGAACAAAACAACGCTTTATGTAAAAGTGGTAACCCCACTTGAGCTTAAACGATGAGTATGACCTACGATCAAGTGTTCTCACTTGACTCCTAAGTCAATATACTCATATATAGATGACCTAGTCATCGCAAATTGCTTGATAGATGCTAGAATTGGTTGTGCATGCTTTGCCACATATTTCATTTGCTATCTTATTGTGTGAGCATGCTGATTGCATATTTTACTCATTCGAGGACATCCACTTGTTGCTTTGATTGTTTGGCTTTATCTTCTTTTGCCAAGTGGATGGACAAGAATGCCTAAGAACCTCCTCTAGCTATCTATGCTTTTCTCGTCTCAAACTCTATTCATGTTGCATCACAAAATTTGATCAAGTCAGATTCGAACCACTCTGTGTGAGGAGCGCTCGGAGTCCCCGATTCGTCATAGACTTAAACTTCCAAAACCTCTTTATGAATCTCGGTCTGACCGATACTCCATTTTCGGTCCTACCGAGTTCATTAAGTTGATCTAGGTTTTCGATCTCGGTGCAACCGATTTGAACTTTTCGGTCACACCGAGTTGCAATAACTGCACACAGTTTTGCATCTCGGTGCCACCGAGTTGTTCCACTCAGTCACACTGACAGGGTCGGGCTATATATAGTCACGGGCAAAATTTGGAAATTTCTCCGAACCCCTTCGCCCGCGATAGCCTGCTCTGCCCCCGAGGTCTCCGGATCGTCTTCTCGCCGCCAGCAGCCTCCAGTCGCTGGTCTCCGCCGCCGTCAACAGAATTCTGCCCCGCCATTGCCGCCGTAGCGAGTCTCCGCCGAACTAGGGTATGGACTCGATCTTTGTGCTAGTCTCCACTCCGATTCCTAGCACATTGTGATCATCATGATTCTTGCCACGTTTGAAACACTCCTATCCAGTCAATGAACTCGTAGATTAGGTTTAATTCGAAAATTTTAGGGTTAGGTTTCCGCCAAAACCATCTCAGACCCACCGAGTTGAAAAACTCGGTCCCACCGATCTGGCTTTTGCCATTGCACAAGTGAAACTCGGTCTGGCCGAGAATAACTTATCGATGCGACCGATTTTGGAATTCTGTGAAACCCTAGCAGTCTCGGTCCCACCGAACTGTGACTCGGTCTGACCGAGTTCACCAGTTCTGGTGCCAAAACTGCTTCGGTGTCACCGACTTTGAAAATCGGTAGATCCGAGATGCTTTCTGTGGAAAACTAAAACTAAGTTTTTGAATTAATCTTTTGCAAAAATCTCTGCTTTTTGTGATGCTCATCCACTCTATCTTATCCATAATCTATTCACAGGGTCAGCAGTCAGTTTGCAACATGTCTGATCAAAGTGACAGCCAGAATGTGTCTGAGCAGCAAGTTGTGATGAGTGAGGGCACTAGCCCCTCAAGTTCTTCTGATGATGGCAGCAGGAGCACACCCAGCAACCTGCCTAAAGCTACCACGAGACAAAGGAAGAAGAAAACCTCAGATTCTGAAGATGAGGACTATGTGGCAGAGGAAGAGGCCACTTCCAAGAGAGTTGAGCCAGCTCAAGGCTCAAAGCCGGGCCTAAAAATCAAAAGGCCAGCAGGCAGGCAGCCAATGTCAAAGGCTAGAGCCTCAACTGAGAAGCCTGCACCTGCTCCCATTGAGTCCATTGCTGCTGAGGGCAAAAAGAGGAAAGAGAGGGTGAAGAAGACTGTGGCTAGAGTCCTTGGCAAGGCCTCCATCATGGTAGAAGAGGAGGAGGAAGAAGAGGCAGCTGCACCAGCGCCCAACGCAGCCAAACTTATGGGAGATGCCATAAGGTCAGGGGGAGCTGCATCCAAGCCCAAGGAAGCACCCAAGGCCGCACCTAAGCCTAAGACAGCACCAAAGAGAAACACAAGGAGTATACCTGCTGCAGAAAAGAACAAGGCCCCAGTGCCTGAAGCTACTGAAGAAGAGGAAGAGAGTGTCCTTCGGAAGCTCAAGCCCAAGATCCCAGACCACAATGATGCTCATCCTGTGGCTGAGGATATGAAGCTAAGGAGAGACTCAGGGCTCAGAAAATGGAGAGAAGCAGATCCATATGCTTCTAGGAGAAGGACTGCCGTGGATTACAGATTTCATACCAAGGAGCAGCAAGATTTCTATGAGACTGTTTTGCTTGACAAGAAGCCAATCGTTTGTGACATGAGATGGGTCGACTGGACCTACATGAAGGAACATGAAGAGTACGACCCCGGAGTATTTGACAGCTTTAATGCATGTGGAGTTGCAGACTTTGTTGGGCAGAAGCTCACAAAGTGGAATGAGGAGCTGATCATGCAATTCTACTCCACAGCACACTTTTATCCGGATGGCAAGATAACTTGGATGTCAGAGGGTACAAGGTACCAATCCACTATTGAGGACTGGGCGAAGTTGATCAATGCCCCAGAGGAGCAGGATGAGGACTTGGACATTTACGCCAAGAAAAAGATGGATCATAACTCAATGTCCAACATGTACAAGGAGATTCCGAATGAAGCACTCGACACGTTCAAGTTTGGCTCAGTGCATTATCTGCTCTCAGGATTGCCTACGATCAACTGGATCCTTAGGCACACCCTTCTGCCCAAGTCTGGAGATCACAAGATGATCAGAGGTCACGCGATCAATTTGCTTCATGTTTTTGACGTGCCTCAAAAATTCAAAGTTATGAGCCTTATAGTGGAAACAATCAAAAGGACTGCGGCAGATCAGAAGAGGAGCTGTGGATATGCCCCTCAGATTCAGGAGCTCATCAACTCCAAGATGGGCACGGGCATATACTTGTTGGATAAGGAACACCTGCCCATCCATCCAGATTTCGAGGACAATGAAGTTGTTATGACTGAGAACGAGCCATCATCTGCCCAAGCATTTGCAAAGAAGGAGAAGGCGAAGAAGGAAAAAGCTACCAGGATGCCTACTCAAGCGGAGGCATCTGATTACTTCTTGAAGACCAAACAAGAGCAGCTTGGTTACTTGATTGCATCCACGCTGAGAATTGAGCAAAGTCTGGCCAACCTCACTAAGAATCAGCAGAGCCTAGAGAGGATCATGGAACAGAAGTTCTATGACTTGGATGTCAAGGTAACAGAAGTTCAGTCTGCAGTGGAGCAGCTCCAGGAGGACATGAATGAGAGGAGAGGCAGGACCACGACTCATGCTTTTTTCTAGAGTGCCACGAGGCCCGAGGTCGTCTGCCGTGCCAGTTGCTGACACCAGAGCCACTACCTCAGCACCAGCTACAGCCTCAGCTCCAGCATCTACTTCAGCTCCAACTCCAGCGACTACTTCAACATCTACCGAAGCCTTCGTCCTTGGAGTGATCCGGACTCCACCACCACCTGAAGATCAAGCCTGAGCGTCGATCTAGTGCTATGCATTTTCTAGGAACTTTTTGGTAACTTGTTGCCAAAGGGGGAGAAGATGTATAGATCATAGGCTTCGAGAGAGAGAGTGTTGCTTTTTCTCTCTTGCTTTATTTGGTGGCTTTTCGAACTTTATTTGCTTGCGTGTGAGACACTACGTCCTTATGCCTGTGAGACATCGATGATCATGTGTTTGATCATAAGCTACACTTAATGTTTGCTTAATGCTTGCTTAAATATTATCATTCTATCTATCGTTTGTGATCATTCACTATTCTTGGTGATGAGTGCATGTATTTCATTCTTATCATTTTGAGCGCTCCACCAAGATGTATGTGACATGGAAGAGTAACCCATGACTCTAACTCATTTGTGCATTTGCAGTCCAAAGCAAATTTTAAATATGCACAAATTTAGGGGGAGCTCTTACTTATCACATACTTCTCAAAGCGACGATATATTTCATGCTTATTATCATTTGTCGAAGCTTTGATCTATATGTTGTCATCAATTACCAAAAAGGGGGAGATTGAAAGTGCAACTATCCCTAGGTGGTTTTGGTAATTCATAACAACATATAACTCATTGAGCTAATACTATTCCAAGATGATTATTTCAGGAAAGCTCAATGATTGGCATGGCATGGATGTGAAAGTGGAACCCTCAAAATGCTAAGGACAAAGGATTGGCTCAAGCTCAAAAGCTCAAGACTCTTCATTTTATATTTTAGTGATCCAAGATCACATTGAGTCCATAGGAAAAGCCAATACTATTAAGGAGGGATGAGGTGTTGCTTAATGAGCCTCTTGCTTCATGTGCTTAGTGATATGCTCCAAAACCCTCAACTACTTTCCCATATCCACATATGACCTAAACTCTAAGCCAAACTCGGTCCTACCGATTCTTCCTATCCGGCGCCACCGAGTTTCGCTTGTCATTAGCCACTGCCAAACCCTAGCAATTCGGTTCTACCGATAAGGATCTCGGTCCCACCAAGATGGGGTTGCAAACTCTCTGTTTCCCTTTCGTAACTTTTCGGTCCCACCGAAAGAGCGAATCGGCCCCACCGAAAGAGCGAATCGGCCCCACCGAGATTGCAATGTAAACTCAGTGTTTCCCCCTTGTAACTTTTCGGTCTCACCGAGTTCCACTCGGTCTCACCGAAAGAGCAAATCGGTCCCACCAAGTTTGCCTGACCAACTCTCTGGTTAGCTAATTACCAAATTCGGTCTCACCGAGTTTGTGTAATCGGTCTCACCGAGATTACGTTATGCCCAAACCCTAACCGAATCGGTCCTACCGAGTTGCATGTCAGTCCCACCGAAAATTCCCAACGGTCACTAGGTTTACTATTTCGGTCAGACCGAGTTTATTGATTCGGTCCCACCGAGATTGGAAAACTGTGTAATGGTTGGATTTCGTGTGGAGGCTATATATACCCCTCCACCTCTTTCTCATTCAGGGAGAGAGCCATCAGAACACACACATCATTCCAACTCATTTGTTCTGAGAGAGAACCACCTACTCATGTGTTGAGACCAAGACATTCCATTCCTACCATATGAATCTTGATCTCTAGCCTTCCCAAGTTGCTTTCCACTCAAATCTTCTTTCCACCAAATCCAAATCCTATGAGAGAGAGTTGAGTGTTGGGGAGACTATCATTTGAAGCACAAGAGCAAGGAGTTCATTACCTACACACCATTTGTTACTTCTTGGAGAGTGGTGTCTCCTAGATTGGCTAGGTGTCACTTGGGAGCCTCCGACAAGATTGTGGAGTTGAACCAAGGAGTTTGTAAGGGCAAGGAGATCGCCTACTTCGTGAAGATCTACCGCTAGTGAGGCAAGTCCTTCGTGGGCGATGGCCATGGTGGGATAGACAAGGTTGCTTCTTCGTGGACCCTTTGTGGGTGGTTGCTTCTTCGTGGACCCTTCGTGGGTGGAGCCCTTCGTGGACTCGCGCAACCGTTGCCCTTGGGTGGAGCCCTGTGTGGACTCGTGCAACCGTTACCCTTCGTGGGTTGAAGTCTCCATCAACGTGGATGTAGGATAGCACCACCTATCCGAACCACGGGAAAAACATCCGTGTCTCCAATAGCGTTTGAATTCTCCAAACCCTTCCCTTTATATTCTTGCAAGTTGCATGCTTTACTTTCCGCTGCCAATATACTCTTTGCATGCTTGCTTGAATTGTGTGATGATTGCTTGACTTGTCCTAGAATAGCTAAAATCTGCCAAGAACTAAAATTGGGAAAAGGTTAAGTTTTTATTTGGTCAAATAGTCTAATCACCCCCCCCTCTAGACATACTTTCGATCCTACATCATCGACAAAACCCAAGGTTAGTTCATCCCTTTTAGGGGGGATATCACATCTAGGGGGGGAGCTTTACTCTAACAATTGAACTAAAGCAACTCTAAAGGTGTGAACACAACAATGCTTTATGTAAAAGTGGTAACCCCACTTGTGCTTAAACGATGAGTATGACCTAGATCAAATGTTCTCATTTGACTCCTAAGTCAATATACTCATATATAGATGACCTAGTCATCGCCAATTGCTTGATAGATGCTAGAGTGTTTGTGCATGCTCTGCCACATATTTCATTCGCCATTTTATTGTGTGAGCATGTTGATGCATATTTTACTCATTTGAGGACATCCACGTGTTGTTTTGATTGTTTGGCATTTTCTCTTTTGCCAAGTGGATGGACAATAATGCCTAAGAACCTCCTCCATATATCTATGCTTTTCTCATGTCAAACTCTATTCATGCTACATCACAAAGTTGGACCAAGTCAGATTCGAACCACTCTGTGTGAGGAGCACTCGGAGTCCCTGATTCGTCATAGACTTAAACTTCCAAAACCTCTCTGTGCATTTCGGTCTGACCGATCCATCCTTTTCAGTCACACCGAGTTCACTGAGTTGATCTAGGTTTTCAATCTCAGTGCAACTGATTTGAACTTTTCGGTCACACCGAGTTGCAGAAACCGGTTGCGATTCAGCATCTCGGTGCCACCGAGTTGTTCCACTCGGTCACACCGAGAGGGTCGGGATATATATACCGATGGGTTGAATTTTGGAAATTTCTCCAAAACTGTTCATCCCGCGTGTGTCCTGCTCTACCGTCTCAGGTCTCCGGATCGTCTCCTTGTCGCCAGTGACCTCCTACCACTGATCTCCGTCGCTGTCAACGGGAATCTGCCCCGCCGTTGTCGTTGTAGCGAACTCCCGCCGAACTAGGGTATGAGTTCGACTTTTTATGCTAATTCCTCATTCCGATTCTTAGCACATTGCTTTGCCATGATTCTCACCAAGTATGAAATCAATCTATCTAGAGAAAACTCCCTTTAAGTTAGGTTTGATTCGAAAATTTAGGGATAGGTCCACGCCAAACTCATCTCGGACCGACCGAGTTGTAGAAATCGGTCTCACCGATTTGGCTTAGACCATTGCACATGCGCTTTTCGGTCTGACCGAAAATCGCAAATCGAGGCGACCGAGTTTGATTCTCTGTGCAACCCTAGCAATCTTGGAGCCACCGAACTGTGACTCGGTCTGACCGAGTTCACTAGTTCAGACTCCAACAGTTGCTTCAGTATCACCGAGTTTAACAAATTGGTAGCTCCAAAATGCTTTCTGTGGAGAACTAAAACTAGGTTTTTGACTCACGTGTTTTGCAAAAAACTCTGCACTTTGTGATGCTCATCCATTCTAGCTCATCTACATCTATTCACAGGGTGTGCTGTCAGTTTGCTTGCCAAGATGTCTAACCAGAGTGATAGCCAAAACAGATCTGAAGAGCCAGTGCAAATGAGTGAGGGCACTAGTCCCTCAAGCACCTCAGATGATGGTAGCAGGAGCACTCCTAGTAACTTGCCAAAGGCAGCCAGCAGAACAAGGAAGAAGAAAACCTCAGATTCTAAAGATGAGGACTATGTGGCTGTTGAGGAGGAAGTTAGCCCCAAAAAGAAGGTGCTGAAGAAAGAGTATCGCACTACTGCAACAACTAAGCCAGGGTTGCATAAGAAGGCACGTGCAAAAACGATCCCAATGTCTAAGGCCGGGGCCTCATCTGCTGAAACCTCTAAGACAATTGGAGAGGCTGCTGGAGAGGGAAAGAAGAGGAATGAGAGGGTCAAGAAGACCACTCCCAGAGTCCTTGGTAGATCCTCCATAATGAGAGAGCCAGAAGAAGATGAAGAGGAAGAGGATGTTGCACCAGCACCCAAGTCCCAGAAGCTCATGGGAGATGCAATCAGGTCAGAGGCTGCTCCATCAAAGCCCAAAACTACTCCCAAGGCTGCTGCTCAAGCTCAAAAGCCCTCTAAGCCCAAGAGAAGCACCAGGAATATCCCTGCTAAAGAAAAGAACAAGGCCCCAGTGCCTGAAGTTGAAGAAGAAGATGCAGAAGCCCAAGTGCTGAGAAAACTGAAACCTAAGATTCCAGACCACAATGACACTCATCCAGTGGCTGAGGACATGAGCATCAGGAAGCATGCATGATTGAGACTTTGGAGACAGTCTGACCCCTATGCTATGAGGAGGAGGACTGCAGTGGACTATAGGTTCCACACCAAGGAACATCGAGATTTCTATGAGACCATTCTTCTTAACAAGAAGCCAATTGTCTGTGATATGAGATGGGTCGATTGGGAATTCATTGATGAGAATGAAGACTTTTTCCCAAGTGTACATGAAAGCTTCAAATCTTGTGGAGTTGATAAGTTTGTGGGTCAAAAGTTGACCAAATGGAATGATGAGCTTGTTATGCAGTTCTACTCCACTGCTCATTTCTATCCAGATGACATAATCGTGTGGATGTCTGAAGGTACGAGGTACCAATCAACTGTTGATGAGTGGGCGAAGTTGATTAATGCCCTAGAGGAACATGAGGATGATTTGGATGTGTATGCCAAGAAGAATAAGGACCACAACTCAATGGCAAATAGATCCCCGATAAAGCCTTGGAGACACACAAGCTTGGATCTGTGCATTATATGTTGTCTAGTCTGCCTACAATCAACACCATCTTAAGGCATACTCTGTTACCCAAATCTGGAGATCATTAGATGATAAGAGGACATTCAATCAACCTGCTACAAATATTTGATGTCCCTCAAAAATTCAAGGTCATGAGTCTGATTGTTGAGACAATCAAGAGGACTGCAGCAGATCAGAAAAAATCTTGCGGGTATGCTCCACATATTCAGGTGCTCATCAACTCCAAGATGGGCACATGTACTTACCTGTTGGACAAAGAGCACTTACCTTTGCACCCAGAATTTGAGGATAACATAGTTGTGATGAATGAGATTGAACCTTCATCAGCACAAGCACAAGAGAAGAGAGATAAGGCAAAGGCAGAAAAGGTTGCAAGGATGCCAAGTGCCGAGGAAGCATCTCAGGTGTTCTTAAAGAGAAAACAAGATCAATTGGATTATCTGATAGAAGCAATATTGAGGATTGAGAAGGGCTTGGCCACCCTGACTCAGAATCAAGAGAGCTTGGAAAGGATTGTTGAGACAAAATTCTATTATCTTGACCTCAAGGTGACTGAGATACATACTGCAGTCGAGCAGCTCCAGGAGGAAGCTAAGGAGTAGAGTGGAAAAGCAACTACAAATGCTTTTCAGTGAGTGCCAAGGAGTCAGAGGTCAGCTGCAGTGCTAGTATCAGATACAAGAGCTACTTCATCTGCACCAACAATGGCTTCAGTACCACCTCCAGCACCTGCTCCACCAGCTCCAACCTCATCCACGGATGCCTTCGTCCTTGGAGTTCTACCTACACCACCTCCCGAAGACCAAGCCCAAGAGATGCATAGCACTATGCATTTTCAAACTTTTTGGTAACTTGGTTCCAAAGGGGGAGAAATGTATAGATCATAGGCTTTGAGAGAGTGTGTTGCTTTGCTGCTTTGGCTCTCTTACTTTCTTGTCTTTTAGTTGAACTTGTCTATGTGCTCGTTTGACACTCTATGTCTGTGTGAGATACTTGTATGATCATGTGTTTGATCATATCATACTTTAACGTTTGCTTGGATGACATTATCTTTTATATCCCTATATGATCATTCACTTTGCTAGTGATGAGTGCATGTTTTAATTCATATCATTTTGAGCGCTCCACCAACATGTATGTGACATGGAAGAGTAACCCATGATCCTAATCGATTGTGCATTTGCATTCAAAAGCAAATCTTAAATAGTGCACAAATTTAGGGGGAGCCCTTGCTTATCACATACTTCTCAAAGCGATGATGTATTTAAATCTTATTACCATTTGTCGAAGCTTTGATCTATATGTTGTCATCAATTACCAAAAAGGGGGAGATTGAAAGTACAACTATCCCCGGGTGGTTTTGGTAATTATTAACAACATATAGCTCATTGAACTAATACTATTTCAAGATGATCATTTCAGAAAGTTCAATGATTGGCATGACATGGATTAAGAATGTGAACCCCTCAAAATGCTAAGGACACACATTGGCTCAAGTTCAAGACTCTACTTTTTCATTTTAGTGATCCAAGATCACATTGAGTCCATAGCAAAAGCCAATACTATTAAAAGGGGATGAGGTGTTGTTTAATGGCTTGCTTGCTCAAAATGCTTAGTGATATGCTCCAAAAACCCTCAACCACTTTATCATATCCACATATGTACCAAACCAAAAGTCAAACTCGGCCCCACCAAAATGTTCTATCCGGCGCCACCGAGTTCACTTGACATAGCCACTGCCAGAAACCCTAGTCATATCGGTCTCACCGATAGGGATCTCGGTCTCACCGAGATGGGATTGCAAACTCTTTGTTTCCCTTCGTAACGTTTCGGTTCAACCGAGATGAGCGATCGGTCCCACCGAGTTCGGAATGCAAACTCTCTGTTTCCCTTTCGTAACGTTTCGGTCTCACCGAAATGAGCGATTCGGTCCCACCGAGTTTGCCTGACCAACTCTGTGTTTTGCTTATTACCAAAATCGGTCTCACTGAGTTTGTGTAATCGGTCTCACCGAGATTATGTTATGCCCTAACCATAATGGAATCGGTCCCACCGAGTACATGTCGGTCCCACCAAAAAGCCTAACGTTCACATTTTGAACTGAATCAGTATGACTGAGTTTTCTGATTCGGTCCCTTCGAGTTTGGTAAATTCTGTGTAACGATTAGATTTTGTGTGGAGGCTATATATACCCCTCCACCCTTCCTTCATTAGTAAGGAGAGCCATCAGAACGTGCCTATACTTCAACATTCATTTTCTGAGAGAGAACCACCTACTCATGTGTTGAGACCAAGATATTCCATTCCAAACATATGAATCTTGATCTCTAGCCTTCCCCAAGTTGCTTTCCATTCAAATCATCTTTCCTCCAAATCAAAATCAGTGTGAGAGAGAGAGAGTTGAGTGTTGGGGAGACTATCATTTGAAGCACAAGCGCAAGGAGTTCATCATCAACACACCGTCTATTACCTTTTGGAGAGTGGTGTCTCCTAGATTGGCTAGGTGTCACTTGGGAGCCTCCGACAAGATTGTGGAGTTGAACCAAGGATTTTGTACGAGCAAGGATATCACCTACTTCATGAAGATCTACCCTAGTGAGGCAAGTCCTTCATGGGCAATGGCCATGGTGGGATAGACAAGGTTGCTTCTTCGTGGACCCTTCATGGGTGGAGCCCCCCGTGGACTCGCGCAACCGTTACCCTTCGTTGGTTGAAGTCTCCATCAACGTGGATGTATGATAGCACCACCTATCGGAACCACGCCAAAATTCTCCGTGTCTACATTGCGTTTGCTCCCTCCAAACTCCTCCCTTTACCTTCATATGCAAATGTTTTACATTCCGCTGCTATAATTTTAGACTTGCATGTGTAGGTTGATTGCTTGACTTGTGCTAAGTTGCTAAAATCTGCCAACACTTAAAATTGGGAAAGGCTAGATTTTATTTGGTCAATTAGTCTGATCACACCCTCTCTAGACATACTTTCGATCCTACAAAGTGGTATCAGAACTTTGGTCTCCATTTTTCTTGATTTCCATAGCCTCGGTTTCACAACCTAGGAGAGTATGGCGTCTAGCGAGGGAAATTACCACCATGGAGGTCCTTACTTTGATGGTACTAATTTTGCTAGTTGGAAGCATAAGATGAAAATGCATATTCTTGGACATAACCCCTCCGTTTGGACTATTGTGTGTATTGGCTTGCAAGGTGAATTCTCTGAAGATGGAAGAGAACCGAATCGTGAAGAGACCGTGGAAGAATTGAAGATGTTGCAATACAATGCTCAAGCTTGCGATATCCTATTTAACGGATTGTGCCCCGAAGAATTCAATAAACTCAACCGCCTTGAGAATGCAATGGAAATTTGGGATACTTTGGTTGATATGCACGAAGTTACTGAGTCCGTCAAGGAATCCAAATTGGATGTGCTTCAAAGTCAACTTGACAAGTTCAAAATGAAGGATGGTGAAGGTCTCGCTGAAATGTACTCTAGGCTCGCTCTCATCACAAATGATAGTGCCGGCTTAGGAAGTGAAGAGATGACCGACCGATTCATCATCAAGAAGATTGTAAGAGCCTTGGATGGAAAATATGATAGTGTGTGCACCTTGATCCAAATGATGCCCAATTACAAAGATCTCAAGCCAACGAAAGTCATTGGTAGAATTGTTGCTCATGAGATGTCACTCGAGGATAAAGAAGAACTTCACAACAAGTCTAGTGGTGCTTACAAAGCTTCATGTGATGCTCCTGCAACATCAAGTGAGAAACAAGTGTTCAATGAATAATTGAGCCTAATGGTGAAGAAATCCAACAAGTTCTACAAGAATAGAAGCAAAGAAAGAAGTTCCAAGTGAAGGTCCTACAATGACAAAAGATCTTCTAGTCGTGATCACAATTGCTACAATTATGGAAGACCCGGACACTACTCTAGTGAGTGTACGGCTCCCTACAAGAGAAGAGAAGACTCAGCTAAAAGGAAAAGCAAAAGAGAGGAAAGGATTAGAGATGATCGTTATGAACGAAGACCCTCTCGCAGAATCAAGGATTCAGAAAGGAAGGACAAGTCATCAAAGAGCTACACAAGACGAAGACATCAAGATCATGTTGGTGAATGGGTATCTGGTTCCGATTCCGACAACTACTCCGAGAGAAGTTATCACTCCGACTCCGAATATACTCAAGATGAAGGTGTTGCCGGTCTAGCAATTGTGTCAACCAATTCCTACGACATATTTGACTCACCAAATGAAGGGATTGGAAGATGCTTCATGGCTAAAGTCCCCAAGGCATCACACCCCGAGTATGTTGATTTCAATAGTGATGAAGATGATTTGCTATGTGATGATGATTTACTTGTTGACAACTCTAGTGAGGAAAACTATGATGAAATTGGTATTTATCATGCTAATCAAGATGAAACGAGTGACAATTATAATAAGGAGATTGAGCATCTAACTAAAAAATAAACACTCTTAAGTTAGCTCATGAAACTACCTTAGAGGATCATTGAGAGCTTTTACAGACCCATGAGAAGCTACGCTTTGAAAAGCTCAATCTAGAGCAAGAGCATGGGTTCATAAAAGTAAGCAATGATGATCTTCGTAACAAAAGTTCTTCTTACATTGCCAAGCATTTACTCTTGTCTACTTACATGCCGCAAGTAAAATCTAGCAACAAGAGCAGGAAAGATTCTTCTTCTAGTAGTAAGAATAATGAAGTTAAATCCAAAATTGTTGCTTATAGTAGTACTCTTCATTCCACTAATGATTCTATTAGCCAAGTTACACTTGAGCAAGAAAATAGCTTATTGAAGGGAATTATAGAGAAAGGTGTTTACAAGAGCCTTGCCGGAAGTAAGCAATTTGAGGAAATTGTACGCAAGCAAGGAAGGCACCAGAAGAATCAAGGTATTGGTTTTGAACGCAAGTTGAATGCCAATGGAGTTGAGTGGGAAGAAGATCAATACCCCAGGATGAAATTTGTTCCTCAACAAGAGAAGTATGATCCCACTTCTTTCAAGGGAACACAAGCTCAAGATGATCTTCCACTACAAGACTACAAGCTAAAAGGCAAGGACAAGCTTCAAGAGGAGATTGATGCATTCGAAGAAGCTCCTAAGGCCTTGGTCAAGTGGGTTCCCAAGACTTCATTAAGTACGACTACAACTCCAAGGATTCCCATCAAGATGATGTGGATCCCAAAGAAGAAGAACTAGAGAGTTCCTGAGGGTGACTCCGCCAACATATTTTGAAAGTGCGTTATATCGACTAGAGGGGGGTGAATAGGCAATTTTTATGAATTCTTCACTGAGGAATTTCAGGGTGAGGATATTCCTAAGAGAAGAACTACTTGCAGCGGAATAAGTACATAGAAGTAAACGTAACAGAGCATGAACATGGTCTTCATGATGAAATGAAACAAGCACAGAGTACAAAAAGCGTAAACACATGATAAACAGAATGAAGACAAACAGACTGAAGAAATTGAGCTGAGGAAATAGAGAAAGTCTTTAGTCAAAGTCTTCAAACAGATATGAACAAGAACACAACATAGAAATGAGGAAATGGAAGGGTTGAGGAAACGGAACCAGTTAGCTCGGTGAAGACAATGATTTGGTAGACCAGTTCCAACTGTTGTGACAGTTGTACGTCTGGTTAGGGAGGCTAGTTATTTAAACCGAGGACACAAAGTCCCGGACACCCAGTCCTGAACACGCAGATCACGACATTTAGTCCTCACCGTATTCCCCTTGAGCTAAGGTGACACAGACCTAGCCCAGTCACTCGTGGTAAGTCTTCAGGTGACTTCCAAACCTTCACACACTCGGTCACTCGGCGATCCACAATTTCCTCTTGGATGCTCTAGACCATGACGCCTAACCGTCTGGAAGATGCACAGTCTTCAAAGGTAACAAGCGTCAGATCCATGCAGGATCAATCTCTTCAGTGATGCTCAATCACTTTGGGTTTGTAGGTGTTTGGGTTTGGGTTTTCCTCACTTGATGATTTTCGCTCAAAGTCCTTGGAGGATGGGATGCTCTCAAATGACAAGTGTCAGTTTCTCTCGGAGCAGCCAACCAGCTAGTGGTTGTAGGGGGCGGCTATTTATAGCCTAGGGAGCAGCCCGACATGATAAGGCATAAATGCCCTTCAATGATATGACCGTTAGGGGGGTAGATATTTTGGGACAGCTGGCGCATAGCACAGCAACGGTCGGAATTTTGAGTATTGAATTCCTCAGGGCTATCATGTTCCTCACGGTGTAGGCAATCCACACCTGCGAATTCCTAACTCCTCAGTCAGAACAAATTCCTCAGAGACCAAAAGAACTTCATCTCTGTCACTGAAGAAATTGACTGAGCTGTATGAGATTTCCAATGGCTTCACTCGAAGGGATTGGTAGGTGTAGGATTTGAGTTGAGCATCACTTGGAAAATTTTCCTTAGTATTTCCTCGACCCCCTTTAACATACGGTGTTTCCTATGACTCAAGAAAGAGAAAATGAAACTACGAAAACAAAAGTCTTCATGCTTCATGTTCCTCGAATGAATACCACGTCTTCAGGATCACACCATTTTCTTCACTTTCAAAGTCTTCAGAAATTCAAAGTCTTTAGTCGAAGAACTTCAGTTTTAGGGGTCGACTTTCTCTGTAAATATCAAACTCCTCATAGACTTATAGACCTGTGTACACTCACAAACGCATCAGTCCCTTAACCTATAAGTCTTTAATACACCAAAATCACTAAGGGGCACTAGATGCACTTACAATCTCCCCCTTTTTGGTGATTGATGACAATATAGGTTAAGTTTTCAACGGGGATAAACATATGAAGTGTAAATACTGATATTGAGGAATTTGATTGCAAGATATAAAAGAACTCTCCCTGAAGATGTGCATAGTGAGGAATTTTCTTTTGAAGCAATGCACACTTTGAAGAGTAGAATCATGGAGATCCCCCCTATATCTTGTAATCCATACACGCATTTAACATATAATATGAAGAATTTGAAATGCATGATGAAATATGGTGATTGGTGTAAATCAACATGCGTGCATTAACATTAATGAGGAATAATCATGCAGAAAAACTCAGCAAAAGTATCAGACCACCATAGAGTTTAAGTTTACAACTCGATCGAATAAAGTCTCAGAAGAATGAGAGTTGTAACTTAGAAAAAAACGCCCATATAAGTAGACCCGCTTGAAGACTAACTCAAATCCCCCCCTTTGTCATCAAATGACCAAAATGGACGAAAAATGAGGACTAACGCCCCTGAAGAATATCAAGTTGACGGAGGAGCGCCAACGTTTTTGGGGTCGTTTGTTGTTGTAGGGCCTGCCGCAGTGTCGTCCAAGTCTTCATGCTCATCCGTTTTGCGTGATGAAGAATATGAGCTGGCCACCAAGGAAGGAACCTTAGTCTTCTTTAATTTCTTCGCCGGTGGTGGCTGAGACCATTCAAAGTCCCGCTTGAAACCCATTTGCTTCAGATCATCTTCACCATATAGATGTGACAAAATAGCCCAGGTGCGACCGAAGACTTCATGGAGGTAGTAATGGTTTTTCTTCACTGCATTGTGTGTAGCAGTCATGTTGTGAAGAATAGAACCAAACTGACGCTTAACCCATTTGTGGTTTCGATCCACCTTCTGGTGAAGACTAAGAAGAAGCTCACGGTCAGTCATCACCCGAGGAGCTGTTGCTTGAGGATTTGGCTTTGATGCATTAGCGGCAGAATCATGAGTAGCAGAATCATCATTGGTGGAGTAAGATGTAGCTTTGCGAAACTGACCATCCAATGGATGAATGCCTTCAACAATAATTGCAGTAGCTTTGCCCTTTTCATCAGATGAGGAAAATGTCCGCTTGAGGACTTCTATAGGGGGCAAGTAACTGACATGATTATGAAAATCATCCTTGTAGTTGAGTGAAGACCTTGTTCTGAGGAATCTCATAATCTAGGGAGCGTAAGGCTTCAACTCAAATGGAGAGAGGGAAACATTTGCCAGAGTCCTCATGAAGAAATCATGATAGTTGATAGGAATGCCATGTATGATATTGAATAGCAGATTCTTCATGATGCCAACAACTTCTTCATCATTTGAATCGTGGCCTTTGATTGGACTCATTGTCTTCGTCAAAATGCGATAAACAGTTCTAGGCACAAACAGCAATTCCTTCACGAGGAATTTGGTCCTTGGAGCTTGACCTAGCTTCATAGGCTTCATTAGCACTTGCATGTAATGGGCAGTGAGTTCAGGTTCATGATAGATGCAACGAGCGCCTTCAAGGGTAGGGCTGACAGGCAGGGCATGAAGTAATTCAGAGGCCGGTGCTATGAAATGTGTGTTTTCTATCATCCAGTCCAAAACCTAAGAGTTCACATCATCAACATCGCCTGTGATATGCAGAGTTGCATAGAACTGAAGAATGAGCTCTTCATTCCAATCGCAAATATCCGTGCAAAAGTTGAGCAGTCCTGCATCATGAAGCACACTGAGGACTGGGGTGAAGCAAGGCAGTGATTCCATGTCCACATGAGGAATATGCTCATGGTCGAAGACTTTGTCCTTGTTGAAAAGCAGTGAAGAATAAAAGTTTTCTTGGCTGGCAGTCCAGAAGCGCTTCCTTCTAAGACGAGCAAAGTCATAAGGGTTATAGTCTGTGAAGAACACATGCTCGCCGAAGAAGTCATCAGCCTTGAATTTATGCTTCTTCGAGAATGGATCGTTTGGCTTGGGCTAAGGGGTATCGGTTAATTGCATCACCACCTAAGGAATCGCAATCTCAGGATCCACTGGCTGAGGAATTTCAGCTTCTTCTTCAGTGATAGCCTGAGTCTTCAATTCTTCATTAACATTTTCTTCAGCACTAGTGGCTGGAATCTCTTCATGGACAAATGGTGTGGCATGAGGTTCTTCAGATCCCATTTGAACTTCAGTGGTTACAGGGGACTGAGGAATTTGTTGAAGGGGTGTGAACAGAGGGGAATTGGGGTGCTGACTTTCCCAAAAGTCATCATTCAACACTGGAGTTGTGCATCCAATGTCCACATTTTCTTCTTCACTCTTTTCTTCAACGTTGGCCTCTTCAGCAGTGAACTGAGGCATGGGCAATGAGACTACTGGGGTTGAAGTGATTGCATCCGCTTCAATTTCTTTATCCAACTGCTCTGAAGAAGCAGCAGAAGGAATGTCATCATCAGATCCACTTGGGATCTCATATTCTTCATCAAAAGGAACAAGGTCCTTTGATGGCATGGATGAGTCAGGAACAACATCAATTGGATTGTCAAAAGAACTAGTTAGCGGCTTCATCTTCTTCGGAGCCGAAGAATCTGATGCAGTTGATGCCTTCCTTTTCTTCACAGTTGCACGCTCTGCAGCCTTGTTCTTCTTCACATCTGATGCAGATGGAAGGAATGGAGTTGGGGTAGGTGCAGGAGGAGAAGAGGAATTTGGTTCAATAACTTCAGGCACAACTGATGAAGTTGCCCTGACTTCTTCATTTTCTTCAGGCGCAACACTAGTGGTTGCCCTGGCAATTTCTTCAGCGGCTAGAATGCAGTCATCAGCCCTGGTACTATGAGTATTTCAGCAGCCTGATTTTCATCAGTGGTGCTGGCATGCTCTTAAGTAGGCTGAGTAGATGCCTCAGCTTGAGGATTTTCTTGTTGCGTTGGGGCTGGAACATTGGAAGTGAACTTCTCAGTTATCTTGACAAATCTGACTTTGGCACCAAGCCAGTCAGCATAGTAGCGATCAAATTCATCACTTAGTTGCTTGATCTCTGATTGAAGAGCAACAAGTTCTTCAGGTGAAAGCTTCAGAACGTTTTGCTTTAGAAAGCGCTCTATGGGAGTCCTGGATTAGGGGGTCTCCGGACAGCCGGACTATTGGACTATGAAGATGCAAGATTGAAGACTTCGTCCCGTGTCTGGATGGGACTCTCCTTGGCATGGAAGGCAAGCTTGGCAATACGGATATGTAGATCTCCTCCCTTGTAACCGACTTTGTGTAACCCTAGCCCCCTCCGGTGTCTATATAAACTGGAGGGATTAGTCCGTAGGACAACATACAATCATACCATAGGCTAGCCTCTAGGGTTTAGCCTCTACGATCTCGTGGTAGATCAACTCTTGTAATACTCATATCATCAATAACAATCAATCAGGACATAGGGTATTACCTCCATCAAGAGGGCCCGAACCTGGGTAAACATTGTGTCCCCTGCCTCCTGTTACCATCCGCCTTAGACGCACAGTTCGGGGGCCCCTACCTGAGATCCGCCGGTTTTGACACCGGCATTGGTGCTTTCATTGAGAGTTCCACTGTGCCGTCACCGTAAGGCTCAATGGCCCCTTCGATCATTGGTAACGATGTGGTCCAGGTTGAGGTTTTCCTCCCCGGACAGATCTTCATATTCGGCGGCTTCGCACTGCAGGCCAATTCGCTTGGCCATCTGGAGCAGATTGAGAGCTACGCCCCTGGCCATCAGGTCAGGTTCGGAAACCTAAACTACACTGCTGACATCCGCAGAGACTTGATCTTCGACGGATTCGAGCCCATGTCAGGTGCGCCGCACAATCACGACGAGCATGACGTAACTCTGCTGTCGGACAGTGTTTGGGAGATCGCATCTGCAACTACTCTGGCCTTCAATCCGGAGCAAATTGCGCCATCCGAGGACGGAGGGATAGACCCCGCCATGGAGGCCGCACTCTCAGTGGCAATGGAGCCGGATACTGATTTCACCCCTTACGAGAGCTGTGTTTCCGAGCCACTGGATTTGTCTCCAGCCACGAACTCCGAGCCGCCTACATCCGTGCCTATCGAATCCGATTGGGCGCCAATCATGGAGTTCACCTCTGCGGACATCTTTCAGCACTCACCTTTCGGTGATGTGCTAAACTCATTAAGGTCTCTCTCCTTAACGGGAGAACCTTGGCTGAACTATGTCCGGCTAGAATGGGATGCGGACGACGAAGAAATTCGCTGCCCAGCCACCACCCACTTAGTAGCCACTGTCGACGATTTAACCGACATGCTCGATTTCGATTCCGCAGACATCGACAGCATGGACGACGATGCAGGAGAGGAACAGGAACTAGTGCCCACAGGGCACTGGACAACCACCTCATCACATGACATATACATGGTGGATACACCCAAAGAAAACGATGACGAGGAACGGGAGGAGACAACGGAGGATGACCCCTCCAAGAAACAAACAAAGCGTCAACGTAGGCGCCGCTCCAAACCCCACCTCGGCAAAAACAACGATAATAGCGCAAGAGAAAACAACACTTTCGTCCACTCCAGAGGAAACGACGAGCACATTGCCCCGGCGGCAGAGCATGATGAAGCTGCAAACGGCGTACATAGTACAGATCCGACGTCCGAACACGGCGACACCGAGGATAAACCTCATCAAACCCTCTCCGGGGAGGAAAACAGTCTGGACGAAGATGTACACATCATCCCGGAAACACACCCGAAGCAAGAGAACCTCCGTAGAAGGCTTATTGCCACAACGAGGAGTCTGAAGAAGCAGAAGCAAAGGCTTAAGGCCGCACAAAAAACGCTCAACAATAGGTGGAACAAAGTGCTCGACAATGAACAAAAGTATGGTGGAAGTTACCACACAAAGAGCTACCCAAAGCGCAAGCTATTACCTGAATTCGACGATGAGGCCTTAGAGCCAACACAGCCGAAAATAAAACAGCCAACCGGCCGGATCAACCACCTTGTGACCGCGATAGAGCGGCTAACAAGGTCGCACATAAGTCAACACACGATCTACGTGAGGACTTGCGCTAAAAATCCAGTATGACCAGATCCATCTATGGATCTAGGAAGTGTGCTCTAGCACAAAATCAAAACCGAATACTACAACCGTTCGAACGCCATGATACACCCAAATACAGGGGTGCCGCACACCCCCTATGTTTCACCGATGAGGTGCTGGACCATGAATTCCCAGAAGGATTCAAACTAGTGAACATAGAGGCGTACGACGGGACCACAGACCCTGGGGTCTGGACTGAGGACTTTATCCTCCATATTCACATGGCTCGCGGAGATGATCTCCATGCCATCAAATACTTGCCCCTCAAGATTGAAGGACCAGCTCGGCACTGGCTGAAAAGCCTCCCCGAAAACTCAATTGGAAGTTGGGAGGAGCTCGAGGATGCTTTCCGGGCTAATTTTCAAGGGACCTATGTCTGACCACCGGATGCAGATGATTTAAGTCATATAATTCAACAGCCTAGAGAGTCAACCTGAAAGCTTTGGAACAAGTTTCTCACTAAGAAGAACCAAATCGTCGACTGCCCGGACGCCGAGGCCTTAGCAGCTTTCAAGCACAGCACCCGAGACGAATGGCTCGCCAGACACCTCAGCCAAGAAAAACTGAGAACAATGGCAGCCCTCAAAAGCCTCATGACCCGCTTTTGCATGGGTGAAGATAGCTGGTTAGCCCGCAGTAGCACCACTGACCAACCACATCCAAAGTCAGGGATGACAATGGAAAACTACGACGCTATAAAAACAAGCATCGAAATAAAGAAGAAAGCCCGGATAATACGGCGGTAAACGCTGGATTCAGGGGCTCTCGACCAGGTCAGCGGAAAAAGCCTTCCAAAGGCAGCAGAGATGGACTGTCTGGCCTAAATAGGATTCTTGACAAACTATGTCAGATTCACGGCACCCCCGATAAACCTGCAAATCACACCCACAGAGAATGTTGGGTCTTCAAGCAGGCCGGTAAGCTAAACACCGAACACAAGGGGGGGGGGAACACCAAGCGAAGACGAGGACGAACCTCGCCAGCAAAGCACTGGAGGGCAGAAAAAAATCCCACCAGAGGTTAAAACAGTAAACATGATCCATGTGACAAAGAGGAGAAGGAAGCATGCACCCCGAAACACACGCGCCGTAGAGCCCGTCACCCCTAAGTTCAACCCCTGGTTGGCCTGCCCCATCACCTTTGATCGCAGGGATCACGCGACAAGCAACCGGCATGAAGGATTGGCTTCCTTGGTGTTAGACCCAATAATAAATGGATACCATCTCGCACGAGTCCTTATGGATGGCGGCAGTGGCCTAAATCTGATATATTAGGACACGGTCCGTAAAATGGGGATAGACCCGACAAAAATCAGCCGCAGCAATACTACCTTCAAGGGAGTAATACCAGGCCAAGAGGCCCGCTGTACGGGCTCTCTATTACTAGATGTTGTATTCGGTTCCTCCGACAACTTCCGAAGCAAAAAGTGGCTATCAAGCACTACTCGGAAGAGCGGCTTTCGCTCGTTTTAATGCAGTACCGCATTATGCTTCTCTCAAGCTTAAGATGCCCTGTCCACATGGCACCATCACAGTTAGTGGAAATATTGAGTGTTCTCTACGTGCGGAAGAATGTGCGACGGCTTTAACAGCCGAGCACTAGGGGGCCTCACCAACCAGAATAAACGACAGGTCGTCAAGACCACGGACACGGTTAGATGAGTCCGGCGCATCACTATAAATACATGAGTCTCATAAACGGTACCAGGGGCTTCCCGCGTGTAATCAGGGCTAGCTCGGCTCAACCTGACTTATCTTGAATTTTAATGGTTTATTGATAATAACCAATTTTCTTGCACGTCAACTTTCACCTAAGTTCTTCTCTTTTACAGATGACAATCGTGCTACACCTGTCCAGGACACGGCACAATGGAGATACAGGCGCAGACGTGCAGCAGGGACCCACTCAAAGGTTTTTTTTAGATTAAGACCCTGCGTAAACCTTTTTTACTGTCTCCTATTGTTCACATCCTCCGGATAATCAATACAACTGAGAAGGATACTGACGTTCTTGGCATGTGGCCACGTCAGGATATTTCATGTACCTGGACACTCGGGGTTTACTATTAAGGGCATTGTTCAGCCCGGCATATGTTATAAAGACCGAATACCTTAGGCAGTGTTTGGCGTCACAAGTTTGGCCTTATATGCATCAGCTCCGAATCATGTCTTTGGTTAAATGTTGGGTTTGCCCGGCTCCTATGTTTTGGTACCTTACGTTTCGCTATATCAGCTAAGGTAGCACTAGGAGAACTACTGCGATTGTGCCCTGGTTCATCCGGATCAGCACCTCAGTAGAGAAAGCCGAAAACTGACTATCATGATACAGCGCGAGACTGGTCAACCACTCGATGACTTAGCGGAATCTTCGGGATTCCTCCGCATTACCGAAGGGCCATTTCCCGGTCATGTACGTACGCGCCCCGTATTCGGATGAGTGCAGAGGTACCAGGGGCTATCTAGTAGTCCCGCAGTCAAACTCCTATGGCTAAGTGAAAGTGTTAAAGCAATATAGTCCGGTTGCCTCGTTCACTGCGCTACCACCTCCTTAATGGACCAAGGTGTTGGATCAAGTGTGAACACGCATTTTTTGCGAACACCCCCGCATTATGTGCGTGGGGGCTGAAGCCGATGACTGCAAACTTTCAGGTTATATACATATATACATAAACGGCCGCACAGGAGGCATCATAATACTTTCAGGCAAAAGTATAAACACAGCCTTCATAATTCAATAAAATATTGTTTTTACAATGGGAATACATGTCACTAGAACATAATATTCTTCGAGCACCGCGCCTCTATCGTACGAGCGCCTTCAAGGACCTCTTCAAAGTAGTGTTCGGCAGCTACTCGGCCCACGGCCGAACCCTGTATTGCAATAGCGGTGGCCTCCATATCTGCCCAGTATGTCTTGACATGGGCAGGTGCCATCCGCGCACCCTCTATGCACGCCGACCTCTTCATAGCGTCAATGTGCGGCACAGCACCAAGGAATTGTTGCAGTAAACTAAAGTAACTATTTGGCCTTGGCCCTCCCGGCCACAGATGATCCACAACAGACCTCATGGCAAGTCCGGACAACCTATGGAGCTCGGCCCACTCGGCCATTCGCTCATTCAACAACAGCGGACGCACTGGAGCATGGAACTGTGACCAGAACAACTTTTCCACTTCACGATCTTTTTGGTCCTTGAAGTAATCGGCCGCATCAGCAACACTGGCTGCCAAATCCACGTATGCGTTTGCAGAACTCCATAGTTGATCAAGAGGGGCATACTTTGGATCTCCGAACTTAGTCCGCAACAAAAAGGGCTTCCCAGCCGCGATATCTCCAGCTTGACGCAACTCCTCCTTCGTCGCTCTGATTTTGGAGCAGATTTCCTTGGCTGCTACCATGGCCTTCTCCAGATCCGTCGCCTTCGCTCGGCTTTCTTTTTGAAGAAGCCGGTAATGGTCGGCGGCATCTTTCAGCTCAACGGCCATCTCGGCCATTCTTTCCTTGCTTTGGCAATGTGCGGCCTGTTCGGCCCTCATCTCTTCGACCGCCTTTAGAGCGGCCGCATTACTATTCCAGGCTTGTTCCTCGGCTCGGGAAAGTTCCGCCCGAAGGGTCTCCACGGTGCCAGCTCCATCTGCAGGCACAACATATCAAAGATACTGGCATCATGCTCCTCTTACTATGTGTTGATCACTGGAGAAATCACTTACCCTGTGCCTAATCAAGCCGCTTGTTGACAAGCACGATGTCGGCATCTGCCGCATCAAGTTGTCGCTTTAGCTCGGCAAACTCATCAGTCCAGCTAGCCACCGGACCTTCAGCCACTTGCACATAAAGGCGGTCTGGTTGTTACCTGGGATTATGATCCTCTGATTGCCGCCATTTTCGATGGCAACCAGAGTCTTAGGGGCTACTATTTGCATAGGGCACACCTAGCGTGTGCGGTACTGTAAAAAACATACACTATTTCACGTACCTCAAAGCCTTTCAGCAGGCTCATAAAAGCTTCATGCAACCCGCTTTTGGCGGATGAAATCCTTTCAATTATCGTACCCATTAGTGTACGATGCGCTTCTGAGATGGCCGCTTGCTCCAGAAGATCCTTCAATGCGTCCGACCGCACACTGTACGGTTCCGGACTCTTTCTGTTGCCCTCTTTAGGAGCCGAATACTGAGGACTCCGAGTGGCCAAAGGATTACCCTCTGGCCTTGGCGGATCAGGAGAAACCCTCCGTGACGACACTTCAGGGTTGCCCGCCTCATAAGGCGGGGTGGCAGGGGGAGGTGTTTCGCTCTCCATCATCTCCGGAAGAAGATCCCCTGAAGACAAACTCTGTCGAGAAGGGCTCCAATCCGAACTACAAGATATAAGCTTCGGTTATTGTCTTCAGAAGTAAGTTAGGATATTTTCACTATTAAGTACTTTTTGTTTACTTATTGCTCGGTCGAGGGCTGGTCCCCTTGCGGGCACTGCGTGGCGAGAGTACTCTCCAAGACGGGACCCTTTGGCGAAGATTTCTTCCCCCGTTTGGAAGCCTTTGTTTCTGGGTCTTCAGAGGTGGTCCTTTTCCTTCCTTGGGGAGAGGGAATTTCAGATCCTTCTCCTTGGCTATCCTCCTTCGCAGAGGCACTAATTCCTCCGGTTCGGATGAATGATGAGTGAGTCCTGCTTTCAGCCTCTTTATTCCCCCCTTCATCTTCCCCTGAGGGCGCTTGATAAGGCGCTGTAAGTGCATCTAGTGCCCCTTAGAGATTTTGGTGTATTGAAGACTTATAGGTTAAGGGACTAATGCGTTTGTGAGTGTACACAGGTCTATAAGTCTATGAGGAGTTTGATATTTACGGAGAGAGTCGACCCCTAAAAATGAAGTTCTTCAACTGAAGACTTTGTATTTCTGAAGATATTCTGAAGACTTTGAAAGTGAAGAAAATGGTGTGACCTTGAAGACTTAGTATTCATTCGAGGAACATGAAGCGTGAAGACTTTTGTTTTCGTAGTTTCATTTTCTCTTTCTTGAGTCATAGGAAATACCGTACTGTTAAAGGGGGTCAAGGAAATACTAAGGAAAATTTCCATGTGAAGCTCAACTCAAAATCCTACACCTACCAATCCCTTCGAGTGAAGCCATTGGAAATCTCACACAGTTCAGTCAATTTCTTCAGTGACAGAGACGAAGCTCTTCTGGTCTCTGAGGAATTTGTTCTGACTGAGGAGTTAGGAATTCGCCAGTGCGGATTGCCTACACAGTGAGGAACATGATAGCCCTCAGGATTTTGCTACTCAAAATTCCGACCGTTGCTGTGCTATGCGCGAGCTGTCCCAAAATATCTATCCACCTAACGGTCATATCATTGAAGGGCATTTATGTCTTATCATGTCGGGCTGCTCCCTAGGCTATAAATAGCCACCCCCTACAACCACTAGCTGGTTGGCTGCTCCGAGAGAAACTGACACTTGTCATTTGAGAGCAACCCATCCTCCGAGGACTTTGAGCGAAAATCATCAAGTGAGGAAAAATCCAAACCAAAACCCAAACACCTTCAAACCCCAAGTGATTGAGCATCACTGAAGAGATTGATCCTGCGTGGATCCGATGCTTGTTACCTTTGAAGACTGTGCTTCTTCCAGACGGTTAGGCGTCAAGGTCTAGAGCATCCAAGAGGAATTTTGGATCGCCGAGTGACCAAGTTTGTGAAGGTTTGGAAGTCGCTTGAAGACTTACCACGAGTTATTGGGCGAGGTCTATGTGACCTTAGTCAAGGAGAATACGGTGAGGACTGGGTGTCCTGAGCTGCATGTTCAGGACTGGGTGTCCGGGACTGTGTGTCCTCGAGTTTAAATACTCAGCCGCTCCAACCAGACGTACAACTGAGACAGCAGTTGGAACTGGTCTACCAAATCATTGTCATCACCGAGCTTACTGGTTCCATTTCCTCAACTCTTTCATTTCCTCATAATTGTGTTGTGTGCTTGTTCATATCTGTGCTTGAAGACTTTGACTGAAGACTTTCTCAATTTCCTCAGTTCAATTCCTTCAGTCTGATTGTCTTCATCCTATGTTATCCTGTGCTTATGCTTCCTATACTCTGTGCCTGTCTTCATTTCATCATGATGACTATGCTTGTATTCTGTTATGTTTACGTTTGAGTACTTATTCCGTTGCTAGTAGTTCTTCGCTAAGGAATTTCCTCACCAGCAAATTCCTCAGTGAAGAATTTCATAAAAATCGCCTATTCACCCCCCTCTAGTCGATATAACGCACTTTCAATTAGTATCAGAGCAAGGTACTCCCTTGTTCTATGTGATTTTGGTTTAACCGCCTGGAGTTTTAGTTATGTCGACCGCAGGTATGATCAAGGTCTCTGCTGGGTGTCCTACCTTCGATGGGACTGACTACCCCTACTGGAAGAATAAGATGCGAATGCATCTTGAGGCAATTGATAACGATCTCTGGTATGTTGTGGAAAATGGTGTTCCCTCAGTCACTCCTTCTCTGAATGCTGCTGATGTGAAGAGATTCAAGCAACTCGACTCTCAAGCGAAGAATATCATATGTGGCCATCTGAGCAAAGGACAGTATGGCAGAGTGAGTGCTTTGGAGACAGCGAAGCTTATTTAGGACATGTTGTCCAAAGTGAATGAAGGAGTCTCAACACATCGTGACTCTCGAGTTGATGTTCTTCGCAATCTCTTCAACCGCTTCAAAAGACTCGACAATGAAAATGTTCAACAAACCTTCGATCGCCTCACTGACATCTCAAATGAGCTTCAAGCACTTGGTGCCACTGACATCACCGACCATAAGGTGGTGAAGAAATTGCTGAGATCACTTGATTCCTCATTTGACACTCTGGCATTGATGATACAAGAACGTGCTGATTACAAGTCACTTGATCCCGCTGATATTCTCGAGAGGCTAAATACTCATGAGTTCCAACTTGCTGAAAAAAGAGATCTCTATGGTTCAAGCTATGGCAGATCACGTGCACTGAAGGCCAAGGAAGTATCTGAGTCCGAAGATGAAGACTCTGGTAGCAGCCTTGGTGATCCTGAAGAACTAAGCCATGATCTGGCTCTGCTGGTGAAGAAGTTCCAAAAGTTCTCAAGACATGGTCGCCTTGGAAGACCCTCAAGGAGCAGTGATTCCTCATCCAGTGACTATAAGAGGAGGCTCTGCCACAAATGCAAGAAACCTGGATGAGGGAGTCCTAGATTAGGGGGTGTCTGGATGGCCGGACTATACCTTCAGCCGGACTCCTAAACTATGAAGATACAAGATTGAAGACTTCGTCCCATGTCCGGAAGGGACTTTCCTTGGCGTGGAAGGCAAGCTTGGCGATACGAATATGTAGATCTCCTACCATTGTAACCGACTTTGTGTAACCCTAACACTCTCCGGTGTCTATATAAACCGGAGGGTTTTAGTCCGTAGGACAACATACAGAACAACAATGATACCATAGGCTAGCTTCTAGGGTTTAGCCTCTCCGATCTCGTGGTAGATCTACTCTTGTACTACCCATATCATCAATATTAATCAAGCATGACGTAGGGTTTTACCTCCATCAAGAGGGCCCGAACCTGGGTAAAACTTCGTGTCCCTTGCCTCCTGTTACCATCCGGCCTAGACACACAGTTCGGGACCCCCTACCCGAGATCCGCCGGTTTTGACACCGACATTGGTGCTTTCATTGAGAGTTCCTCTGTGTCGTCGCCATCAGGAAGGATGCCTCGCCTCGTCTTTAAAGACGGCACCGTTGCTAAGGGAGCTTTGGCTGTCGGCCAAACCCTCCGGCTAGGTGGTTTTCTTATGACCGCCTGTTCGGCTTCTGCGCCGACGATGACCTCTGGAGCCATCGAAAACAATCTTCATGTCAGCTCGGAACTCGCCGAGCAGTTAGATCCAATGGAGCTCTCCTCCATAAACGAGCTCTTGGATCGCATCGCCGCCCTGGGAGTCGGTACGGATTACGACCAGATTGGGCCTAAACCCGATCTGAGAGATATTAACTCTCCCCAAGTCACCCATCATGTTGCCGTGGTAGAGGGACAGTGCGGCGACCCTTCATCTATCTTAAGGACTAGCTACGTCCGGATTCCCGATCCCTCCAAGCCGGATACCCGCGGAGGGGAGGATATCACTCAAGACCTGAACTTAGAGTCAGGCGACAGGCTGGATTCATTGGACAACATCCAGGAATCCAAATTTTCGAGTTCGGAAATTCCTCGGCCTCTGAGCCTCAGATTGGGTGAGGCTTCGGATTTAATTCCACCCACCACCCGAACATAAGCGATCTATCTGAAATCAGGCAAGAGCCCGATGAAACAGTACATCATTACTGGGCCAGATTCCTCCTGGTTAGGAACAGGATAAGGGACTGCCGCGAGGAAGACTCAATCTCAATCTTCTGCAATAATTGCACGGACAAGGGAATCCTCAATGCCATAAGTCGCCGTGATATTACACGCTTCGCTGACTTAGCGTCCATTGTACAAAAGTACTGTGCAATGGAAAGCGCCTGGAAAACCAAAAGAAAATTTTGGGACGATCCGACCCTGAATACAAACCCAGTCCGAAATAAAAGGGTGCATTATCGCCAGACACCAGGGTCAAACACAAAAAAGCAAAAACCCTCTATAGGGCATGGAACCGTACTGGAAGGATGGCTTAATGGACCCTGTAAAATTCATAGTACAGAGGACGCCACACCAACTCACAGCCTTAGAGCATGTTGGATACTCCGGCAGGTGGCCAAAATTGGTGAAGATCTCCTAATTCCGGAGGCCACAGAAAGCCACCCTAGAGACACCAATATGGTACTAACAGTCTTCGAGACTTTCGCATCAAATAATATGCGAAAAAGGACACTCCGCAGCCTTGCCGAAGTCTACCAAGTAGCAATAATAAACCCATGGAGTGACACGGCTATTACCTTTAACGCCAGTGATGAACCTAAATTCCGAACAGCCCGAGCACCAGCCGCATTGGTCCTCAGTCCAATAGTGGATGGCTTTCGTCTTACCAAGGTACTCATGGACGGCGGCAGCGGATTGAACCTCATTTATGAGGAAACCCTTCAAAAAATGGAAATAGACTGGAACCGCATTGAGCGAAGCAGCACAACCTTTAGAGGAATAATCCCCAGTCGGGAAGCGCGCTGTACAGGAAAAATCACACTAGATGTGGTGTTCGGCACGCTGGATAATTACAGGTCCGAAGAGGTCACGTTTCATGTTGCTCCATTCAGCAGCGGTTATCACGCTCTGCTAGGGCGGGAAGCATTTACAATCTTCCAAGCAATACCCCATTACGGGTACATGAAGCTCAAGATGCCCGGGCCTAACGGGATCATCACTCTCGCTAGTGATCCAGACATAGCATTCCGCGCCGAAAACAAGACAGCTGCACTGGCCCTCGAGGCACTATCCGAAGCCCTAGCGGCTGAGGAACTGACTGTGCTGCGCTCCACGGTGAATAGGGACGATGAGGTACTCGACAAAAGATACAAGTCCACCTCCTTTAAATCGGCGGACAAAATAGTCAAATTCCAGGTCCATCCAACGGACCCCAATAAAACAGCTTCCATCGGGGCATAGTTAAACCCTGATGTAGACGCCGCACTGCGAGAGTTCCTACAAGAGAACTGGGACATTTTCGCCTGGCACCCTTCAGACATGCCAGGAATCCCATGCAGGCTGGCCGAGCATAGCTTAAATATCCTAAAAGGATTCAAACCTGTCAAACAAGCTCTTCGGCGTTTTTCTGAACCTAAGAGACAGGCCATGGGAGAGGAGCTAGCAAAGCTATTCGAGGCCGGATTCATCAGAGATATAAAACATCCGGACTGGCTAGCAAAACTGGTGATGGTACCAAAGAAGGACAAATCCTGGCGTCCGTGCGTTGATTTTAAAGACCTTATCAAGGCTTGCCCAAAGGATCCCTTCCCCCTCCCCCGCATCGATCAAATTATCGATGCTACCGCAGGACACGATTCATTGTGTTTCCTCGACGCATATTCCGGCTACCATCAAATCAAGATGGCAGAATCAGACCAAGTGGCAACGGCATTTATCACACCATACGGCCCATTCTGCTTCAACACAATGCCCTTCGGGCTCAAAAACGCCGGCACAACATATCAGCGCATGATTCAGACATGTCTGGCAAACCAGATCGACAAAACAGTGGAGGCATATGTAGATGATGTGGTCGTCAAAACAAGACATGTCGAATCTCTAGTAGACGACTTGAGGCTCACATTTGATAACCTCCGAACATACGACATCAAGCTCAACCCAGAAAAATGCGTTTTCGGCATCCCAGCCGGAAAGCTCTTGGGCTTCATTGTATCCGGTAGAGGAATTGAAGCAAATTCAGCCAAGATCCGAGCTCTGTCATAATTGGATATCCCAAAGGACCTCAAACAAATACAGAAGTTAACCGGATGCGTGGCGGCTCTAAGCCGCTTTATCTCCCGCTTGGGAGAAAAGGCCCTACCCCTGTACCGCCTCCTTCGGCGCACCGAACACTTCGAATGGACGGATGCAGTCATGGCCGGACTCGACGAAATAAAAGCCATATTGGCAACAAACCCAGTCCTGGCCGCACCAAACATTGGCGAACCAATGCTATTGTACATTGCAGCAACACATCAGGTTGTAAGCGCAGTGCTCGTCGTCGCACGAGAAACAGACGTACACAAATTCCCCCTTCAAAGCCGGTCTATTATGTGTCCACTATCCTCACTCCGTGCAAATCACGGTACCCGCATTATCAAAAGATAGCTTACGTGGTATTCATGGCATCCCGGAAGCTACGACACTACTTTCAAGAGTGTTCAATAACAGTAGCCTCAGAAGTACCACTTAACGATATTATAAACAACCGTGACGCAATGGGCCGGATTGCAAAATGGGCCATTGAGCTCCTCCCGTTCGACATAACTTATAAGCCATGGCGAGCCATCAAGTCGCAAGTTTTGGCCGACTTCGTCGCAGAATGGACGGAGGCCAAACTCCCTAAAGAGTACGACACATATTCAAATTGGATCATGCATTTCGACGGCTCCAAGATGTTGGACGGACTAGGGGCTGGCGTTGTTTTGACGTCCCCCACAGGAGACACAGTTCAATACGTACTCCAGATTATGTACACAGACTCCAACAATGCAGCCGAATATGAGGCCCTTTTACATGGTCTCCGGATGGCAGTATCCATGGGCATTCAACGCCTAGAGGTGCGCGGGGACTCGAACCTCGCAATATCCCAAATAAATGGAGACTTTGATGCCAAGGATCCAAAAATGGCAGCTTACCGCAACGCCGTCCTAAAATGTCAGCTCGGTTCGAAGGGCTTGAATTTCACCACATAGCCCGGGAAAATAATCAGGCAGCAGATGTCCTGGCACGCATCGGCACAAAACGCGATGTAGTCCCCCCAACATCTTCTTGGAAAGGCTGTTTAAGCCATCCGTAGTGTGGGAAGGGGAGCGGAACAATAACAGCCCGGACCCAACCGCACTGCCCGACACCGAACATTCTGACACAATCGGAGGCTCTGCCAATGAAATAACACCTTCAGCCCACGTAATAATGGCCGTCATCGCCCCGTGGACAGAACCATTCCTTGCCTACCTTACTAGGCAGGAACTCCCGAGGACCAAAATGAGGCACGCTGCATAGTGCGGCGATCCAAAGCCTACAAAGTCCACGAGGGAGAGCTTTATAAGAAAAGCACCGCCGGAGTCCTTCAAAGGTGCATCTCCGAAGAGGAAGGGCGGAACCTCCTGGCTGAAATTCATGACGGACTCGGCGGTCATCACGCTGCACCTCGGTCCCTAGTAAGCAAGGCCTTCCGTAAGGCTTTTATTGGCCGACGGCCCGGGCAGACGCCCAGGACTTAGTCCAACTATGCGTCGGTTGCCAGCTCTTTGCAAACCAAAGCCATATGCCACCCACCGCCCTCCAAACTATCCCCATCACTTGGCCCTTCGCGGTCTGGGGGCTTGACATGGTTGGGCCCCTTAAAGGTGGAACCCACAAGCAAAAATACTTACTGGTCGTGGTGGATAAGTTCACCAAATGGATAGATGCCAAGCCTGTTATGACGGCCGAATCCGGACCGGTGATATACTTTATATCAGTGGTTGTACACCGTTACGGCGTCCCCCACAGCATCATCACTGATAACGACACGAACTTTACGGCCGACGAGGTAAAACTCTGGTGCAAAAACATGGGCATCAAGCTCGATTATGCTTCCGTCTATCACCCACAAACTAACATCCAGGTCGAACGTGCAAATGGTCTTATCATGAGCGGCATCAAACCCAGATTAGTGCTCTCCCTCAAGGAATCTAACACACACTGGGTAGAGGAGCTCAACTCCGTACTCTGGGGGCTGCGGACCACGCCGAATCGCACCACCGGATACACACCATTCTTCATGGTGTACGGCACAGAGGCAGTTTTGCCCTGCGACATAATTCATGACTCACCTCGAGTGCGCATGTACGAAGAAAGAGAAGACGAGCTCGATCGGCAGGACAGTTTGGACGCATTGGAGGAGGAGCGTGACATGGCAAAAGCCCGTTCCGCATTGTATCAACAGCAGGCTCGAAGATACCAAAGCAGAGAAGTACGGGCCAAAAATTACAACATTGGCGAATCAGTTCTACGCCTGCTGGACAAGAAAAAGGACAAACTCAAGCCCAAGTGGGAAGGTCCCTTCATAATTGACCAAGTCCTGACTAGTGGAGCGTACCACCTGCGAGATGCATCGGATCACCGACTCGAGCCGAACCCATGGAACGCAGCCCGTCTCCGAAGATTCTATGCCTAGCGCCGGACTCTGTGTTCGTCTCCTTCCTCTGTCCATTTTTTATATACTGTCTGTCTTACATTTCTCTCCTTCTCCCCTTCCTTTCTCTTATAGCCTTTAAAGGCTCATCAAATGACGTGCTATTCGCACTCATTAAACCTGGGGGCTTCTTTTAACAGAAGCTTATTTATACGGGTTTCATGCCCAACACATGTGTTACACTTCCGCATGTACCTTTTATTTCACCATTATATGCATCGATATGACTTAAGTTTTGGCCAAGCTGGGTTGCCTGGCTCCTGTGCTTACCCCTACGTTCCCGATTATTCAGCTAGGCGGTAAAGGGAGCACCTCTGCGATTGTTACTGCTGGATCAGCCGGATGTGTACCTCTGACTGGGTGAAGCCGAAAGCTAGCATTCTTAAGGGAATATTCGGTCGGTGACCTAAAAGATGATCTTTTCACTTATTTATTTATGCGCCCCCAGATGCTTTTTCCCGCGTCTTTTTCGCAGAATGGGCATGCACTTTAGGGCATGCCTCCCAGGGAAAGGAACCCCTAACGGAACTATTCTCCCTGGAAGATGTTTCTTACTAACCATGTAATATAACATAACTAGTCGGGCACTTGTCTGTTCACGCACTAATGACCCCTACGCCTGGTCTCCATGCATTCCCCAGTTCTTATATAACCGCATGGGAATTCGGACACACTCCGGACCGTCAGGTCCCGAGGCTGAAGCGAAAAGGTCGGCCATGACAAACGATCTACAATCCGGCTAGAAGGCATTATAAATGTCAATTAAATTACATAGTCATTCTGACTGATTGTATTCCTCTTCAATACCATCTAACAGGCTGTCTAATTTACAGTCCTGCTGGGAATACTTTGCGGCCAATTCTACTTGGCCGTATACTAAGCTTACAGGGATCTCCTTCCCATCGGGCCCCACAGGACCGACCTCGGCTATGTGGTTGGGGTCAGCCTTTGTGTACCGCGTCTTCACCATGGCCCAGGCCTCCCTAGCGCCTTGACGGCAGGCCGATATCTTCCACAATCGGAAGCGCCTCCGTGCTCCCTTTAGCTTCTCCGCAAGCTCTCCAAGACCTTCGGGCATGGAGATGGATGGCCACAAGGCCCGGGCAACGCCTTGCATCGCCTGCCGAACTCGCTCGAGCAGTTGCGAGAGCTCGGGAAGAAGGTCACCCGTAGAACCGGGCATCTCCTCTACAGGACGACCTGTTAGCACACCTACAGACATTACTCTGTTAGTCGACTTCCCCGCCGATTTTTTTTCAAAGGTTCGTTTAAGCACTTACTAAATATGCCGCGCCGAAGCCGCTGATTCTCCTTAACGGAGTGTGACAGCTGGGCACGAACATCTTTCAGGTCGACGCCCAGCTTGGTGTTGGCATCTTGGATATCGTTCTTCTCCCGCCTCACCTTTGTCAGCACCTTCTCACCAGCCTTCAGCTGGCGTAGGAGTTGTTGCCTTTCCGGACTCAATCCGGCGCCATCTGCAATTTCATTTGTCAGATTCGCACCCATGTCGTGCTTCGCAAAATACTTATCTTTTGAAGTGTATATTACCAGAGGGGGTCTCCTTGGGCTCCCCTGCCGCGGCTAGTGCGGCCTCAAGTTGGGCTTTGCACTCTTCCAGCTCCTGGGACAGTAGGGAATTCTTTTCTGTAAGAACCTGCATAACAAATGATCCTTAAATCAGTTATTCTAACTGTTTCAAGTCTCGGGGGCTACTGGTATATATATATAATTACCAAAAATTTCTTACCCGTATGTCTTTTACATATTGCTCCGTGGCTCTGGCTAGACCATTTTGAGCGGCACAGAGGTACGCATCTCCCGAATTGAAGGCATCTAATGCCTCTCGGGAGAAACAAGCGTCGCGAAGAATTGTCCGGCGACGCCTGTGGTTCATGACACTCTCCACCTCAGAGTTGGTGGCAGACAACCTGTCCACATCCTCCGTCAGAGGAGCGTCCGGTGCGCGCCTTGTGTTCGCCTCCGCCTCCGGACCAGGCTTTGGAGCCTACCTGGTGGAGGCGTGATTGGCAGCCTCTCCGGATATAGTCCGGCGAGGTCTCTTTGTCCTGAAGAGAGCACGAGTGTTAATATGCCTTGAAGGTATAACACCTGGGATAAGGGGGCACGCCATACCTTTGCGCTGACGCCTCGGTCCGGACCGCACCTCTTTTTTGCCCACGGGGCCCTGTGGCCCCTCGTTGGCTTGTCGCCGCAGGTTCGGCCTCCCGTCTCAAAAACCTCCCCTGCAAAGCTCGGTTGTAATCAGGAAACTGAAAACAGGAGAGGGCGGACCCCTATTCGGGGTACTAGGACTTCGATCTCAGTTACCTGGGAGGCCGGGATTAGCCCTGGGTAATCGGCCGTAATGGCCACCAAGGCGTTGTCCTTGCTCAATTGATGGAACACTCCATCAATCAACTCCACAGATAAGTCCGGATCCTCTTGAGAGGCCGGGTCGAGGGATCGTCCTGGGTCCTCGGGTTGTGGAGGTGGGCTGTTTATTTCTTTAACAGCCTGGCGCAGTTCCTGTGTTGAAGTCGTTAGACTGAATATTTAACAATGGGAATATAAAATGGATGGGCAAGTAAATGTGACCACTTACCCAGCTTGGGGGATTGTACATAGAAAATCCACCCTGTGGGTTGACGCGGAGAAATTCCTCCTCTTCTCCCTTGTATAAAGCGGACAAGGTCTTTGTTAGGGCCGCAGCCGAATCCGGTCCCTTACGGCCGTAGTGGGTGGCATCGTCCTCCCCGTTGAAATCCCACATGGGGTGGCCTCTATACTGTAGCGGCTGCACCCCTCGCATGATGCATGCGGCCATGACCCCGATCATGGTTAGTCCGGAATGAGCTAACAATCTTATCCGGCCCATCAGGTAAAGGACGTCCTTGTCACTTTCCCTCTGAGGGCTCCGTGGATGCCTACTTAGGCGCTTCTTTAGTGGAGCACTATCGAACTCAGGGAGGCCGATCCAGACAGGATCCGGCAGCGGGACGTCCTCTATGTAAAACTATTCCGAAGGCCAGTCCTCGAACTTGTTTTGCGGAGCCAGACACTATCCTTGTGTTCAAAATCTTCTATGGAGTATTCGGAGGAGGAACCCGCCTTGCAATGCTGAAGACAAATCTGCGCGCCGGACTCATCGTCATTGAAGCCTGGTTCCGGGGCTACTGAGGGACTCCTGGATTAGGGGGTCTCCGGACAGCCGGACTATATCCTTTGGCCAGACTGTTGGACTATGAAGATGCAAGATTGAAGACTTTGTCCCGTGTCCGGATGGGACTCTCCTTGGCGTGGAAGGCAAGCTTGGCAATACGGATATGTAGATCTCCTCCCTTGTAACCGACTCTGTGTAACCCTAGCCCCCTCCGGTGTCTATATAAACCGAAGGGTTTAGTCCGTAGGACAATATACAATCATACCATAGGCTAGCCTCTAGGGTTTAGCCTCTATGATCTCGTGGTAGATCAACTCTTGTAATACTCATATCATCAAGAACAATCAAGCAGGACGTAGGGTATTACCTCCATCAAGAGGGCCCGAACCTGGGTAAACATTGTGTCCCCTTCCTCCTGTTACCATCCGCCTTAGACGCACAGTTCGGGACCCCCTACCCGAGATGCGCCGGTTTTGACACCGACACGCTCTTTTTTGTACTGCGCTTTCTTCACCTTCCTCCCCTGTTCATATTTCCATTTCTCTTCGTCAATGAAGTGAGTCAGCACATGACTTTGACCAGGAGTGAGGTTCAGCTCAGGTAGAGGTGTGTTGGGGTCCTTGTGCCATAGGTCAATGAAATCTAGGATCAACTTTGGATCCAGTATCAATGGCACATTGCTGCCTTTGGCTCTAGTGGCCCTGAGCTGCCTGCCTCTGATGATTTCGGCAAGTTCCTCATCATCAGCTTTGTCATCTTTGGACGGTACTTGAAAGGCGACCTACTTCTTGTGAGGACTTGGTCGAGAGCCTCGTCCAGCAGTGGCCTTTGTCTTCAGCAGAGAGGGGCCAGTTGATGAATTGGGTGGAGCTGAAGAACTAGCAGAAGCTCCTGAGGCAATAGAGATGCTTGTTGTCCTCTGGCACATGGCGAGATGCACAGGTGCTGAGGATTTTGACGGAGGAGCTTAGGACTTTGGAGGAGCTGGAGCAGCTTGAGGAATTGGCCGTCAGGGCTTTGAAGAATCTGGCCTTGAGGGCATTGCCGAGGAACTTGGCTGTGAGGGCATTGGGAGTGAAGCACTTGGCTTATGAGCAGGCTTCTTTGCAATGGGCTTGTTTGGCTTGCTTGTAGAGGCCTCAGCAGTGGTAGCAGCAGCAACAGCAGAGTCTTCATTAAATTTCCTCACTGTTTCCTTAGCTACTTTGGCTAGCTTGGCTTGGCGCTTGGCCCATTCATCAGGATAGTCCTCATCACGCTTGAGGCTGGTGCGATCAGCTTCTTGTCCAGGTGCCAATGTAGGTCTTGGGCATGGAGGATCAAGAGCGAATTTCTTCATATACTTGGGAGTAACATATCTGTACTCCCTCCATTCCCATGCCCATCTCCTCTCTATCCTTTGTATGCGCACCTTGCGCTTATTTTTGTCCTCCTTGCCAAATTTGGCCTCATCAGGAGTGCAATAATCCTTGTATATGTCATCAGGAATCTCGAAAGCAGTATTGACCTCAGGCCTCTTTCCTCCCTTCTGTGGCTTCTTACGTCAGCCATTTTCTTCAGATGAGGAATTTGAGCAATGGAATTCTCTGAAGGGGTGTGCAACTTTTCTTCAAGGAACGCTGCAAATGAGTTAAGTTGATGAGAACCTAGTGATTTAGCAGCGGACATGTGTACCTGTGAACAGAGTATAGTTGCGAGGAATTTGGAGAGGTCGTATGCGTTCTTAGAAGGTTTTGCAAAAAGAACAAGTTTGAGGAATTTGACCAGTTGAGTCTTGAAGAATTTCACTAAGCATTCTTTGACTTAGGTTCCAGAGTTGTACATATTGAAAAATCCACACAACTGAGGAATCTTGAAGAAAAATGTTGCTTAGGGAAACAGATCAAGAACAGATGATATGTGAGGTGTTTAGTGTGTGAAGAGTTGAGGAATAAACACCTTTTGCAGATTTGAAGAAAACATCAGAATCAACAAGGGTAGTAAAATTAACTTTAATTACCCTTGACGAAGAACACGACGAACTGTGAAGTGTAGATGTGAAGCTCGTCGGTTCAGATCCTCCACGCCCTAACTTGGCAGAGGAAGACAGCTACGGCGGTGGCGGAGTGAAGAAATCCACGGCCGGCATGAGTACGGCGGCGACGAGGTCGAGGCAGTGAAGCTCTTCCTCACCGGCGATGATGGAAGTAGCGGCGACGCTAAGGTTTGAGAGCTTGAGCGAGGGAGTGAGGCCGAGCGGAGTAAAAATGAAGTGAGGAAGGGAGAGGGGTATTTATAGCCAAAGTGAAAAACTATTCGCCCGAAGAAATTGACTTGAAGAAATAGCAATAAGTGAATGCTGTAGAGGACATAAACTCTCTCTCTCTCTCACACACACACATACACACACACACATAGCCAATGAAGAAAAACGATGGAAAAAGTGAATACAATGCAAGTTGAAGAACAACTGAGGAATTTCAAAGTGAGGAAAAACTCAGATTGAAGATTTTCCACTTTTGGCGGTGGCGTGACCCACCGTATAAGAATGATGATTTCGGACACCGCACACAATTGTTGCAGGGTTCTGAGAATCAAATTCTTCATTAATTTCTTCACACTTAGAGGGTTAGTCTTCATTGATTGAAGAAAAACGTTACTTTATGTGTTGCACATCTAAGTCATCAATTTTGCATAAGTATTAGGATGTGTGTCCTTTTCAAAGAACATTCGAAGATTCTAGGGTATTTAGCTCACACCACAACTTGCTAAATCTCTTCTCATCCAAGGGCTTAGTGAACATATCGGCTAGCTGTTCTTCAGTCTTCACATGCTCAATAGAGATGTCGCCCTTCAACACATGATCACGAAGAAAATGATGACGAATATGAATGTGCTTTGACTTTGAGTGCTGAACTGGGTTATGAGCAATCTTGATGGCACTCTCATTGTCACAGTAGAGTGGCACATTCTTCATGTTGACGCCGTAGTCTTTGAGAGTTTGCTTCATCCATAGCTGTTGAGCACAGTAAGAACCAGCAGCAATGTACTCAGCTTCAATAGTAGACAGTGATACACAGTTCTGTTTCTTCGAGGACCAACAAACCAAGGATCGTCCGAGGAAATGGCATGTGCCAGATGTTGACTTGCGGTCCACATGATCACCAGCATAGTCAGAGTCTGAAAATCCAATGAGATTAAAAGCCGAGCCCTTGGGGTACCATAATCCAAGTGTTGGTGTGTGAGCTAGATATCAAGAATATGCTTCACAGCCTTATGGTGTGATTCCTTTGGTGTAGCTTGAAATCAGGCACACATGCAAACACTAAGCATAATATCTGGCCTAGATGCACATAAGTATAATAAAGAACCAATCATGGAGTAGTATACCTTTTGATCAAAGTCAATACCATTTTCATTAGTGCATAGATGGCCATTTGTGGGCATAGGGATTTTGACTCCTTTGCAATCTTGCATGTCGAATTTCCTCAGTACATCCTTGAGGTATTTCTCGTGAGATATGAATATCCTTGGGTCAAGTGAACCGGGTTTGAAGCCTTTCTTCGTGAGGAATTCCTTCAAAGTATCATACCACGCCCATGGGGCCTGCTTGAGGCCATAGAGGGCCTTATTGAGTCTGAAGACTTTGTCAGGATGCTTTGGATCTTCAAAACCTGGGGGTTGAGCAACATATACTTCTTCCTCAAGCTTACCATTGAGGAATGCACTTTTCACATCCATTTGATATAATATGATATCATGATGGTTAGCATAAGCCAGTAATATGCGAATAGCGTCAAGTCTAGCAACCGGTGCAAAAGTTTCATCAAAGTCAATTCCTTCAACCTGTGTGTAGCCTTGCGCTACAAGTCGTGCCTTATTGATCACCACAAGGCCATTTTCATCTTGCTTGTTGCGGTAGATCCACTTTGGGCCGATGATATTGTGCTTGCGAGGATCTGGACGTTTGACCAGTTCCCAGACGCTGTTGAGGTCGAATTGATGTAATTCCTCTTGCATAGCTTGAATCCACTCAGGCTCCAAAAATGCTTCATCTACCTTAGTGGGCTCTGTGATAGAGACGAAAGCAAAGTGCCCACAAAAGTTAGATAAATGTGAAGCTCTTGAGCATGTGAGAGGACCTGGAATGTTGATGTCGCTGATGATTTTCTCAATTTGCACTTCATTTGCAACGTGAGGATGAGCGGGTTGTCGTTGAGGAATTTGATCAGCACCATTTTCCTCAGGTGCATCAGCATGATGTTCTTCATGTTCTGGAATGACTTCTTCATCAGATTCTTCGTTAGGAATGACATCCTCAGTAGCCTTGAACTTAATTGATTCCTCAGGAGGTATTTCATCTATCACAGGAGGTAGGTCCTCTCTTTGTGAGCCATTAGTCTCATTGAACCGCACATCTACAGTTTCAACAACTTTGTGGTGATAGGTGTTGAAGACTCTGTAGGTGTGCGGGTCCTTACCATAACCAAGCATAAAACCTTCATGTGCTTTCGGTGAAAATTTGGAACTTTGATGAGGATCTCTAATCCAGCATTTAGCACCGAAGACTTTGAAATAACTCACATTGGGTTTCTTGTCAGTGATAAGTTCATATGCAGTTTTCTTGAAGAATTTGTGAAGATATACCCTGTTGATGATGTGGCACGCAGTATCAATTGCCTCAGGCCAGAAGAGAGGAGGCGTGTTGTACTCATCAAGCATAGTGCGGGCCATCTCAACAAGAGTCCTGTTCTTGCGCTCCATGACGCCATTTTGCTGAGGAGTATAAGTAGCAGATAACTCATGAGTAATACCAAGTTCTTCAAGATAGTCATCAAGACCAGTGTTCTTGAACTCAGTTCCATTATCACTTCTGATGTGCTTGATCTTCACACCAAAGATGGTTGAAGCCCTCGAGGAAAATCGTTTGAAGACTTACTGCACTTCAGTTTTGTAAGTGATGATATGCACACATGTATATCGAGAATAATCATCAACGATGACAAAGCCATATAAGGATGCAACATTAGTGAATTTGGCATAGTGAGTAAGGCCAAAGAGATCCATGTGAAGCAATTCAAATGGCTGAGTAGTAGTCATGATAGTCTTCGTTGGATGCTTGGCCTTGGTCATCTTTCCAGCTTCACAGGCTCCGCATAAGTGATCCTTGAGGAATTTGACATTCTCAATGCCAATGATATGCTTATTCTTCGCGAGCGTGTGCAGATTCCTCATGCCAGCATGACCAAGTCGTCGATGCCATTGACAGCCTTCTGAAGCTTTTGCAAGTAGACATGTAGCAGGTTGTGGTCCTGTAGAGAAATCAACAATATAGAAATCTCCTCTCCTAAAGCCTTCGAAGACTTTGGAATTTTCAGCTTCCATGATCACAACACAACGATACTTGCCAAATACAACAACCATATCAAGATCACAAAGCATTGAGACAGACATGAGGTTGAACCCTAAGGACTCGACAAGCATGACTTTGTCCATGTGTCGATCCTTTGAGATTGCAACCTTACCTAAACCCAATACCTTGCTTTTTTCCTTTGTCAGCGTAGGTGATATGCTTCAGATGTGATGGAGATAAAGCAGAGTCCATCAATAAGCTCATGTCACCAGTCATGTGATTTGTACATCCACTATCGAGGACCCACTCAGTGGCTTTGGGTTGATCATCCTGCAAATGAATTAGTGCAACTTACGAACTCATATACTTCATCAGTGAAGAATATGATATCAATTTCATCAGATCAATTTCATCAAGCAATAGAACAGATAGAACAGTATGAGGACGTGAGAAATGAGAATTCATTTCTTCATGATTAGCTTGCGTCCTTTTAAGCATATTCAGGTCTCCAGCAAATTCTTCAGACGATTAAGTTCGTCTGGAGACCTGACCCTGCATAAGAGATTAGTTCTTGTTCTTCACCACCCACATCTAAAGGAGTGGCAAAGAGTTCATCATTCTGCGAGCTCCATAAGAGAAAGGTGGCATAGATGCCAATCCACTTCGTTTCACATAAGAGGGATTAGGGTAAGCATAAGAGTAAGCAGAGAAATTCTTTGAGGATTTATGAACATAATGATTTGAAGAATAATGCACATATGCATGATCCTTAGATCTTCCCTGCGAAACAGAGGGTTAGCACGATGATACTCATATGAGGACTTTGATCCATGTGAGGAATTTGGTCCGTATGGGGACTTGGATCCATATGAAGATTTTGATCCATATGGGGACTTGGATCCATATGAAGAATTTGATCTGGGGTTCCTATTCTTCACAGGTGGTGTCATGATGACATTCACCTGAAGATTTTCAACCCACCTTTTGGGAACCCAGATTTTCCTCATAGGAGGACCGTTCCTGCAGTTAGTGCCAACATATCTAGCAAATACTTCACCATTCTGATTTTTGAACAGTTTATAGTTGGAGTCAATTGACTCATCAGAAGAATATGAAGATTCACATGTAAAGCCAGATAAAGTAGATGGATCCACTGAAGGTCCCTTTGCAGGAACCCATGAGGTTTTGGGATACTTCTCAGGTTTCCAGTAGGTCCCATCAGCATTAAGTTTCCTCTCAAAGGCAATACCCTCTTTCCTAGGGTTCCTGTTGAGGATTTGCCTTTTAAGCACATCACAAAGAGCCTGATGCCCTTTGAGGCTTTTGTACATGCCTGTCATATACAATTCCTTCAGCCCCGCATCATCAGTGATACTAGCAATGTCCTCAGATGAGGAATTAGTGATAGGAGAGACAGTTGAAGAATTTGCATCAATGGAAGTATTTGAGCATTCAGGTGAAGAATTAGCAGTTTCACGTTCAATGCACTTCAAACATGGAGGAACAAATTCATTCTGAGTAGCGCTGATCTGTTGAGCAAGTAATTAATCACGCTCCTTCTGAAGATCTTCATAACTCACTCTTAACTGCTCAAGATCTTGCTTTCTTTGAAGAAATTCATAAGAAAGCCTCTCATGATCAGATAGGAGAGTGTTATGATGACCTTGAAGATTATCAAACTTGGACTGGAGTCCCTGAAGACTTTCAGCCAAAGCTTTGGAACGATCCATTTCTTCACCCAACATATCGTCGCTCTCATTTAGCATGTTTTGAACTTTTTCCAACGCTCTTTGTTGTTTAGTGGCAAGAGAAGCAAGTTTGACATAACTGGGTCCAAATTCATCACCAGATTCATCATCACTGGACTCAGATAAGTAGCATTCAGTTACCTTGGAACCTGAAAGTGCGTTATATCGACTAGAGGGGGGTGAATAGCCTATTTTTACGAAATTCTTCACTGAGGAATTTGCCGGTGAGGAAATTCCTTAGCGAAGAAGTACTAGCAGCGGAATAAGTACTCAACAGTAAACACAACAGAATACAAGCATAGTCATCATGATGAAATGAAGACAGGCACAGAGTATAGGAAGCGTAATCACAGGATAACACAGGATGAAGACAAACAGATTGAAGAAATTGAACTAAGGAAATTGAGAAAGTCTTCAGTCAAAGTCTTCAAACACAGATATGAACAAACATACGGCACAGTTATGAGGAAATGAAAGAGTTGAGGAAATAGAACCAGTAAGCTCGGTGAAGACAATGATTTGGTAGACCAATTCCAACTGCTATCTCAGTTGTACGTCTGGTTGGAGCGGCTGAGTATTTAAACTCGAGGACACACAGTCCTGGACACCCAGTCAAGGACACTTAGTCCAAGACACCCAGTCCTCACTGTATTCTCCTTGAACTAAGGTCACACAGACCTCGTCCAATCACTCATGGTAAGTCTTCAGGCGACTTCCAAACCTTCACAAACTTGGTCACTCGGCGATCCACAATTCCTCTTGGATGCTCTAGACCATGACGCCGAACCGTCTGGAAGAAGCACAGTCTTCAAAGATAACAAGCGTCGGATCCACTCAGGATCAATCTCTTCAGTGATGCTCAATCACTTGGGGTTTGTAGGTGTCTGGGTTTTGGGTTTTTGGTTTTTCCTCACTTGATGATTTTCGCTCAAAGTCCTCAGAGGATGGGTTGCTCTCAAATGACAAGTGTCAGTTTCTCTCGGAGCAGCCAACCAGCTAGTGGTTGTAGGGGGCGGCTATTTATAGCCAAGGGAGCAGCCCGACATGATAAGACATAAATGCCCTTCAATGATATCACTGTTAGGTGGATAGATATTTTGGGATAGCTGGCGCATAGCACAGCAACGGTCAGAATTTTGAGTAGTAAAATCCTCAGGGCTATCATGTTCCTCACTTTGTAGGTAATCCGCACTGGCGAATTCCTAACTCCTCAGTCAGGACAAATTCCTCAGAGACCAGAAGAACTTCGTCTCTGTCACTGAAGAAATTGACTGAACTGTATGAGATTTCCAATGGCTTCACTCGAAGGGATTGGTAGGTGTAGGATTTTGAGTTGAGCATCACATGGAAATTTTTCCTTAGTATTTCCTCGACCCCCTTTAACAGTACGGTGTTTCCTTTGACTCAAGAAAGACAAAAACAAAACTATGAACACGAAAGTCTTCAAGCTTCATATTTCTCGCATGAATATCAAGTCTTCACGGACACACCAATTTCTTCACTTTCAAAGTCTTCATGAAAGTCTTCAGAAATACCAAAATCTTCAGTCAAAGATATTCATTTTTGTGGTCGACTTTTCCTGTAAATATCAAACTCCTCATAGACTTATAGACCTGTGTACACTCACACACACATTAGTCCCTTAACCTATAAGTCTTCAATACACCAAAGTCACTAAGGGGCACTAGATGCACTTACAATCTCCCCTTTTTTTGGTGATTGATGACAATATAGGTTAAGTTTTCAACGGGGATAAACATATGAAGTGTAAATACTGATATTGAGGAATTTGATTGCAAGATATAGAAGAACTCCCCTTGAAGATGTGCATAGTGAGGAATTTGCTTTTGAAGCAATGCACACTTGAAGAGTTGAATCATGGAGATCTCCCCCTATATCTTGTAATTCATACATGCATTTAACATATAATATGAAGAATTTGAAATGCATGATGAAATATGGTGCCTGATGAAATTCAGCATGCGTGCAATAATATTAACGATGAATAAGCATGAAGAATAGTGCATCAAGAGTATCAGATCATAGTGCATCAAAAGTATCAGAGCACCATCGGGTTTAAGATTACAACTTGATCCAATAAAGTTTCAGAAGAACGAGAGTTGTAACTTAGCAAGAAAAAAAACGCCCATATAGTAGACCCGCTTGAAGACCAAAAAGGATCGAAAATGAGGACTAACGCCCCTGAAGATAATCATGTTGATGAAGGAGCGCCAGTTGATGAAGATAATCAGAGCACTTTTCACATCCATTTGATATAAGATGATATCATGATGGTTAGCATAAGCCAGTAATATGCGAATAGCGTCAAGTCTAGCAACCGGTGCAAAAGTTTCATTGAAGTCAATTCCTTCAACCTGTGTGTAGCCTTGCGCTACAAGTCGTGCCTTATTCCTCACCACAAGGCCATTTTCATCTTGCTTGTTGCGGTAGATCCACTTTGTGCCGATGATATTGTGCTTGAGAGGATCTGGACGTTTGACCAGTTCCCAAATATTGTTGAGCTCGAACTGATGTAATTCTTCTTGCATGGCGTGAATCCACTCAGGCTCCAGAAATGCTTCATCTACCTTAGTGGGCTCTGTAATAGAGACAAAAGCATACTGCCCACAAAAGTTAGACAAATGTGAAGCTTTTGAGCGTGTGAGAGGACCTGGCGCTTTGATGTCATTGATGATCTTTTCAACTTGCACTTCTTTTGCAATGCGAGGATGAGCTGGTTGTCGTTGAAGAGTTTGATCAGCGTTTTGTTCAGCACCATTTTCTTCAGCATTTTCTTCAGGTGCATTAACTCGACATTCTTCATGTCCTGGAATGAATTCTTCAGCAGATTCTTCATTAGGAATGACATCCTCAGTAGCCTTGAACTTGATAGTTTCCTCTAGTGCTGGTTCATCTATCACAGTAGGTAGGTGCTCTCTTTGCGAGCCATTAGTTTCATCGAACCACACATCTCCAGTTTCAACAACTTGGTGAAGAACATTGTTGAAGACTCTGTAGGTGTGCGAGTCCTTTCCGTAACCAAGCATAAAACCTTCATGTGCTTTCGGTGCAAATTTTGAGTTGTGATGAGGATCTCTAATCCAACATTTAGCACTAAAGACTTTGAAATAACTTACATTGGGTTTCTTATCAGTGAGGAGTTCATAGGCAGTCTTTTTGAAGAATTTGTGAAGATATACTCTGTTGATGATGTGGCACGCAGTATCAATTGCCTCAGTCCAGAAACGACGAGGCGTTTTGTATTCATCAAGCATAGTGCAAGCCATCTCAGCAAGAGTCCTGTTCTTGCGCTCCACGACGCCGTTTTGCTGAGGAGTGTAAGGAGCAGATAACTCATGAGTGATACCAAGTTCATCAAGATAGTAATCGAGACCAGAATTCTTGAACTCAGTGCCATTATCACTTCTGATGTGCTTGATCTTCACACCAAAGTTGGTTGAAGCCCTCGAGGAAAATCGTTTGAAGACTTCCTGCACTTCATGTTTGTAAGTAAAAAGGTGTACCCATGTGTAACGAGAATAATCATCAACAATAATGAAGCCATATTGAGACGCTTCATTTGAGATAGCAGAATAATGATTAGGACCAAAGAGATCCATGTGAAGCAATTCAAATGGGCGAGTGGTGGTCATGATAGTCTTCGCGGGATGCTTGGCCTTGGTCATCTTCCCAGCTTCACAGGCTCCGCATAGGTGATCCTTGAGGAATTTGACATTCTCGATGCCAATGACATGTTTCTTCTTCGCAAGCGTGTGCAAATTCCTCATGCCTGCATGACCAAGTCATCAATGCCAGAGCCAGCCTTCTGAAGCTTTTGCAAGTAAGCACATGGCTGGTTGTGGTCCTGTAGAGAAATCAACAATATACAGATCTCCTCTCCTAAAGCCTTCGAAGACTTTGGAATTGTCAGCTTCCATAACCACAACACAACGGTACTTTCCAAAGACAACAACCATATCAAGATCACAAAGCATTGAGACAGACATAAGGTTGTATCCTAAGGACTCAACAAGCATGACTTTGTCCATGTGTCGATCCTTTGTAATCGCAACCTTACCTAGACCCAATACCTGACTTTTGCCTTTGTCAGCAAAGATGATATGCTTCAGATGCGACGGAGATAATGGAGCATCCATCAATAGATTCTCGTCACCAGTCATGTGGTTTGTACATCCACTATCAAGGACCCACTCAGTGGCTTTGGGTTGATCATCCTGCAGATGAATTAGTGCAGCTTACAAACTCATATACTTCATCAGTGAAGAATATGGCATCAATTCATCAGATCAATTTCATCAAGTAAAAGAACTGATAAAGCAATATGAGGACGTGAGAAATGAAAGTTCATTTCTTCATGATTAGCCTGCGTCCTATCAGGCATGCTCAGGTCTCCAGCAAATTCTTCAGACGATTACGTGCGTCTGGAGACCTGACCCTGCAGAAGAGATTAGTTCTTTTTCTTCACCATCCACATCTGAAGGGGTGGCAAAGAGTTCATCATTCTGCAAGCACCATATGAGAAGGATGGCATAGAAGCCAATCCATTTCATTTCACATAAGATGGGTTAGAGTAAGCTTATGAGTAAGCAGAGAAATTCTTCGAGGACTTATGGACATAATGATTTGAAGAATAATGCACATATCCATAATCCTTAGATCTTCCCTGCGAAACAGACGGGTTAGCATGATGATGTTCATATGATGACTTTGATCCATAGGAGGAATTTGGTCCGTATGAGGAATTTGATCTGGGGTTCCTATTCTTCACAGGTGGCGTCATGATGACATTCACCTGTAGATTATCAAGACATCTTTTGGGAACCCAGATTTTCTTCATAGGGAAGCCGTTCCTGCAGTTAGTGCCAATATATCTAGCAAATACTTCACCATTCTGATTTTTGAATAGCTTATAGTTGGAGTCAATTGACTCATCATCAGAATGAGGAGATTCACATGCAAATCCAGATAAGTTAGATGGATCAACTGGAGGTCCCTTTGCAGCAACCCATGTAGTTTTGGGGTACTACTCAGGCTTCAAACATGTACCATCAGCATTGAGTTTCCTCTCAAAGGCGATACCCTCTTTCCTAGGGTTCCTGTTGAGGATCTGCTTTTTAAGCACATCACAAAGAGCCTGATGCCCTTTGAGGATTTTGTACATGCCCGTCGTGTACAATTCCTTCAGCCCTGCATCGTCAGTGATACTGGCAATGTCCTCAGATGAGGAATTAGTGATAGCAGAGGCATGTGAAGAATTTGAAACATTAGCAGCATTTGAACATTCAGGTGAAGAATTAGCAGATTCACGTTCAATGCACTTCAGGCATGGAGGAACAAATTCTTCCTGAGATGCGTTGATTTGTTGAGCAAGTAATGAATCGCGCTCCTTCTGAAGATCTTCATAACTCACTCTTAGCTTCTCAAGGTCTTGCTTTCTTTGAAGAAATTCATAAGAAAGCTTCTCATGATCCGATAAGAGAGTTTTATGTTGATCTTGAAGGGTGTCATACTTAGTATGAAGTCTCTGAAGACTTTCAGCCAAAGCTTTTGACTGATCCATTTCCTCACCCAACATATCATCGCTCTTGTTTAGCACATAGTGAGCTTTTTCCAAAGCTCTTTGTTGTTTAGTAGCAAGGGAAGCAAGTTTGACATAGCTGGTTCCAAATTCATCACCAGATTCATCATCACTGGACTCGGATAGGTAGCATTCAGTTACCTCAGCATCTTTTGCCATAAGGCATGATGCAGAAGATGATGATTCTGGTTCGAATGTCATCGTTTTGAGAGATTCCTTGAAGTCAAACCAAGGATCATGACAAGTTCGATGACCTTCATAGACCTCAGAGAGACGGTCCCAGATGAGCTTCGCATGATTGAGATGCATGATATTCCTGAACTAATTTTGTCACAGGCTGGAGAAGATGACATCCTTCGCCGTCAGGTTGAGAAGAGTATACTTGCGAATGTCATCAGCATCCGCCATCTTGCACAGATCAGTCAGGCCAATCTCAGTGACGGTCCACAACTCGCTGTTCATCACCGTGAGGCATTTCTTCATCATGGCCTTCCACTTGGGATACTCATGATCGTCAAAGATGGGGCATGTCACCTTCGTCATACCTGCGGTCGACATAACTAAAACTCCAGGCGGTTAAACCAAAATCACACAGAACAAGGGAGTACCTTGCTCTGATACAATTGAAAGTGCGTTATATCGACTAGAGGGGGGTGAATAGGCGATTTTTACGAAATTCTTCACTAAGGAATTTGCCGGTGAGGAAATTCCTTTGCGAAGAACTACTAGCAGCAGAATAAGTACTCAAAAGTAAACACAACAGAATACAAGCATAGTCATCATGATGAAATGAAGACAGGCACAGAGTACAGGAAGCGTAATCATAGGATAACACAGGATGAAGACAAACAGACTAAAGAAATTGAACTGAGGAAATTGAGAAAGTCTTCAGTCAAAGTCTTCAAACACAGATATGAACAAACATACGGCACAGTTATGAGGAAATGAAAGAGTTGAGGAAATAGAACCAGTAAGCTCGGTGAAGACAATGATTTGGTAGACCAGTTCCAATAGCTATCTCAGTTGTATGTCTGGTTGGAGCGGCTGAGTATTTAAATTCGAGGACACACAGTCCCGGACACCCAGTCAAGGACACTTAGTCCAAGACACCCAGTCCTCACCGTATTCTCCTTGAACTAAGGTCACACAGACCTCGTCCAATCACTCGTGGTAAGTCTTCACGCGACTTCCAAACCTTCACAAACTTGGTCACTCGGCGATCGACAATTCCTCTTGGATGCTCTAGACCATGACGCCTAACCGTCTGGAAGAAGCACAGTCTTCAAAGGTAACAAGCGTCGGATCCACTCAGGATCAATCTCTTCAGTGATGCTCAATCACTTGGGGTTTGTAGGTGTTTGGGTTTTTGGTTTTTCCTCACTTGATGATTTTCTCTCAAAGTCCTCAGAGGATGGGTTGCTCTCAAATGACAAGTGTCAGTTTCTCTCGGAGCAGCCAACCAGCTAGTGGTTGTAGGGGGCGGCTATTTATAGCCTAGGGAGTAGCTCAATATGATAAGACATAAATGCCCTTCAATGATATGACCGTTAGGTGGATAGATATTTTGGGACAGCTGGCGCATAGCACAGCAACCATCGGAATTTTGAGTAGTAAAATCCTCAGGGCTATCATCTTCCTCACTGTGTAGGCAATCCGCACTGGTGAATTCCTAACTCCTCAGTCAGGACAAATTCCTCAGAGACCAGAAGAACTTCGTCTCTGTCATTGAAGAAATTGACTGAACTGTATGAGATTTCCAATGGCTTCACTCGAAGGGATTGGTAGGTGTAGGATTTTGAGTTGAGCATCACATGGAAATTTTTCCTTAGTATTTCCTCGACCCCCTTTAACAGTACGGTGTTTCCTTTGACTCAAGAAAGAGAAAAACAAAACTATGAACACGAAAGTCTTCAAGCTTCATATTTCTCGCATGAATATCAATTCTTCACGGACACACCAATTTCTTCACTTTCAAAGTCTTCATGAAAGTCTTCAGAAATACCAAAATCTTCATTCAAAGATATTCATTTTTGTGGTCGACTTTTCCTGTAAATATCAAACTCCTCATAGACTTATAGACCTGTGTACACTCACACACGCAAAGTCCCTTAACCTATAAGTCTTCAATACACCAAAATCACTAAGGGGCACTAGATGCACTTATAGAACCTTTTGCCATAAGGCATGGTGCAGAGGATGATGATTCTGGATTGAAAGTCATAGCCTTGCGCGATTCCATGAAGTCCTCGAACCAGGGTTCATGGTGAGATTGATGACTTTCATAGACCACAGAGAGTCCGTCCCAGATGAGTTTCGTATGGCTGAGATGCATAACGTTCTTGAACTGGTTTTGTGACAAGCTGGAGCAGATGATGTCCTTCGCCGTGAGGTTGAGTAGTGTGTACTTGCGAATATCATCAGCCTTTGCCATCTTGCATAGGTCAGTAAGACCAATTTTGGTGACGGTCCAGAGTTTGCTGTTCATCGCCATGAGGCGCTTCTTCATCATGGCCTTCCACTTGGGATACTCATGACCGTCAAAGATGGGGCATGTCACAGTCTTCATTCCTGTGGTCGACATAACTAAAACTCCAGGCGATTAAACCAAAATCACACAGAACAAGGGAGTACCTTGCTCTGATACCAATTGAAAGTGAGTTATATCGACTAGAGGGGGGGGGGGGTGAATAGGTGATTTTTATGAATTCTTCACCGAGGAATTTCAGGGTGAAGAAATTCCTAAGAGAATAACTACTTGCAGCGGAATAAGTACTCAGAAGTAAACGTAATAGAGCATGAACATGGTCTTCATGATGAAATGAAAACAAGCACAGAGTACAGAAAGCGTAAACACATGATAAACAGAATGAAGACAAACAGACTGAAGAAATTGAGCTGAGGAAATAGAGAAAGTCTTTAGTCAAAGTCTTCAAACAGATATGAACACGCACACAACATAGAAATGAGAAAATGGAAGGGTTGAGGAACTGGAACCAGTTAGCTCGGTGAAGACAATGATTTGGTAGACCAGTTCCAACTGCTGTGACAGTTGTACGTCTGGTTAGGGTGGCTAGGTATTTAAACCTGAGGAAACATAGTCCCGGACACCCAGTCCTGAACACGCAGCTCAGGACACTTAGTCCTCACCGTATTCCCCTTGAGCTAAGGTCACACAGACCTCGCCCAGTCACTCGTGGTAAGTCTTCAGGTGACTTCCAAACCTTCACAGACTCAGTCACTCGGCGATCCACATTTCCTCTGTGATGCTATAGACCATGACGCCTAACCGTCTGGAAGATGCACAGTCTTCAAAGGTAACAAGCGTCGGATCCACGCAGGATCAATCTCTTCAGTGATACTCAATCACTTTGGGTTTGTATGTGTTTGGGTTTGGGTTTTCCTCACTTGATGATTTTCGCTCAAAGTCCTCGGAGGATGGGATGCTCTCAAATGACAAGTGTCAGTTTCTCTCAGAGCAGCCAACCAGCTAGTGGTTGTAGGGGGCGGCTATTTATAGCCTAGGGAGCAGCCCGACATGATAAGACATAAATGCCCTTCAATGATATGACCGTTAGGTGGGTAGATATTTTGGGACAGCTGGCGCATAGCACAGCAACGGTCGGAATTTTGAGTATCAAATTTATCAGGGATATCATGTTCCCCACTGTGTAGGCAATCCGCACTGGCGAATTCCTAACTCCTCAGTCAGAACAAATTCTTCAGAGACCAGAAGAACTTTGTCTTTGTCAATGAAGAAATTGACTGAGCTATATGAGATTTCCAATGGCTTCACTCGAAGGGATTGGTAGGTGTAGGATTTGAGTTGAGCATCACTTGGAAATTTTTCCTTAGTATTTCCTCGACCCCCTTTAACAATACGGTGTTTCCTATGACTCAAGAAAGAGAAAATGAAACTACGAAAAAAAAGTCTTCATGCTTCATGTTCCTCGAATGAATACCAAGTCTTCAGGATCACACCAATTTCTTCACTTTCAAAGTCTTGAGAAAGTATTCAAAAATTCAAAGTCTTCAGTAGAAGAACTTCATTTTTAGGGGTCAACTTTCTCTGTAAATATCAAAGTCCTCATAGACTTATAGACCCGTGTACACTCACAAACGCATCAGTCCCTTAACCTGTAAGTCTTTAATACACCAAAATCACTAAGGGGCACTGGATGCACTTACATATTTCACTCATATTAATTTTGGCAAGGACAAGTGCAATCAACTTTCACATCTCGCACTATTTTAAAGGAGTCACAAACCCTCTTGTTGGTAAGACAAGGGACAAGGTAACCTAATGCTTTCATGGACAACATCATGTGTGTATTTCACTCGATGTCTATGGATATCCTTGTATGTTCCTTGTGGGACTAACCCATGTAGGTATTGAAAGTGCAACTCACTCCAATGTTTTGCTCCAAGTGATCTATATAACCATTGAGCATCTACATCTTCAACACCTAGTTGAAGTCATCATCGACAAAACCCAAGGTTAGTTCATCCCTCTTAGGGGGGATATCACATCTAGGGGGAGCTTTTTTTTGATAGAAAGACTGTAAGGGAACCCCCTACAGCATAATTGGTGCAACAAACCCAAATTGCAAGTACCAAGCCTTGAACCTGGGTGGGTGGGAAGGCATCAGCCCCTTCCCACCACTAGGCTATGCCTTAGTCTGCTATCTAGGGGGAGCTTTGCTCTAAGAATTGAGCTAAAAGAAACTCTAATGGTATGAACACAACAATGCTTTATGTAAAAGTGGTAACCCCACTGGTGCTTAAACGATGAGTATGACCTACGATCAAATGTTCTCATCTGACTCCTAAGTCAATATACTCATATATAGATGACCTAGTCATCACCAACTTCTTGATAGATGCTAGAGTATTTGTGCATGGTTTTCCACATGTTTCATTTGCTATCTTATTGTGTGAGCATGTTGGTTGCATATTTTCCCTTTCAAGGACATCCATTTGTTGCTTTGTTTGTTTGGCTTTTCTTTTTGCCAAATGATGGACAAGAATGCCTAAGAATGTCGGATTCGGGGTTCCACAGACCCTTGAGAGGTTCAAACTCTGGGGCGCATGCGAAGAACTCGTCCTCCCAATCTGCCTGCCCATCGATCCCACGACATGGCTCGACGAACCTAACGAACAAGAGACACAACAATTTACCCAGGTTCGGGCCAGCTTGCTGTGTAAAACCCTACTCTTGCTTTGTGGTGGATTGGCCTCTAGGGTTGAGGATGAACTAGTACAGTGGAGAACAGGCTCAGGAGGAGAGATGTTCTTGTGCCCGATGAGCCGAGGATGATCTCGAATCATCCGTTGTTCGTTGGTCCCTCCTCCTCTATGGTGGTGGATAAGTCCTATTTATAGTGGCCTTGGTCCTCTTCCCGAATGTAAGGTGGGAAGGGATCCCACAATAGCCAAATTTGAAGGAAGACAACTAGTACATGCTATCCTGACAAAAGTAGTCTTCGCCTGCAAAAGCTCCTAGCTGTGACACCGCGATGGGCTCCGCGATGACTTCCGTCTTGCCATCCTGGAGGTCTTGGTCTTGTTACACAGGAATGGAAACCTTTAACTTATTCCTCGGGACTCCGCGCCTGCACTTGCCTCGTTAGCACTAAAGAGGAAACTAGTACACTGCGCCTGCTGGCGCCTGCCTGGCCTTGGTCGTCATGGCTCACATCATCCGAACCTTGTGAGGTGCACCTTGCATTGATATCTCCGCTCCTCGAGAGCAAGCATGGGGAAGCCGCCCCCAGGGAGTTCTTGGTGTCGTCCGCCTCACGAGGCCTGGCCCCTCGCGAGGGTCTTGAGTTGTCGATGTTGAAGCTGGGCCGTACCGAGCCGTTGACAGAGCCACATCATGAGCCGCAGACAGGCAAGTCTGGGTACCCTCATTCCCCGAACGTCGACAGTAGCCCCCAGGCCCAAGGCGCGCTCGAACTTGGCTTCAAGGTGAAGCCAAAGGGCAAGTGCGGAGCGCCGCGGGCCCTAACCTCCTGCGGCCTTGAAGGACACCTGGAACCAGACGGGACGTGGGCGCCCCACTTCCCCACGCAGCCTTGATATTTGCCGGGCCCGACGGCCGACATTGCCAACGCAGCTCTGCATTCATTGCTTGCCAGGCGCTCCCATGGTTCCTTCACCTTCCCGAGAAACAGCGGCTCCCTTCCCGGATCTGATGCCGGCACTGGTCCTCCCCTGTTGCTATGGTGCCGCGGTTGAAGAAGAAGGGGAAAGCCTGCGCTTTCCTCGAACCTCCGCCAGCCTTCAAGCCTGCCCTTGAGCGGTCGATGGTGGTCAATCAAGAAGGGCTGGACAAGATCCGTCTGACGCTCACTGGCAATTCCAATGAGTGGAAGACGACGGTGGTTTGAACTGCTTCCCGGGCCATAGTCGACATGGCAGCCACTGAGATTCCCCTTCATCTTCATGCCCTCTTGGCTGGCCTGATCCCCCCTTTCTCTGATTTCTTCAATGCCATACTCTCGCATTACCAAGTCCATGCGCTGCATCTGGATCCTCAATCCATCATTCTCCTTGCCGTCTTCACCTTTGTCTGCGAGGCCATGGTGGGCATCGCCCCTTCTGTGGCCTTGTTTCTCCATTTCTTCTTACTTCACCTGGTCGACGCCCGCCAGCGCTCGGGGTGCGTGGCCTTTCAGGCCGTAACGGTGACAGCCTGCTCGGGCATCAACTTCGTGCTCTCGCCAGCTATATGTGGATTCCGGAAGTGGTGGGTGTTCATGGATGTTGGCGTGCTCAACTCCCTGCTCTCGCTTCCACGGGTGCCGACCGTACCCAGCTCTGGCTGGGGGCACGCGAAGCTCGTCGACCATCGACTTGCTCACATCTGGCGCCGGCTGGCCAGGTTGAAGAAGCTCAGGGTGACGGCGCCCGTGGTGGTGAAGGAGTTTGTCAAGTGCCGCATCGCTCCGCTTCAGCATCCTTCTCGACAAATGCGGGGCTTCACTAGCAGCGGGGACCCCATGAGGCTCCAAGAGCCCGCGCTTCCTCCCGAGATGCTACGCACGGTGCTCGAGCTCTTGACGGGCGACCCGATGTCAGCCATGCTTTCGGAGAAGGGCTGCCTCCTGTACTGTTGCTCGAACAAGGAGGAGTTCATGAGGCAGATGCCCTTTTTTGATGAGTGGGGGCTGCTCCTGGCTAACCTCGAAGGGCCCCGCAAGAACCCAGTCCTCGTGGTCCCCTTGCCCGTCGGCCCCGCGGCGCATGCCCAGAGGCGGATGCAGGGGGCGAGCGCCGCCGAGTGCCGCCGGGGCGGCTGCTGAAGAGACGACGCAGCCCGACGCTCATGAGATGGCGGCCTCCGAGGCTCGGGTGAGCTGTCTTGAGGGGGCGGCCGGAGAGCTGGCGCGATCCAAAGCTCCTGAGGTCTCTGCCCCCTACGCTCGGACAAGCAGTCTTGAGGGGGAGGCTGGCGAGCTGGCGCAGTCCGATGCTCCCGAGGCCGCCACCTCAGGGGCCCCACTGAATGCCCCAGACGCTGACGGTCCCACCCCTGGCTTCGGCCAGCTTCGCCTGAACCTCGAAGCACTCCGCAAGAGGAAAGTGGCTCCAAGCTGTAGTGGTGACGCCTGCTGGCCGCTAAAGTAGAGGAAGTACATAGCCATGGACTAGTGAGTACCTTATCTTCGCGATTTCCTGCGTGCTGCGTCCTCGCCTAACAATGGCTCTTCAGGGTCCCTTCGGCTTCAGCGGTGAGGTCTCTTGAGGCACGGCCTCCACCAGTCCTTGGCTCGCACCCAGTCTCGAGCCCCCCATGCCTGACCACTGTGCGAGGCACGGGGCCTGTCAGAGAGGCGGACATGTCGATGGGGGGTCTTGATCCTGCGTTCCTGGCGTCCTTCCTTCATGGTCCGGCTTGGGGTGCAGAAGGCGTGCCGAGGCCCCCTCCATTGGTCATCACTGGTGGCTGGGTAACCCCAGCACTGGCTTCGTCTTCGGGTAGCACGGCCACGCCACCCAGCACCTCCGTCGAGGCCCGAAAGGTGGTGGGGAAGGCTGTAGGATCGAAAGTATGTCTAGAGGGGTGGTGATTAGACTACTTGACCAAATAAAAATCTAGCCTTTTCCCAATTTTAAGTCTTGGCAGATTTTAGCAACTTAGCACAAGTCAAGCAATCAGCATACACATGCAAGTATAAGAGTATAGCAGCGGAATGTAAATCATTGCACATGAAGGTAAAGGTAGGAGTTTAGAGGGAGCAAACGAAATGTAGACACAAAGATTTTTGGCGTGGTTCCGATAGGTGGTGCTATCGTACATCCACGTTGATGGAGACTTCAACCCACGAAGGGTAACTGTTGCGCGAGTCCATGGAGGGCTCCACCCATGAAGGGTCCAAGAAGAAGCAACCTTGTCTATCCCACCATGGCCATTGCCCACGAAGGACATGCCTCACTTGGGTGAATCTTCACGAAGTAGGCGATCTCCTTGCCCTTACAAACTCCTTCGTTCAACTCCACAATCTTGACGGAGGCTCCCAAGTGTTACCTAACCAATCTAGGAGACACCACTCTACAAAAGGTAATAGATGGTGTATTGATGATGAACTCCTTGCTCTTGTGCTTCAAATGATAGTCTGCCCAACACTCAAATCTCTCTCACTGATTTCGATTTTGTGGAAAGATGATTTGAGTGGAAAGCAACTTGGGGTAGGCTAGAGATCAAGATTCTTGTGGTTGGATTGGAATATCTTGGTCTCAACACTTGAGTAGGTGGTTCTCTCTCAGAAAATGAATGGTGGAAGTGTAGGCACGTTCTGATGGCTCACTCCACGAATGGAGGATGGGTGGAGGGGTATATATAGCCTCCACACAACTAACCATTAGTCACAATCTACCAAATTCGGCAGGACCGATTCATGAAACTCGGTCAGACCGATTTAGTTCAAAATGTGAACGTTAGGATTTTTGGTGGGACCGATTTCATTAGGGTCACGGCATAATGAAATCTTGGTGAGAGCGATCACATAAAATCGGTGGGACCAATTTCTCTAATAGCCAAATAGAGTTGGTCAGGCAAACTCAATGGGGCCGATCACTCATTTCGATGAGACCGAAACGTTATGAAAAGGAAACAGAGAGTTTGCATTGCGAACTCGGTGGGACCGATCGTTCATCTCGGTTAGACCGAAATGTTATGAAGGGAAACAGAGAGTTTGCAATCCCATCTCGGTGAGACCAAGATCCCTATCAGTGAGACCGAGATCCCTATCGGTGGGATCGAGCTGATTAGGGTTTGTGGCAATGGCTATGTCAAATGAACTCGGTGGCGCCGGATAGATCAAATTGGCGGGGCCGAGTTTGAATTTTGGTTTGGGACATATGTGGATATGAGAAAGTGGTTGAGGGCTTTTGGAGCATATCACTACGCATTTTGAGCAAGCAAGCCATTAAGCAACACGTCATCCCCTTTTAATAGTATTGGCTTTTCCTATGGACTCAATTTGATCTTGGATCACTAAAATGAAAAGGGTAGAGTCTTGAGCTTGATCCAATATGTGTCCTTAGCATTTTGAGGGGTCCACATTCCTAGTCCATGCCATGCCAATCATTGAACTTTAAATGATCATCTTGAAAGAGCATTAGTTCAATGAGCTATATGTTGTTAGGAATTACCAAAACCACCCAGGGATAGTTGCACTTTCAATCTCCCCCTTTTTAGCAATTGATGACAACATATAGATCAAAGCTTCGACAAATGATAATAAGATTGAAATACATCGTCTCTTTGAGAAGTATGTGATAAGCAAGAGCGCCCCCTAAATTTCTGCATTGTTTAAAATTTTCTTTTGAATGCAAATGCACAATCTATTAGGATCATGGGTTACTCTTCCATGTCACATATATCTTGGTGGAGCGCTCAAAATGATAGAGAGTAAAAATATGCACTCATCACCAAGGCAAAGTGAATGTTCATATATGAGAGATAACTATTAACAATATTCAAGCACAAGAATTAATGTTGGATATGATCAAACACATGATCATACAAGTTTCTCACACACATAGACATAGAGTATCAAGAAAGCACACAAATAAGTATCAACAAAATTGCAAAGAAGGCAAAAAGAAGCAAAGCTCTCGCTCTCGAAGCCTATGATCTATACACATTCTCCCCCTTTGGCAACAAGTTACTAAAAAGCTCGAAAATGCATAGTGATATGTGTCTCTCTAGGGTTGATCTTTGGGAGGAAGCGTTGAAAGGACTCCAAAGATAAATGCATCTGTTAAAGTTGTTGGAGTTGGTGGAGTGGCAACTGGAGGTGGCACTGATGCTGTGGCTGCAAGTGCTGATGTAGTTGTGAAGGAAATATGCCCTAGAGGCAATAATAAAGTAGTTATTTATATTCCCTTACATCATGATAAATGTTTATTATTCATGCTAGAATTGTATTAACCAGAAACTAAGTACATGTGTGAATACATTAACAAACAGAGTGTCCCTAGTATGCCTCTACTTGACTAGCTCGTTAATCAAAGATGGTTAAGTTTCCTAGCCATAGACATGTGTTGTTATTTGATGAATGGGATCACATCATTAGAGAATGATGTGATGGACAAGACCCATCCGTTAGCTTAGTATAATGATTGTTTAGTTTTTCTACTATTGCTTTCTTCATGACTTATACATGTTCCTCAGACTATGAGATTATGTAACTCCCGAATACCGGAGGAACACCTTGTGTGCTATCAAACATCACAACTTAACTGGGTGATTATAAAGATGCTCTAGAGGTGTCTCCGATGGTGTTTGTTGAGTTGGCATAGATCGAGATTAGGATTTGTCACTTTGTGTATCGGAGAGGTATCTCTGGGCCCTCATGTAATGCACATCACTATGAGCCTTGCAAGCAATGTGTCTAATAAGTTAGCCACGGGATGATGCATTACGAAACGAGTAAAGAGACTTGCCAGTGACGAGATTGAACTAGGTATGATGATACCAATGATCGTATCTCAGGCAACTAACATACCGATGACAAAGGGAACAACGTATGTTGTTATGCGGTTTGACCGATAAAGATCTTCGTAGAATATTTAGGAGCCAATATGAGCATCCAGGTTTCGCTATTGGTTATTAATCAGAGATATGTCTCGGTCATGTCTACATAGTTCTCGAACCCGTAGGGTCCGCACGCTTAACATTCAATGACGATCTGTATTATGAGTTTCGTGTTTTGATGAAATGAAGTTTGTTCGGAGTCCCGGATGAGATCACGGACATGACGAGGAGTCTCTAAATGGGTGAGACATAAAGATTCATATATTGTAAGGTTACATTTGGACACTGGAATGGTTCGGGTCGTTTCGGAGTACCGGGGGTTACCAGAACCCCCTGGGAAGTTATTGGGCCTCATGGGCCTAGTGGTGGAAGAGAGGAGGCCGGCCAAGGAGTGGCGCGCGCCCCCTAGACCTATACGAATTGGGTTAGGGTTTGGGGGGGTGCCCCCCCCCCGTTCCTTCTCTCCTCCTCCTCCTTCCCTCCTTCTCCTACTAGGAATAGGGAAGAGGAGGGGAATCCAACTTGGACTGGGAGTCCTAGTAGGATTCCCCACATCTAGCACGCCCCCTTGGGCCGGCCACCTCTTCCCTTCCCTCCTTTATATACGTGGCTAGGGGGCACCCCATAGACACACAAGTTGATCTTTTAGCCGTGTGCGGTGCCCCCCTCCACAATTACACACCTTGGTCATATTGTCGTAGTGCTTAGGCGAAGCCCTACGTCGGTAACTTCATCATCACCATCGCCACGCCGTCTTGCTGACGGAACTCTCCCTCGGCCTCAACTGGATCAAGAGTTCGAGGGACGTCATCGAGCTGAACGTGTGCTAATTGCGGAGGTGTCATGCGTTCGGTACTTGGATCGGTTGGATCACGAAGACGTTTGACTACATCAACCACGTTACTAAACGCTTGCGCTTTTGGTCTACGAGGGTACGTAGACACACTCTCCCCTCTCATTGCTTTGCATCTCCTAGATAGATCTTGCATGATCGTAGGTAATTTTTTTGAAATACTGCATTCCCCAACAGTGGCATCCGAGCCAGTTCTATGCATAGATGTTATATCCACGAGTAGAACACAATGAGTTGTGGGCGATAATAGTCATACTGCTTACCAGCATGTCTTGCTTTGATTCGGCGGTATTGTTGGATGAAGCGGCCCAGACCGACATTACATGACCGCGTTCATGAGACTAGCTCTACCGACGTGCTTCACACACATGTGGCTAGTGGGTGTCTGTTTCTCCAACTTTAGTTGAATTGACTTTGACTATGCTCGGTCCTTGTTGAAGGTTAAAACAACACACTTGATGAAAAAACGTTGTTGTTTTGATGCGTAGGTAAGAACGGTTCTTGCTAGAAGCCCGTAGCAGCCATGTAAAACTTGCAACAACAAAGTAGAGGACGTCTAACTTGTTTTTGCACGGCTTGCTGTGATGTGATATGGTCAAGACGTTGATATATAAATTGTTGTATGAGATGATCTTGTTTTGTAACAGTTATCTGCAACTAGCAGGAGCCATATGGTTGTCGCTTTATTGTATGAAATGCAATTGCCATGTAATTGCTTTACCTTATCACTATGCGGTAGCGATAGTCGTAGTAGCAATAGTTGGTGAGACGACACTGATGCTTCGACGGAGATCAAGGTGTCAAGCTGGTGACGATGGTGATCATGACGGTGCTTTGAAGATGGAGATCAAAGGCACAAGATGATGATGGCCATATCATATCACTTATTTTGATTGCATGTGATGTTTATCCTTTATGCATCTTATTTTGCTTAGTACGGTGGTAGCATTATAAGTTGATCTCTCACTAAAATTCAAGGTATAAGTGTTCTCCCTGAGTATGCACCGTTGCTACAGTTCATCGTGCTGAGACACCACATGATGATCGGGTGTGATAAGCTCTACGTTCACATACAACGGTTGCAAGCCAGTTTTGCACACGAAGAATGTTCGGGTTAAACTTGACGAGCCTAGCATTTGCAGATATGGCCTCGGAACAATGAGACCGAAAGGTCAAGCATGAATCATATAGTAGATGTGATCAACATAGTGATGTTCACCATTGAAAACTTCTCCATCTCACATGATGATCGGACAGTGTTTAGTTGATATGGATCACGTGATCATTTAGATGACTAGAAAGATGTCTATCTAAGTGGGAGTTCTTAAGTAATATGATTAATTGAACTTTAATTTATCATGAACTTAGTACCTGATAGTATTTTTGCATGTCTATGTTGTTGTTGATAAATGACCGGTGCTATCGTTCCTTTTGAATTTTAATGCGTTCCTAGAGAAAGCTAAGTTGAAAGATGATGGTAGCAACTACATGGACTGGGTCCGTAACTTGAGGGTTATCCTCATTGCTGCACAGAAGAATTACATCCTGGAAGCACCGCTAGGTGCAAAGCCCACTTCAGGAGCAACTCCAGATGTTATGAACGTCTGGCAGAGCAAAGCTGATGACTACTCGATAGTTCTATGTGCCATGCTTTACAGCTTAGAATCAGGACTTCAACAACGTTTTGAACGTCATGGAGCATATGAGATGTTCCAGGAGTTGAAGTTAATATTTCAAGCAAATGCCCGGATTGAGAGATATGAAGTGTCCAATAAGTTCTACAACTGCAAAATAGAGGAGAATAGTTCTGTCATTGAACATATACACAGAATGTCTGGGTACCACAACCACTTGACTCAATTGGGAGTTAATCTTCCTGATGATAGTGTCATTCACAGAGTTCTTCAATCACTGCCACCAAGCTACAAAAGCTTCGTGATGAACTATAATATGCAAGGGATGGATACGACAATTCCCGAGCTCTTCGCGATGCTAAAGGCTGCGGAGGTAGAAATCAAGAAGGATCATCAAGTGTTGATTGTTAACAAGACCACTAGTTTCAAGAAAAAGGGCAAAGGGAAGAAGGGGAACTTCAAGAACAACAACAAGCAAGTTGCTGCTCAAGTGAAGAAGCCCAAGTATGGACTTAAGCCCGAGACTAAGTGCTTCTACTACAAAGGGACTGATCACTGGAAGTGGAACTGCCCCAAGTATTTGGCAGATAAGAAGAATGGCAAAGTGAAAGGTATATTTGATATACATGTTATTGATGTGTAACTTACTAATGCTCATAGTAGCGCCTGGGTATTTGATACTGGTTCTGTTGCTCATATTTGCAACTTGAAATAGGGGCTACGGATTAAACAAAGATTGGCTAAGGACAAGGTGACGATGCGCGTGGGAAATGGTTCCAAAGTCGATGTGATCACCGTCGGCACGCTACCTCTACATCTACCTTTGGGATTAGTATTAGACCTGAATAATTGTTATTTGGTGCTAGCGTTAAGCATGAACATTATTTATGGATCTTGTTTGATGCGAGAAGGTTATTCATTTAAATCAGAGAATAATGGTTGTTCTATTTATATGAGTAATATCATTTATGGTTATGCACCCTTGATGAGTGGTCTATGTTTGTTGAATCTCGATAGTAGTGATACACATATTCATAGTATTGAAGCCAAAAGATACAAGTTTAATAATGATAGTGCAACTTATTTATGGCACTGCTGTTTAGGTCATATTGGTGTAAAGCGCATGAAGAAACTCCATGTTGATGGGCTTTTGGAATCATTTGATTATGAATCACCTAATGCTTCCGAACCATGCCTCATGGGCAGGATGACTAAGACTCCGTTCCTCGGAACAATGGAGCGAGCAATAGACTTATTAGAAATAATACATACTGATGTATGCGGTCCAATGAGTGTTGCTACTCGCGGCGGGTATCGTTATTTTCTGACCATCACAGATGATTTGAGCAGATATGGGTGTATCTACTTGATGAAACATAAGTCTGAAACATTTGAAAAGTTCAAAGAATTTCAGAGTGAAGTGGAAAATCATCGTAACAAGAAAAGAAAGTTTCTACGATCTGATCATGGAGGTGAACATTTGAGTTATGAGTTTGGTCTACATTTGAAACAATGCGGAATAGTTTCGCAACTCACACCACCTGGAACACCACAGCGTAATGGCGTGTCCGAACATTATAACCGCACTTTATTAGATATGGTGCGTTCTATGATGTCTCTTACTGATTTACCGCTATCGTTTTGGGGCTATGTTTTAGAGACGGCTGCATTCACGTTAAATAGGGCACCATCGAAATCCGTTGAGACGACACCATATGAACTATGGTTTGGCAAGAAACCCAAGTTGTCATTTCATAAAGTTTGGGGCTGCAATGCTTATGTGCAAAAGCTTCAACCTGATAAGTTCAAACCCAAATTGGAGAAATGTGTCTTCATAGGATACCCAAAGGAGACTGTTGGGTACACCTTCTATCACATATCCGAAGGCAAGATATTCGTTGCTAAGAATGGATCCTTTCTAGAGAAGGAGTTTCTCTCGAAAGAAGTGAGTGGGAGCAAAGTAGAACTTGATGAGGTAATTATACCTTCTCCCTTACTGGAAAGTAGTTCATCACAGAAATCAGTTCCAGTGATTCCTACACCAATTAGTGAGGATGCTGGTGATGATGATCATGAAACTTCTGATCAAGTTACTACCAAACCTCGTAGGTCAACCAGAGTAAGATCCGCACCAGAGTGGTACGGTAATCCTGTTCTGGAGGTCATGTTACTTGACCATGATGAACCTACGAACTATGAGGAAGCGATGATGAGCCCATATTCTGCGAAATGGCTTGAGGCCATGAAATCTGAGATGGGATCCATGTATGAGAACAAAGTATGGACTTTGGTTGACTTGTCCGATGATCGGCAATCAATAAAGAATAAATCGATCTTCAAGAAGAAGACTGACGCTGACGGTAATGTTATTGTCTACAAAGCTCGACTTGTTGCGAAAGGTTTTCAAAAAGTTCAAGGTGTTGACTACAATGAGACCTTCTCACCCGTTGCGATGCTTAAGTCTGTCTGAATCATGTTAGCAATTGCCGCATTTTATGATTATGAAATTTGTCAAATGGATGTCAAAACTGTATTCCTTAATGGATATATCAAATAAGAGTTGTATATGATGCAACCATAAGGTTTTGTCGATCCTAAAGGTACTAAGAAAGTGTGCAAGCTCCAGCGATCCATTTATGGACCGGTGCAAGCCTCTCGGAGTTGGAATATACGCTTAGATAGTGTGATCAAAGCATATGGTTTTATACAGACTTTTGGAGAAGCCTGTATTTACAAGAAAGTGAGTGGGAGCTCCGTAGCATTTCTGATATTATATGTGGATGACATATTATTGATTGGAAATGATACTGAATTTCTAAATATCATAAAAGGATACTTGAATAAGATTTTTTCAATGAAAGACCTCGGTGAAGCTGCTTATATATTGGAAATAAAGATCTATAGAGATAGATCAAGACGCTTAATTGGACTATCACAAAGCACATACCATGATAAAGTTGTGTAGAAGTTCAAAATGGACCAATCAAAGAAAGGGTTCTTGCCTCTGTTACAAGGTGTGAAGTTGAGTCGGACTCAATGCCCGACCACTGCAGAAGATAGAGAGAAAATGAAAGTCATTCCCTATGCCTCAGCCATAGGTTCTATCATGTATGCAATGCTGTGTACCAGGCCTGATGTGTGCCTTGCTATTAGTTTAGCAGGGAGGTACCAAAGTAGTCCAGGAGTGGATCACTGGACAGAGGTTAAGAACATCCTGAAATACCTGAAAAGGACTAAGGGTATGTTTCTTGTTTATGGAGGTGACAAAGAGCTCGCCGTAAACGGTTACGTCGATACAAGCTTTGACACTGATCTGGATGACTCTAAGTCACAATCCGGATACGTATTTTTATTGAATGGTGGAGCTGTCAGTTGATGTAGTTCTAAGCAGAGCGTCATGGCGGGATCTACGTGTGAAGCGGAATACATAGCTGCTTCAAAAGTAGCAAATGAAGGAGTCCAGATGAAGGAGTTCATATCCGATCTAGGTGTAATACCTAGTGCATCGGGTCCAATGAAAATATTTTGTGACGATACTGGTGCAATTGCCTTGGCAAAGGAATCCAGATATCACAAGAGAACCAGGCACATCAAGAGACACTTCAATTCCATCCGCGATCAAGTCAAGGAGGGAGACATAGAGATTTGCAAGATACATACAGATCTGAATGTTGCAGACCCGTTGAATAAGCCTCTGTCACGAGCAAAACATGATCAACACCAAGACTCCATGGGTGTTTGAATCATTACTATGTAATCTAGATTATTGACTCTAGTGCAAGTGGAGACTGAAGGAAATATGCCCTAGATGCAATAATAAAGTTGTTATTTATGTTCCTTATATCATGATAAATGTTTATTATTCATGCTATAATTGTATTAACCAAAAACTTAGTACATGTGTGAACACATAGACAAACAGAGTGTCCCTAGTATGCCTCTACTTGACTAGCTCATTAATCAAAGATGGCTAAGTTTCTTAGCCATAGACATGTGTTGTCATTTGATGAATGGGATGACATCATTAGAGAATGATGTGATGGACAAGACCCATCTGTTTGCTTAGCATAATGATCATTTAGTTTTTCTGCTATTGCTTTCTTCATGACTTATACATGTTCCTCAGACTATGAGATTATGCAACTCCCAAATATCGAAGGAACACCTTGTGTACTATCAAACGTCACAACGTAGCTGGGTGATTATAAAGATGCCCTACAGGTGTCTCTGATGGTGTTTGTTGAGTTGGCATAGATCGATATTAGCATTTGTCACTCCGTGTATCGGAGAGGTATCTCTGGGCCCTCTCGGTAATGGACATCACTATGAGCCTTGCAAGCAATGTGTCTAATGAGTTAGCCACGGGATGATGCATTATGGAACGAGTGAAGAGACTTGCCGGTGACGAGATTGAACTAGGTATGATGATACCGACGATCGAATCTCGGGCAAGTAACATACCGATGACAAAGGGAACAACGTACGTTGTTATGCGGTTTGGTCGATAAAGATCTTTGTAGAATATGTAGGAGCCAATATGAGCATCCAGGTTCCGCTATTGGTTATTGATCGGAGATATGTCTCGATCATGTCTACATAGTTCTCGAACCCGTAGGGTCCGCACGCTTAACGTTGTATGATGATTTGTATGATGAGTTTCGTGTTTTGATGAACTGAATTTTGTTTGGAGTCCTGGATGAGGTCACGGACATGATGGGGAGTCTCAAAATGGTCGAGACATAAAGATTCATATATTGGAAGGTTACATTCGGACACCAGAATGGTTCGGGTCATTTTGGATAAGTTTAGGAGTACCAGGGGTTACCGGAACCCCCCGGGAAGTTATTGGGCCTCATGGGCCTAGTGGTGGAAGAGAGGAGGCCAGTGAAGGAGTGGCACGCGCCCCCCTATCCCAATCCGAATTGGGTTATGGTTGGGGGGGAGGGGGGTGGGCCCCCTTTCCTTCTCTCCTCCTCCTCCTTCCCTCCTTCTCCTACTCGGAATAGGAAAGAGGAGGGGAATCCTACTTGGACTGGGGAGTCCTAGTAGGATTCCCCACACCTGGCACGCCCCCTTGGTCCGGCCACCTCTGCCCTCCCCTCCTTTATATACGTGGCCAGGGGCACCCCATAGACACACAAGTTGATCTTTTAGCCATGTGCGGTGCTCCCCTCCACAGTTACACACCTCAGTCATATCGTCGTAGTGCTTAGGCGAAGCCTTGCATCGGTAACTTCGTCATCACCGTCGGCACGCCGTCGTGTTGACGAAACTATCCCTCGGCCCAACTGGATCAAGAGTTCGAGGGACGTCATCGAACTGAACGTGTGCTGATCGCGGAGGTTTCGTGCGTTCGGTACTTGGATCAGTTGGATCACGAAGACGCTCGACTACATCAACCACGTTACTAAACGCTTCCGCTTTCGGTCTATGAGGGTACGTAGACACACTCTCCCCTCTTGTTGCCTTGCATCTCCTAGATAGATCTTGCGTGATCGTAGGATTTTTTTTTTGAAATACTACGTTCCCCAACAAGTTGCTCTTGTGTTAGGCATGGGCACTGCAGCAGATCTCTGCCCTCTTGGCACTCTCTGAAAGTAATCTGTGGTAGCCTGCCCTTTCCTCTCCTCAGCTTCTTCCTGGAGCTGCTCAACTGCTGTCTGCATCTCTATCATCTTCAGATGAAGATCATAAAATTTAGTCACAATGATCCTCTCCAGGCTCTCTTGGTTCTGAGTCAGGGCGGCCAAGCCCTTCTCAATCCTCAAGTTGGCTTGAATCAGATATCCAAGTTGATCTTGCTTAGTTTTGTGAAACACTTGATATGCTTCTTCAGCACTTGGCATCTTTGCAGCTTTCTCAGCCATTGCTTTCTCTCTCTTTTATTGAGCCTCTGGAGATGTGGGATCTTCAGCATTCTTGACAACTATGTTGTCCTCAAAATCAGGCCTCAAGGGAAGATGTTCCTTGTCCAAAAGATATGTGCATGTGCTCATCTTGGAGTTGATGAGCACCTGGATGTGTGGAGCATATCCACATGACCTCTTCTGATCTGCAGCTGTCGTCTTGATTGTCTCAACAATCAGACTCATGACTTGGAACTTTTGGGGCACATCAAACAACTACAGTAAGTTGATGGAATGACCTCTGATCATTTTATGATCTCCTGACTTGGGCAATAGAGTATGCCTCAAGATAGTGTTGATTGTGGTCAAACCAGACAACAAATAGTAGACAGAGCCCATCTTATGAGTTTCCAAGGCTTTGTCAGGAATTTCTTTATACATATTACCCATGGAGTTGTGATCCTTCTTCTTCTTGGCATATATACATCTATGTCATCCTCTTGCTCTTTAGGGGCATTGATCAATTTGGCCCATTCATCAACTGTACCTAGTACCTTTAGACATCCATAGAATTCTCCCATCAGGATAAAAATGTTTCGTGGAGTAGAATTGCATAATAAGTTCATCATTCCACTTAGCGAGTTTCTGATCCACAAACTTGTCCACTCCACATAGCCCGAAGCTGTCATGCACTCCTGGAAAATGGTCATCATTGTTATCAATATATTTCCATTCTGCCCACTTCATATCACAAACAATTGGCTTCTTATCAAGCAAAATAGTTTCATAGAAGTCCATCTGCTCCTTGGTGTGGAACCTGTAATCCACAGCAGTTCTTCTCCTCATGGCATATGGGTCAGATTGTCTCCATAGTCTGAGACCTGCATCCTTTCTGATCTTCATTTTTTCTGCCACTGGATGGCTATCATCATGATCAGGGATCTTTGGCTTGATCTTCCTAAGCACTTGGGCTTCAGCATCTTCTTCAACTTCAGTTTTTGGCACTAGGGCCTTGTTCTTTTTAGCAGCTGGTATATTCCTTGTGCTCCTCTTGGGTGCAGTCTCAGGGGCTGGAGCACAAGCTTTGGGGGTTGTCTTGGGCTTAGAAGGGGCAGCCCCAGACTTGATGGCATCCCCTGTCAGCTTTTGAGACTTGGGTGCTGGTGCAACATCCTCTTCCTCTTCTTCCTCATCCTTAGCTGGATCTACCATCATAGATGATCTCCCAATGACTTTGGCCATAGTCTTCTTGACCCTTTCTTTCCTCTTCTTGTCCTCACCAGCAGCCTCTTCAACATTTGACTTGATAGTTTCAATACTTGAGGCCCTGACTTTTAAGGTTGGCACTCTCTTTGCAGGAGCCTTCTTGTGCATACCAGGCTTGGTAGATGCAACTGTGCCAAACTCTTTCTTGACAACCTTTTTCTTGGAGTTCACTTCCTCCTCAGCAGCAACATAATTCTCATCTTCTGAGTTAGAATTTCTTTTCCTCCTTGTCCTTGTATCTGATTTGGGCAAGTTTCTTGGGGTGCTCCTACTACCCTCATCATAACTATCAGAGGGACTAGTGCCCTCACTCGGGTTCATCTGCTCTTCTGACTTGTTCTGGCTATCACTCTGATTAGACATTATGGCAAAGCAAACTGACAGCTGACCCTGTGAATAGTTATAGATGAGATAGAGTGGATGAGCATCACAAAGTGCAGAGGTTTTGCAAAACAAAGGAGTCAAAAACTTAGTTTTAGTTCTCCATAGAAAGCATTTCGGAGCTACTGATTTGATAAACTCGGTGACACCAAAGCAACTTTTGGAGTCTAAACTAGTGAAATCGGTCAGACCGAGACACAGTTCGGTGACTCCGAGATTGCTAGGGTTTCACAAAGAGTTGAACTCGGTCACACTGATTTGCAAGTTTTGGTGAGACCAAAACAGGCAAGTGCAATGGCCCGAGCCAAATCGGTGAGACCGATTTCCATAACTCGGTCAGTCCGAGATGAGTTTGGTGGAAACCTAACCCTAAATTTTTGAATCAAATCTAGACTAAAGGGAGTTTTTCTTGGACAGGAAGATCTCATACGTGGTTAGAAACGTGGCATTAACCTTGTGCTCAGAGTCGGAGGTAAAAAGAATGCACAAGGGGCCGAACTCATACCCTAGCTCGGCGATGAGTTCGCTACGGCGGCAACGGCGGTGTTGAAATCCGTTGATGGCAACGGAGACCAGCGGCGGGAGGTCGCTGGCGGCAAGAGGACAATCCGGTGACCCGAGGTGGCAGAGCAGGACACGCGCGAGCTGAGAGATTTTGGAGGAATTTCCAAAATTTGACCCATCGGTATTTATATCCTGACCCTGTCGGTGTGACCGAGTGGAACAACTCGGTGGCACCAAGATGCAGAATCGCAAGCAGTTACTGCAACTCGGTGAGACCGAAAAGTTCTAATCGGTTGCACCGAGATTGAAAACCTAGATCAACTTAGTGAACTCGGTCAGACTGAAAGGGATGAATAGGTCAGACCAAAATGCACATAGAGGTTTTGGAAGTTTAAGTCCGATGAATTGGTGACTCCGAGTGCTCGTCACACAGAGGGTTCGAATCTGACTTGATCAAACTTTGTGATGTAGTATGAATAGAGTTTGAGATGAGAAAAGCATAGATAGCTAGAGGAAGTTCCTAGGCATTCTTGTCCATCCATTTGGCAAAACAAGAAAAGCCAAACAATCAAAGCAACAAATGGATATCCTCGAATGAGTAAAATATGCAATCAAGATGCTCACACAATAAAATGAAAAATGAAATATGTGGCAAAGCGTGCACAAATACTCTAGCATCTATCAAGCAATTGGCGATGACTAGGTCATCTATATATGAGTATATTGACATAGGAGTCAAATGAGAACATTTGATCATAGGTCATACTCATCGTTTAAGCACAAGTGGGGTTACCACTTTTACATAAAGCATTGTTGTGTTCACACCATTATAGTTGCTTCACCTAAGAGGGATGAACTAACCTTGGGTTTTGTCGATGATGACTTAATGTAAATGTTGAAGATGTGGATGCTCAATGTTGATGTAGATCATTTGGAGAAATCCATTGAAGTGAGTTGCACTTTCAATACCTACATGGGTTAGTCCCACAAGGAACAAACAAGGATATCCAAAGACATAGAGTGTAGTTCACACAAGATGATGTCCATGAAAGCATTAGGTTACCTTGTACCTGGTCTTACCAACAAGATGGTTTGTGACTCCTTGAACTGGTGCAAGATGTGGAAGTTGTTTGCACTTGTTCTCGCCAAAATGATATGAGTGCAGTATGTTGGCGGAGTCACCCTCAAGAATTCTCTAGTTCTTCTTCTTCAGGATCCACATCAACTTGATGGGAATCCTTGGAGTTGTAGTCATACTTGATGAAGTAGAACTTGATGTGGTCTTGGGAACCCACTTGACCAAGGACTTTGGAGCTTCTTCAAATGCATCAATCTCCTCTTGAAGCTTGCCCTTGCCTTTTTGCTTGTGGTCTTTTGGTGGAAGATCATCTTGAGCTTGTGTCCCCTTGAAAGAAGTAGGATCATACTTCTCTTGTTGAGGAACAAACTTCGTCTTGGGGTATTGATCTTCTTCCTACTCAACTCCATTGGCATTGAACTTTCGTTCAAAACCAACACCTTGATTCCTCCGGTGCCTTCCTTGCTTGCGTACAATTTCCTCGAATTGCTTACTTCCAGCAAGGCTCTTGTAAAGACCTTTCTCTATAATTCCCTTCAATAATCTATTTTCTTGGTCAAGTGTAACTTAGCTAAGAGAATCATTAGTGGAATCAAAAGAACTACTAGAAGCAACAACATTGGATTTAACATGATTATTGTTACTACTAGAAGAAGAATCTTTCTTGTTCTTGGTGCTAGATTTTACTTGTGGCGTGTAAGTAGACAAGAGTAAACGCTTGGCATGTAAGAAGAACTTTTCTTGCGAAGATCATCATTGATTGCTTTTAAGAACCCATGCTCTTTCTCAAGGTTGAGCTTTTCAAAGCGTAGCTTCTCATGAGTCTTTAAAAGCTCTCGATGATCTTCCAAGGTATTTTCATGAGCTAACTTAAGAGTGTTTAGTTCTTTAGTTAGATGCTCAATCTCCTTCTAATAATCTTCATTCGTTTTATCTTGATTAGCATGATTAATAGAAATTTCATCATAGTTTTCATCACTAGAGTTGTCAACAAGTAAATCATCATCACCTAGCAAATCATCTTCATCACTATTGAAATCAACATACTCGAGGTGTGATACCTTCGGGCCTTTAGCCATGAAGCATCTTCCAATTCCTTCATTTGGTGAGTCAAATATGTCGTAGGAGTTGGTTGACACAAGTGCTAGACCGGCAACACCTTCATCTTCAGTATATTCGGAGTCAGAGTGATAACTTATCTCGGAGTGATGGTCGGAGTCGGAGCCGGATACCCATTCACCAACATGAGCTTGATGTCTTCGTTTTGTGTGGCTCCTTGATGACTTGTCCTTCCTTTCCGAATCCTTGCTTCTACGAGAGGTTATTTGTTCATAGCGATCATCTCTACTCCTTCTCTCCCTCAGAGGTGATTCTTCTCTTCTACTTCTCCTTTTGGGTGAGTCTTCTCTTCTTTTGTAGGGAGTCGACACTCATTGGAGTAGTGTCCGGGTCTTTCACAATTGTAGCAGTTACGCTCACGACTAGAGGATCTTCTGTCATTGTAGGACCTTGACTTGGAACTTCTTTCTTTGCTTCTACTCTTGTATAACTTGTTGAAGTGCTTCACCATTAGGATCAATTCGTCATTGAAGGATTGTTTCTCACCTGATGATGTAGGAGCATCACATGAGGCTTTGTAAGCACCACTTGACTTGTCGTGAAGCTCTTCTTTATCCTTGAGTGACATCTCATGGGCAACAATTCTTCCAATGACTTCCGTTGGCTTGAGATCTTCGTAATTGGGAATCATTTGGATCAATGTGCAGACGGTATCATATTTTCCATCCAAGGCTCTTAGGATCTTCTTGATGATGAATTTGTCTGTCATCTCTTCACTCCCTAAGCCGGCAATCTCATTTTTGATGAGAGTAAGCCTAGAGTACATTTCAGCGACACCTTCACCATCCTTCATTTTGAACTTGTCAACTCACTTTGAAGCACATCCAATTTGGATTCCTTGATAGAATCTTTACCTTCGTGCATATCAATCAAAGTATCCCAAATTTCCTTTGCATTCTCAAGATGGCTGATTTTGTTGAATTCTTCGGGGCACAATCCGTTGAAGAGGATATCGCAAGCTTGAGCATTGTATTGCAGCATGTTCAACTCTTCGGCGGTAGCTTCACGGTTCGGTTCTCTCCCATCAAATAATTCACCTTGCAAGCCAATACACACAATAGACCAAACGGTGGGGTTATGTCCAAGAATATGCATTTTCATGTTATGCTTCCAACTAGCAAAATTAGTACCATCAAAGTAAGGACCTCTACGATGGTAATTTCCCTCTCTAGACGCCATACTCTCCTAGGTTGTGAAACCAAGGCTATGATCACCAATGCTATGGAAATCAAGGCAAGTGGAGACCAAAGCTCTGATACCACTTGTAGGATCGAAAGTATGTCTAGGGGGGTGATTAGACTACTTGACCAAATAAAAATCTAGCTTTTTTCCCAATTTTAAGTGTTGGCAGATTTTAGCAACTTAGCACAAGTCAGGCAATCAACCTACACATGCAAGTATAATAGTATAGCAGTGGAATGGAAATCATTGCACATGAAGGTAAAGGGAGGAGTTTAGAGGGAGCAAACGCAATGTAGACATAGAGATATTTGGCGTGGTTCCGATAGGTGGTGCTATCGTACATCCATGTTGATGGAGACTTCAACCCACGAAGGGTAATGGTTGCGCGAGTCCATGGAGGGCTCCACCCATGAAGGGTCCACAAAGAAGCAACCTCGTCTATCCCACCATGGCCATCGCCCACGAAGGACTTGCCTCACTTGTGTAGATCTTTACGAAGTAGGCGATCTCCTTGTCGGATTACGGGTTCCGGCAAAACCCTTAAGGTTCGAACACTGGGGTGCGCGCGAAGATCTCCCCCCTATCGATCCACGTCCTAACTTAGCTAAGATCTCATGAACTAACTCGACGAGCTCACAACACAAAGGACACAAGATTTATACTGGTTCGGGCCACTGTTGTGGTGTAATACCCTACTCTAGTGTGGTGGTGGATTGCCTCTTGGGCCGAGGATGAACAGTACAAGGGGAGGAACCACCTCCTGAGGTTGAGGTGTTCTTGTGCTTGGTGGGTGTGCCACCAAGGATGTGGTGGCTCCTATCTCAGATCTCTCCTATCCTCCTCTCTTTCTCTCTTTCTCTCTTTCTCTTTTTCTCTTTTCTCTTTTCTCTTTTCTTCCCCTAGCTATGGTGGTGGCTAGTTGTATTTATAGTGGCCTTGGTCCTCTCCCCAAATATTGAGCGGGAAGGGAGCCAACAATGGCCAATTTGAAAGGGGACCGCTAGTACAAGCTATCCTGACAAAAGTAGTCTTCGCCTGCCAAAGGATCTGGTGGTGACACCGTCTTGGGCTCCACGATGACCTCCTTCTGGCCGTCCTTCTGGTCTTGGTCTCGTTGCACCAATTTGGAAACCTTTGCTTGATGCCTCGGCACTCCGTGCCTGCGCTTGCCCCCTTAGCACCAAAGAGGAAAGGAGGATGTTGCGCGCGCTGGCGCCCGCCTGGTCTCGATCATCATGGCTTACGTCACGAGAAGAACCTCGTGAGGTTTGCCCGGCCTTGAACTCTCCGCCCCTCACGAGCCAGCCTGGTGAGGCCGCTCCTGAGGAGGTCTTGTGTCGTCCGCCTCGCGAGGCTTGGCCCCTCGCGATGGTCTTGATTCCTTGTTGATGAAGATGGGTCGTACAAGCCTCCAGCGAAACCACGCCACGGGCCGCAGGCAGGCAAGTCTGGGGACCCCCGTTCCCAGAACGCCAACAGTAGCCCCCGGGCCCAAGGCGTGCTCGGGCTTGGCTTCGAGGCGAAGCCAAAGGTCAAGTGCGGAGCGCCACGGGCCCCAATAGCCTGCGGCCTCGGTCGACACGTGGCAGTTGATTGGACGTGAGCGTCTCCGCTTCCCCATGCTGCCTTGATACCCGCCTGGCTAAACGGCCACCGCGGTCTACACGGTTATTCTTCCATCGCTTGCGCCATTCTCCTCCAATTCCTCTGCTTTCCCCAGACTTTGATCCTCTTTCCAATCTGACCTTAGCTGTGCTCGCCCCATCGCCATGGCGCCGAGGCAAGCGGATAAGGGGAAGAAGCCTCTGTCTTCGGCTAGTGCGCCCCCGGCCGCTGAGCCCGTAGTAGGCCGATCGCTGGTGCTCAACGACGAGGCCATGGGCAAGGTGCGTCCCATGCTCTCATCCAGCTTCAATGAGTGGGGAGAGACGGTGGCTTGGCCTGCATCCCGTGCTCGCATTGACCGGACGACCACTGAGGTCCCCTTCTTCATCGACGCCCTCTGGGCCAACTTGGTCCCTCCTTTCTCCGCCTTCCTCAACGCAGTGCTTTCCCATTATCAGATCCACATGTTGCACCTTGATCCCCAATCCGTGACCCTTCTTGCCGTCTTCGCCTTCGTTTGAGAGGCCATGGTAGGCATTGCTCCTTCTATGGCCCTTCTCCGCCACTTCTTCTCGCTGCACCTGATTGATCCTCGACAGAGCTCCGGATGCCTGAGCTTTCAAGGCGTGGCGGCGACAGCCGGCGGCGGGATCGACTTCGAGCTTCCACAATTCACGAGTGGGTTTTAGACACAGTGGGTGTTTGTTGACGCCGGAGTGCTCAGCCCCCTGCTCTCCTCGCCACAGTGGGTGTTTGTTGACGCCGGAGATTTTCGATGTCGGCATACTAAACTCAGGTATTCCAGAATTGCAACGATAAAATTATGACGACAACACCTCAGAGCTCAACTCCCCGGGACACTTCCACAAAACCCCTGACAGGAGGCACCAAGACAATGTTCTCATCATAAAACCATCGGAACGATTCCAAGATACCCGCGTGATCCTAAATTTTTTTTTGTGAAATTTAAGAAGAGAAGAGTCAAAACTCTATGTCAGGATGCCTTACCAGAGCGATGAGGAGACTGGGAAGTAAAAAGAATTCCTAAACTCTCCGATATATAATTCCTAAATGAATCAAAACATTTTTTCTAGACACAACTCGGCTGCTAAAAACGATCAAGCAATGGGGCTCCTAAGGTCGGGGAAGGCTCTGATTACCAACTTGTAACACCCTTGATGCGACTATATCTCCCACGTGTCGAGGCACGACTTAGAGGCATAATCGCATTGAAGGCATATGTCGCAAATTAGGCAATCTTCACAACATCCCATGTAATATAGATAATAAAAGGGGAGATAACATAGTTGGCTTACACTCGCCACGTCAATCAGGGTACATAAATAACATTACATCAACCAAACACTCATGGCCCGACTACGGCGCCAAAATAAAAGATAACCCAACATGCGACACGGTCCCGATCACCCCCAACTGGGCACCACTACTGATCATCAGGAAAGGAAACATAGTATCGTTGAGAGTCCTCATCGAAGTCCCACTTGAGCTCAAGCGCGTCACCTGGAGCGGAATCATCAGGCCCTGCATCTGGTGTAATAGTAATTTGTGAGCCACGGGGACTCAGCAATCTCGCACCCTCGCGACCAAGACTATTTAAGCTTAAAGGTAAGGCAAGGTAAATATATGTGGAGCTGCAGCAAGCGACTAGCATATATGGTGGCTATCCTGTTCGCAAAAGAGAGCGAGAAGAGGAGGCAAAGCGCGAGCGAGTAATCTAGAGAACAACCTGCGCAAGCATTACTCCAACACCGTGTACACTTCCCGGACTCCGCCGAAAAGAGGCCATCACGGTAACTCACACGGTTGATTCATTTTAAATAAATTAAGGTTCAAGTTATCTACAACCGGACATTAACAAATTCCCATCTTCCCATAACCGTGGGCACGGCTTTCGAAAGTTCAAATCCCTGCAGGGGAGTCCCAACTTAGCCCATGACAAGCTCTCACGGTCAACGACGAAATAGACCTCCTCCCGAGACGTTCCGATCAGACTCGGTACCTCAGTTCTTCAAGACACTTCGACGGGTTAAAACAAGACCAGCAACACCGCCCGAATGTGCCGAAAAATCCCGATAGGAGCTGCACATATCTCGTTCTCAGGGCACACTCAGATTGTCCAAACTTCCGGTAGGCCAGCCCAGAGTTGCCCCTGGTGGCCACCGGCGGCTGACGAGGTAGACCAACACTCAGAGGAGCACTAGCCCGGGGGGGGGGGGGGTTGAAAATAAGATGACCCTCGGGCTCTGGAAACCCAAGGGAAAAAGGGGCTAGGTGGCAAATGGTAAAACCAAGGCTGGGCATTGCTGGAAAAGCTTTAATCAAGACGAACTATCAAGGGGTTCCCATTATAACCCAACCGCGTAAGGAACGCAAAATCCGGGAACATAAAATCGATATGACAGAAACTAAGGCGGCAAGAGTGGAACAAAACACTAGGCGAGAGGCCGAACCTTCCACCCTTTACCAAGTATATAGATGCATTAAGATAACATGGCAATATAATGATATCCCAACAAGTAAATAAATGTTCCAACAAGGAACGACCTCCAATCTTCACCTGCAACTAGCAACGCTATAAGAGGGGCTGAGCAAAGCGGTAACATAGCCAATCAACGGTTTGCTAGGACGAGGTGGGTTAGAGGTTTGACATGGCAATTTGGGAGGCTTGAAAGCAAGTGGTAGGCATCGTAGCATTGGCATAGCAAAGAGCGAGCAATCTAGCATAGCAAAGATAGTAGTGATTTCGAGGGTATGATCATCTTGCCTGCAAGGTTGTCAGAGTTGACTGGATCCTCGAAAGCAAACTCAACGGGCTCCTCATTAGCGAACTCGTCTCCCGGCTCTACCCAAAAGACAAACAAGCAAACGGAACACAATCAACCACGGGCAAAGATCAAACAATATGATGCAAGGATGGTATGCTATGCGGGATGCGATGCGGGATGCATATGCAAGATTTGACAAGGGATGCATGAACCTGGCCTCAACTTGGGAATCCAAGTGTGCCACTGGAAAGATGAGATGAAATCACTTGAAAACGATATAAAGAACGCCGGAATCGGAGTTACGGTTTGGAAATGGCAAGCGATTCAAATATGGCACCGGTGTGCGATTTACAGCAAGTAGCCATCTAAATGCAATGGAATAAACGTGCTATAGCACCCAAACATGACAACAAAATACATGGCAGGGATGCATTCATGATGCTTAACAAAAGTCTAGCACTGAGCTACGGCCAATTCATCCATTAACAGGTTCAAACAAGCATGACAAAAATGCATATGGCAAACAGATCTCAGACTTAGTGAAATTAACACTTGTCTGGAATTTCAGATCAGGTAGCACACTTCGAAGCAACAAAACTACATGCTACAGGACCTGAACATGGCAAAGTAAAGCATGGCATGGAGCTACTCAAAGAGCTTAACAAAAGTCCCTTAGTGACCTTGAGCCAAAAGGGATCAGCAAATGCAATTGCAACCATGTGAACATGGCAAAAACATCATCAGTTCTCAGACTTGGTGGAAACTGGAGCATGCTGAAAACAGATATCAAGTAGGCATGTTTACGAGCTCGATGCACTCACTACGGAGCAAGTCATTACAATCTAAGCATACACCCATCAAGAATACACAAAATGCAAGCTAGACATGGCAAGAACAATAGCATAGCATGCACGGATCAACTACAACATCATCGGCAAAATCGCTAACAAGTAGACAATCTGCCCAGATTCACGAAGTCGCAAAAGTAGAGCTCGATTGACTCAAGCTAGGGTGCTCCATAATTTCAAACAAAGATATGGATGGATAGAGCACTACAAGATTAACAAAACATCCTTACTGATCATCCTCAAAAGAGGCACGGATCACTAGGAAACAACATGAACATATGGCCACATGACATAAACAGATCAAGGACTTAGTGGAAATGCTAGTCACCACACACATCACAAAAATACATGGGTTGCACCTCTGGAAAGATGGCAAAACCCTTACCAAAACATATGTAGAGCTCATGGGCATATCATGCACACAATAATCATGGCAAAATTGACAAATATCTAAATGGAGCAGCAGATCTGACAATTATCTCAAGTAGCACTCTTCTAACAGCATTTCGGGCATCAAGATGATCTCAAATGACAATGATGCAATGGAATGAAATGATGTGCTCTCTGAGATGAACATTTTGATATGCTATACGCCAAAAACGGAGTTACAGGTGAGGAGTTATAGCATGATGAACAGGAGCATATGGATCTGAGATCTGAGGACTTGGAAGAAAAAAAACCACCTTCCGATCTAGGGTTCGGTGGCACGCAGCCCGAGGCGGGGCCGGACCTTCGCCGGAGATGCGGCAGAGGCGGCGCGGGGAGGTCTTCCCGGCCCGGATCTGATCGGATCCGGCCGGCGGCGAGCTGGGACGATGGCGGAGGGCGGCGCCGGCGACTTGGCGAGGCGGGGAGACGCGCGGTGGAGGCGGCGGTGCAGAGGGAGGACGGTGGCGGCGAATGGCGAGGTGAGCGGGGCGGCGCCGGCGGGCACGGGCGGCGGAGGCGTGCGGTGCGCGGGGCGCGGCTCGGGCCCGGCGGGGGCGCGGGCGGGCCGGCCGTGGGCCTCGCGGGCCACGGCGGCGGAGGGACATGCGTCGGACTGGCTGGGCGCGGCGGCGGGACGAAACGGACATGTCCGGCGGCGGGGTTTTTGTCTGGCGCGCGAGGAGAGGGAGGGAATCTAGGGTTTCGTCCGGATTTGGACGGGGAGGCACTTATTTATAGGTAGAGGGAGCTAGGAGACTCAGAATGAGGTGCGGTTTTCGGCCACGCGATCGTGATCAAATGCTCTAGATGATGGAGAGGTTTTTGGTGGGTTTTGGGCCAACTTGGAGGGGTGTTGGGCTGCAACACACACGAGGCCTTTTCGGTCCCTCGGTTAACCGTTGGAGCATCAAACGAAGTCCAAATGGTACGAAACTTGACAGGCGGTCTACCGGTAGTAAACCAAGGCCGCTTGGCAAGTCTCGGTCCAATCCGGAAATGTTTAATCCCCACACATGAAAGAAAGGTAGAAATGACCACCGGAGGAGAACGAAGCGCCGGAATGCAAAACGGACAACGGGGAAAATGCTCGAATGCATGAGATGAACACGTATGCAAATGCAATGCACATGATGACATGAAATGAGATGCATGAAAACGACAACAACACACGGAGGCAAACACCCGAACTCGAGAAAATAAAATAACTTAATGCCGGAAACGGCAAGAGTTAGAGTACAAATTGGGAAAGTCACATCCGGGGTGTTACAACACTCCACCACTACGAAAGGATCTCGTCCCGAGATCTAGGACTGAAAGAACGCCGCAAATTCAGAACGGAGGTGATCCTCGCGTTCCCAGGTAGCTTCACGGTCGGAATGGTGTGACCACTTGACTTTGAGGAATTTGATTGACTTATTGCGAGTCTTGCGTTCGATCTCTTCAAGAATAGCAACTGGGTGCTCACGATAGGAGAGATCTTCTTGGAGCTCAATGTCCTCGAAGTTGACAGTGCGGTCAGGAGTCTTGAAGCACTTTCGAAGCTGAGAGACATGGAACACGTCATGAACATTTGCAAAGTTTGAAGGAAGCTCGAGTTGATAGGCGAGGTCGCCTCTCTTGCCGACAATCTTGAAAGGTCCCACGTATCTAGGTGCAAGCTTGCCTTTGATACCGAAGTGACGAGTGCCTTTCATAGGAGAGACGCGGAGGTAAACATGATCTCCGATCTCGAAGCCAAATCACAGTGCTTACTGTCATAGTAGCTCTTCTGGCGGGATTGGGCTGCTTTGAGGTTATCTCGAATGACTTTGCACATTTCCTCTGCCTCTGTGATTAATTCATTACCCAAAAGCTGACGTTCACCGGTTTCAGACCAGTTGAGAGGGGTACGGCACTTCCTGCCATACAGAATTTCAAATGGGGCCTTGCCCAAACTTGCTTGAAAACTGTTGTTGTAGGAGAATTTAGCATATGGAAGACAATCCTCCCACCTCATGCCGAAGGAGATCACACAAGCCCTGAGCATATCTTCAAGAATCTGGTTGACACGCTCGACTTGACCGCTAGTTTGAGGATGGAAAGCTGTGCTGAAGCGGATGTTCGTGCCCATGGCCTTCTGAAAAGAATCCCAAAACTTGGAGGTAAAGATGCTGCCATGGTCTGAAGAGATCACCTGTGGAATACCATGGAGAGAGACAATTTGAGAGGTATAGAGTTCCACCAATTGAGCTGCAGTGATTGAATCTTTGATAGGCAGAAAGTGAGCCACTTTGGTGAGTTTGTCGATGACAACGAATATAGCATCATTGCCACGCTTGGACTTTGGAAACCCAGTCACGAAGTCCATCTCAATGTGGTCAAACTTCCATTCTGGAATGGCAAGAGGTTGGAGGAGACCCGCTGGCCTTTGATGTTCTGCCTTCACTCTTCTGCAGACATCACATTCATTCACGAATTGAGCAATCTCGCGCTTCATTCGAGTCCACCAATAAGCCTGCTTGAGGTCCAGATACATCTTCGTGCTCCCAGGGTGGATGGAGAGGAGAGAATTGTGAGCCTCGTTCATGATCACTTTACGAAGGTCACCTTTGGGCACAACAATACGATCCTCGAAGAAGAGAGTGTCCTTGTCGTCAAGGCGGTAGCACTTGTACTTGGGTTGACTCTTGGCAATCCCAATCTTCACCTTTTTCACCATAGCATCAAGAAGCTGGGCTTGGCGAATCTGGTCTTCCAAGGTAGGAGAGACTTGAAGGTTGGAGAGGAAACCTTGAGGAACAACTTGCAGATTAAGTTTGCGGAAAGCTTCACAAAGCTCGGGTTGATAAGGCTTGAGAATCAGACTGTTGCAATAAGCCTTTCTGCTCAATGCGTCAGCAATCACATTGGCCTTGCCTGGAGTATACTCGATACTCGGATTATACTCTTGAATCATTTCGACCCATCGAGTCTGCCTGAGGTTGAGATTAGGCTGAGTGAAGATGTACTTGAGACTCTTGTGATCAGTGAAAATGTCCACTTTTCTTCCCAATAAGAGATGTCTCCAAGTCAAAAGAGCATGCACAACTGCCGCCAACTCGAGATCATGAGTGGGGTAGTTCTTCTCATTGGGCTTCAACTAGCGAGAGGTATAAGCAACAACTTTCTTCTCTTGCATCAATACTGCGCCAAGACCTTGGAGAGAGGCATCACAAAAGACCTCGTACGGCTTGGATTCATCAGGCGGAGTTAGAACTGGAGCAGTGATCAATTTCTCTTTCAAAGTGTTGAAAGCAATGTCACACTCCGGAGACCAAACGTACTTGATGTGCTTCTGGAGAATATTAGAGAGAGGCTTCGCGATCTTAGAAAAGTTTTCAACGTATCTTCGACAGTAGCTTGCGAGACCGAGGAAGCTACGGAATTGCTTCACGTTCTGAGGAGGTTCCCAATTCACAATTGCAGACACCTTCTCAGGATTCACCGCAATGCCCTTGGCAGAGATGATATGACCAAGATAAAGAACCTCATCGAACCAAAATTCGCACTTGGAGAACTTGGCATAGAACTAGTGTTCCCTCAACTTATCGAGTACCAAACGCAAGTGCTTGGCATGATCTTCCTTGTTCTTCGAGAAAACCAGAATGTCGTCGAGATAGACCAAAACGAAGTCATTGGTGTAGGCGTTTAAGATGAAGTTCATCATGCGAGGGAACCTCGGAGGAGCGTTGACGAGGCCAAAAGACATGACAGTGTTTTCAGATGAACCATAGCTTGTCCTGAAAGCCGTCTTGGGAATATCTTGCTCACGGATTCGAATTTGATGATAACCCATACGGAGATCAAGCTTGGAGAATACTTGGGCACCTTTGAGTTGTTCGAACAGCTCGTTGATGTTAGGAAGTGGGTATTTGTTCTTGATGGTCTTCTTGTTCAATGGACGGTAATCAACACAAAGTCGGTCCATTCCATCCTTCTTCTTCACAAAAAGAACACCACAACCCCACGGAGAAGAACTAGGCCGGATGAGACCCATTCTTTCTTGAATATCGAGTTGCTTCTTCAGCTCCTTCAACTCTTCAGGTCCGAGCTTGTAAGGACGCTTGCACACAGGTTCCGTGCGAGGCTCAAGATCAATAACGAATTCAACTGGCCGGTGCGGAGGCATTCCTGGAAGCTCTTCTGGAAAGACGTCTTGATATTCGCAAACGACTGGAATTTGCGAGATAGCATCCAGTTCACCCTTCTCATTGAGAGAAAACAGACGGATGGTATTATCCCGAGCGGCAAAGACAATTACATCCTCAGACGAATGAGTCAATTGAATCTGTCTGGTAGCACAATCAAGCTGAGCCTTGTGCTTAGAGAGCCAATCCATCCCGAGAATAAGATCAATATCCGAGTTACCAAGAACCATTGGAGAAGCCAGAAACTTGAAATCACCCATCATGATAGAAATATCCGGAATCTCGTGGTTAGCAAGCAAACATTTACCCGGAGAGACAAGTGCTAACGGACTATGCATAACTTGGGAAGTCAACTCATGCTTAGATGCAAAAGGCTTCGAGATTAAACAATGCGATGCACCAGTATCAAAAAGAACTTTAGCTGGAATATCATTAACAGGAAGGTTACCCATGATGACATCCGACGAATCCTCTGCCTGAGCTGCATTCATCAAGTTGACCTTGGCGTGCTTGGGGTTATGCTTGACCACAGCTGTACTTGCCGATCTGACAGGAGGAGGAGGAGGAAGACGCCTCTGGTTGAAACGCTTGTTGGCATAGTGACCCTTCTGTTGGCACTTGTTGCACGTGACCTCTGAAAGCGGACGGTGATATGGAGCACTCAATCTTGGAGCTTGAGACGAAGTCTTGTTCTGAAAGCCAAGGTTGGGTGGGTGGGAAGATCCACTGCCACCTTTGCTCTTCTGCTGATACGGCTGACGGAACGGAGGAGAAGGAAGCCAATACTTCTACTGCTTGGCCACTTGAGTGGAGGAAGGAGTAGCATCTTTGACTCGCTTCTTGGAAGCATCACACCTCAGTTGAGCGGCGTCTTGCTTCAATGCCATGTTGTAGAACTCATCGTACCTCAAGGGCTCAAAGAGAACAAGAGCTAGCTGAATTTGTTCTCTGAGACCACCCCTAAACTGGTATATCATGCTCTTCTCATCAGGGATGTCCTGCTTAGCAAAGCGGGCGAGCTTCTGAAACAACTTGTTGTAGTCATAGACAGACAAAGAGCCTTGCTTCAGGTTGCGGAATTCCTCACGCTTGCTTTCAACCACGCTCTGAGGGATATGATGAGCTCTGAAATCTTGACAGAATTCATCCCAAGTGATAACACGTCCACCTCTGGAGTCCTTGTACTGCTGGAACCATTCTGCAGCTTGATCTTTGAGTTGGAAGGAAGCAAACTTGACAAAGTCCTCAGGACTGACGTTACTGCACTCGAAATGCTTGCACAGATCCACGAGCCAATCGTCAGCATCAGTTGCCTCAACACAATTGCTGAAAGTCTTTGGCCCGTTAGCAATGAACTGGTTGAGTGTAGCAAAGTGGTTCTGATTGTTGCCTTGGTTCCCTTGGTTGCCTTGATTGCGCTCTTGGAGAATTTGCATGATCAACTGTGTGTTTGCATTGGTTGCGGCCATCACAGCTTGCCATGCCTCCGGAGGAGGTGGAGGTGGTGGCGGATCAGGATTCGGAGTCGTGCATGTTGGAGGAGCCATCCTGAAGAGGTTGACATCCATTAGCACATTGATAGACAAATATTGAAGCTGACTCCAACGGAATGAAAATTGCAACATATAGTCTTCACATCCGAACAAAATGAACGAATGCATTCCTCTTGAAATGGTCACATATCCATAAATTGAGAAGCCACTTAGAATTAAGGTAGAGAAATAAAACCAACAAGGTACGGATCAAGAACGAATACTCGGTAAGAAATCCCAATCTCAAACCAATATCCGTGGAAGAAGAACTAGAGCTACAAGAATTCCCACCTATGAAACTCCCGAACCTTTCCGGTTATGCAATCAGGTGTTGGGGATACAGGGGAAGCATAATATCTCACCCAAATCTAGCAAATCCTACATCCAGCTGTATCCATCCTTCAACACATAACCGAGAAAAACTTCGGAAACCATCTACCTCAACCTTCGAAAAGCATCCGTTATACAAGTTATGGCGATACTCCCGAACTCCCGCCCTAGTACTGGGTGGCATCGAGGTTATCTCACCAACGAACTGCATAAAAGAGATTTTCGATGTCGGCCTACTAAACTCAGGTATTCCAGAATTGCAACGATAAAATTATGAAGACAACACCTCAGAGCTCAACTCCCCGGGACACTTCCACAAAACCCCTGACAGGAGGCACCAAGACAATGTTCTCATCATAAAACCATCGGAACGATTCCAAGATACCCGCGTGATCCTAAATTTTTTTTGTGAAATTTGAGAAGAGAAGAGTCAAAACTCTACGTCAGGATGCCTTACCAGAGCGATGAGGAGACTGGGAAGTAAAAAGAATTCCTAAACTCTCCGATATATAATTCCTAAATGACTCAAAACATTTTTTCTAGACACAACTCGGCTGCTAAAAACGATCAAGCAATGGGGCTCCTAAGGTCGGGGAAGGCTCTGATTACCAACTTGTAACACCCTCGATGCGACTATATCTCCCACGTGTCGAGGCACGACTTAGAGGCATAATCGCATTGAAGGCATATGTCGCAAATTAGGCAATCTTCACAACATCCCATGTAATATAGATAATAAAAGGGGAGATAACATAGTTGGCTTACACTCGCCACGTCAATCAGGGTACATAAATAACATTACATCAACCAAACAGTCATGGCCCGACTACGGTGCCAAAATAAAAGATAACCCAACATGCGACACGGTCCCGATCACCCCCAACTGGGCACCACTACTGATCATCAGGAAAGGAAACATAGTATCGTTGAGAGTCCTCGTCGACCTCCCACTTGAGCTCAAGCGCGTCACCTGGAGCGGAATCATCAGGCCCTGCATCTGGTGTAATAGTAATCTGTGAGCCACGGGGACTCAGCAATCTCGCACCCTCGCGATCAAGACTATTTAAGCTTAAAGGTAAGGCAAGGTAAATATATGTGGAGCTACAGCAAGCGACTAGCATATATGGTGGCTATCCTGTTCGCAAAAAAAAAAGCGAGAAGAGGAGGCAAAGAGCGAGCGAGTAATCTAGAGAACAACCTGCGCAAGCATTACTCCAACACCGTGTACACTTCCCGGACTCCGCCGAAAAGAGTCCATCACGGTAACTCACATGGTTGATTCATTTTAAATAAATTACGGTTCAAGTTATCTACAACCGGACATTAACAAATTCCCATCTGCCCATAACCGTGGGCATGGCTTTCGAAAGTTCAAATCCCTGCAGGGGAGTCCCAACTTAGCCCATGACAAGCTCTCACGGTCAACGAAGGAATAGACCTCCTCCCGAGACGTTCCGATCAGACTCGGTAGCTCGGTTCTTCAAGACACTTCGACGGGTTAAAACAAGACCAGCAACACCCCCCGAATGTGCCGACAAATCCCGATAGGAGCTGCACATATCTCGTTCTCAGGGCACACTCAGATTGTCCAAACTTCCGGTAGGCCAGCCCAGAGTTGCCCCTGGTGGCCACCGGCGGCTGACGAGGTAGACCAACACTCAGAGGAGCACTGGCCCGGGGGGGGGGTTGAAAATAAGATGACAATCGGGCTCTGGAAACCCAAGGGAAAAAGGGGCTAGGTGGCAAATGGTAAAACCAAGGTTGGGCATTGCTGCAAAAGCTTTAATCAAGACGAACTATCAAGGGGTTCCCATTATAACCCAACCGCGTAAGGAACGCAAAATCCGGGAACATAACACCGATATGACGGAAACTAAGGCAGTCAAGAGTGGAACAAAACACTAGGCGAGAGGCCGAACCTTCCACCCTTTACCAAGTATATAGATGCATTAAGATAACATTGCAATATAATGATATCCCAACAAGTAAATAAATGTTCCAACAAGGAACGACCTCCAATCTTCACCTGCAACTAGCAACGCTATAAGAGGGGCTGAGCAAAGCGGTAACATAGCCAATCAACGGTTTGCTAGGACGAGGTGGGTTAGAGGTTTGACATGGCAATTTGGGAGGCTTGAAAGCAAGTGGTAGGCATCGTAGCATTGGAATAGCAAAGAGCGAGCAATCTAGCATAGCAAAGATAGTAGTGATTTCGAGGGTATGATCATCTTGCCTGCAAGGTTGTCAGAGTTGACTGGATCCTCGAAAGCAAACTCAACGGGCGCCTCGTTAGAGAACTCGTCTCCCGGCTCTACCTAAAAGACAAACAAGCAAACGGAACACAATCAACCATGGGCAAAGATCAAACAATATGATGCAAGGATGGTATGCTATGCGGGATGCGATGCGGGATGCATATGCAAGATTTGACAAGGGATGCATGAACCTGGCCTCAACTTGGGAATCCAAGTGTTCCACTGGAAGATGAGATGAAATCGCTTGAAAACGATATAAAGAACGCCAGAATCGGAGTTACGGTTTGGAAATGGCAAGCGATTCAAATATGGCACCGGTGTGCGATTTACAGCAAGTAGCCATCTAAATGCAATGGAATGAACGTGCTCCAGCACCCAAACATGACAACAAAATACATGGCAGGGATGCATTCATGATGCTTAACAAAAGTCTAGTGCTGAGCTGCGGCCAATTCATCCATTAACAGGTTCAAACAAGCATGGCAAAAATGCATATGGCAAACAGATCTCAGACTTAGTGAAATTAACACTTGTCTGGAATTTCAGATCAGGTAGCACACTTCAGAGCAACAAAACTACATGCTACAGGACCTGAACATGGAAAAGTAAAGCATGGCATGGAGCTACTCAAAGAGCTTAACAAAAGTCCCTTAGTGACCTTCAGCCAAAATGGATCAGAAAATGCAATTGCAAGCATGTGAACATGGCAAAAACATCATCAGTTCTCAGACTTAGTGGAAACTGGAGCATGCTGAAAACAGATATCAAGTAGGCATGTTTACGAGCTCGATGCACTCACTACGGAGCAAGTCATTACAATCTAAGCATACAACCATCAAGAATACACAAAATGCAAGCTAGACATGGCAAGAACAATAGCATATCATGCACGGATCAACTACAACATCATCGGCAAAATCGCTAACAAGTAGACAATCTGCCCAGATTCACGAAGTCGCAAAAGTAGAGCTCGATTGACTCAAGATAGGGTGCTCCATAATTTCAAACAAAGACATGGATGGATAGAGCACTACAAGATTAACAAAACATCCTTACTGATCATCCTCAAAAGAGGCACGGATCACTAGGAAACAACATGAACATATGGCCACATGAGATAAATAGATCAAGGACTTAGTGGAAATGCTAAGTCCCTGAAATCAGCATTACCAAGTGCCTCACTTTGCAAGCTTGTGCTAGTCACCACACACATCACAAAAATACATGGGTTGCACCTCTGGAAAGATGGCAAAACCCTTAACAAAACATATGTAGAGCTCATGGGCATATCATGCACACAATAATCATGGCAAAATTGACAAATATCTAAATGGAGCAGCAGATCTGACAATTATCTCAAGTAGCACTCTTCTAACAGCATTTCGGGCATCAAGATGAACTCAAATGACAATGATGCAGTGGAATGAAATGATGTGCTCTCTGAGATGAACATTTTGATATGCTATATGCCAAAAACGGAGTTACGGGTGAGGAGTTATAGCACGATGAACATGAGCATATGGATCTGAGATCTGAGGACTTGGAAGAAAAAAAAAACACCTCCCGATCTAGGGTTCGGTGGCACGCGGCCGAGGCGGGGCCGGACCTTCGCCGGAGATGCGGCAGAGGCGGCGCGGGGAGGTAGTCCCGGCCCGGACGACGGCGGAGGGCGGCGCCGGCGACTTGGCGAGGCGGGGAGGCGTGCGGTGGAGGCGGCGGTGCAGAGGGAGGACGGCGGCGGCGAACGACAAGCTGAGCGGGGCGGCACCGGCGGGCACGGGCGGCGGAGGCGTGCGGCGCGCGGGGCGCGGCTCGGGCCCGGCGCGGGCGCGGGCGGGCCGGCCGTGGGCCGGGCGGGCGCGGCGGCGGGACGAAACAGACATGTCCGACGGCGGGGTTTTTGTCCGGCGCGCGAGGAGAGGGAGGGAATCTAGGGTTTCGTCTGGATTTGGACGGGGATGCACTTATTTATAGGTAGAGGGAGCTAGGAGACTCAGAATGAGTTGCGGTTTTCGGCCACGCGATCGTGATCGAACACTCTAGATGATGGAGAGGTTTTTGGTGGGTTTTGGGCCAACTTGGAGGGGTGTTGGGCTGCAACACACACGAGGCCTTTTCGGTCCCTCAGTTAACCGTTGGAGTATCAAACGAAGTCCAAATGGTACGAAACTTGACAGGCGGTCTACCGGTAGTAAACCAAGGCCGCTTGGCAAGTCTCTGTCCAATCCGGAAATGTTTAATCCCCACACACGAAAGAAAGGTAGAAATGACCACCGGAGGAGAACGAAGCACTGGAATGCAAAACGGACAACGGGGAAAATGCTCGAATGCATGAGATGAACACGTATGCAAATGCAATGCACATGATGACATGAAATGAGATGCTTGACAACGACAACAACACGGAGGCAAACACCCAAACCCGAGAAAATAAAATAACTTAACGCCGGAAACTGCAAGAGTTGGAGTACAAATTGGGAAAGTCACATCCGGGGTGTTACAGTCCCGTTGCCAGACGACTTGCCGAGGAAGAGTTGTGCTTTGTACCGCTGCTCGAACAAGGTGACCTTCGCAGAGCGGATGCCCTCCTTCGGCGAGTGGGGGCTGCGCCCAGTTGGCCTCATGGGGCCCCATGAGAACCCCATCATCGTGGTCCATCTCCTTGACGCTGGCGTCGAGCTCGCCCCAAGTGTTGGTGCAGGGGGGGTGCACCGCTGGGGGCCGATAGTGAAGGTGCCGAGATGATGATGCCACCCAGGGCTCCCGAGGCGTCGACCTCGGGGTCTCGTGATTCTTGTGTAATGCCCCGAACATACCCGCCAGTGGTCGTTACTCCTGGCGGGATCTAGACTGGCCCCACAGATCAATACTAGTCTTTTCTGTGCACTTTGTCCTCACTCGTGCGTACCCGGGAGCAACTTCCTGGTCGGTCACGCATCCCAAAACTACTCCAAGCTGAGCACACTTAACTTTGGAGTTCTGTCCGAATGGGCTCTCGGAAAAGAAGGAATTCCTTATTGATATGAGTAGTCTATCATCCGTGATAAGTCAAGCTATCACATATACCCCCACTCAGAGGAACCGACATCCTCCTCCGGCCACAAGAACGTTCCCTCTTGGCATATACGTCTGTGCTTCTAGTCCGACACATATGCCATGTCGTGTGCCACGACGGGTCACAAACGTCATGCACAACATGTCCGCGCACCTGTCCGCAAACATCCGTGTAACCGCGAGGGTCGGCTCTGATACCAACTTGTAACGCCCCGGACACACCCGCCGGTGGTCGTTACTCCTGGCGGGATCTAGACTGGCCCCACAGATCAATACTAGTCTTTTCTATGCACTTTGTCCTCACTCGGGCGCACCCGGGAGCAACTTCCTGGTCAGTCACCCATCCCGAAACTACTCCAAGCTGAGCACACTTAACTTTGGAGTTTTGTACGAATGGGCTCCCGAAAAAGAAGGAATTCCTTATTGATATGAGTAGTCTATCATCCTTAATAAGCCACGCTATCACATCTTGCCCTGGGACGACAGTTGAAGGGGCGACACAACCCGCGTCTCCCGCGGCCGGGGCTCCTGGGGCCTCGGCGAGTCACTGCGAGGCAGAGCCGGCTAGCTCTCCTCAGCTTGGCGCTCCTGAGGCTGCCCCTCCGAGCACTTCTCCAGCCGCGCCTCATGTCGGCCTCCCTGTCCAGCGCTTCGGCCGGCTTTGCGTGGACTTCGAAGAACTCCGCAAGATAAATGGGTCCCCGAGATGCGGCAGTGGCACCTTCGGGCTGTTAAAACGGAGGAAGTATATCGCCGTTGATGAGTAAGTACCTTATCTTGGTGATCTTCTGCGTGTTGCTTTCCTTCCTGACGATTGTCTCCTCACGACCCCTTCTGCCAAGGCCACGAAATCTCCTAAGAAGCAGCTCCCTCTTGCCCCGTTGCACCCGCCAAGCTCGAGCGCTGCCCATGGTGTGGGGCCAACCGTGGGAGTTGGCCCGTCATCAAGGTGTCTTGAGCTCGCGCCTTCGCCGTCTTTTCTTCGCAGCCTTGCTCAGAGCACAACAAGCGTGCCAAGGGTCCTCCCCTGGTCGCGGTCGGCGGCTGGCTGGCTTCGATCCTCGGGTCTTCTTCAAGCAGCGGGCCACGTTTAGTCTGGGGCCCTCGCGAGGCCCAGTTGGTGCCTGGGGCAGCGCCAGCCCCTAGCCCCCTGCTGAGAGGGAGCGCACCGCTTCGGGCGCCGCCCACAGCCCCCGTGGCGGAGGGCGAGATGGGCCATGTGCTTGAGTTCGAGCACGGGCAGAGCATTGTTCGATATGAGATCTTCCGGGAGGCGCTGGGCGCGATGAACTGACTCGGTGAAGAACTCGAGGGTGTCGACGTGTGCCTTGAGGCCGAGGGTCTTCGGTTGGTGGAGGAGTGGCACAAGCTGAAGGTGGCCATCAACCTTGGGCACCCCCAACGCGAGGTGGATAACGTGAAGGCTGAGGCTTCCCTCGCAGCCTCCCGTGAGGCCCGTGCCTGAGCTCTGGAAGGGGCTTGGGAAGCTGATCGCCGTCGCAAGGCCGCGGAGAAACATGCGTGGGAGCTCCAAGCCTGGTGTGCCGTCTTGGATCAACAGGTGGAGGCGCGTAGGGCTGCCCTTGCGTCGTTGAGGGGGACGCCCGCCGAGGAGTAAGAGATCCGGAAGTGTGCGGAGGTGCTGGCACTAGAAGCTGTGGAGCGCAGCCTTGAACTCGAACGGCTGGAGACGAGGGAGCGCCAGGTTGCTCAGGCGGAGGACGACGTCGGCGCGCGCGAGGTCAGGGCCCAGGAGGAGGTCGACCGCCGGGTGGCTGAGGCTCGCGCAAATATCGAGAGCAAGCACGACCTGAAGCTTGTGGGAGCCGCGGCCGCTGGTAGGCTGCTGTGCACAAGTCCAGGTTGGTCGAGGTGGAGCGGCGCGAGGAGGCTACCGCATCCAGCCTGGCCTCGGTGCAGGCTGAGCTAGCTTCCTCCCGCGCCGAGCTGCTCTCTCTTCGGCAGCGGGTCGCCGACGCCGAGTCCTTCGCGTGGCAGAACAAGGATGAAGTGCTCAAGCGGCGGACATTGGAGCGTGTGCACGCCCCCATGCTCGAGGACCTCAGGAAGAGGGCCAACACCGCCCTGGGCCATATCTGCGATGAGAATGCTCCTCATCCCCATGCAAACGACTACACCAGCCACCTCCTCTTCTTTGGCAATGTGATGACGCGCCTGCAGAACTGTTCCGAGAGGGCTCGCCAACTTTTTGAAGAGAGGAGTCGCAGTCTGCTTGGGTGCATGTTCTCCAGCGTCTTCAGCCACCTTCGAAACGTTGATCCCAACTTCGATTTTGATGCCGCCATTGCTCCCGTACTGGAAGCCATCCAGGGCGACCTGGCGCGATGGGTTGAAGACAATATAGATGCGCTGGTCTAGGCCTTCGCTTCTGACGAGGACGGGGTAGTGGTTGCGGCGGACGAAGGCGACGTGGTTGACGACGGCGACGCCGGCACCGGTGAAGGTGGAGGCGACGGCAACGATGGCGACAGTGACGCCAGCGGTGCGTCTGAAGATTACATGGGGGACGCGGCGAGCGACATATCCGGCTGATCCCTCGTTTCCCTGCCGTTTACCTTGTAAAACTTGGGCGTGGCACCAGAAGATTGTAAGAGCATTTTGAGAGGGGGAGCCCCTCTTGTAAACAAGTCGCATCTTTTATCCTTCTGTGTCAAATTGAGTATGCGTTTTCACGAGTTGACGTATGCTGGGGCAAGGTTGTTGTTGTGGTTTACCTTAGCCTGGACGAGCCCAAAACCGGCTCAAGAGATTATGGGTTTCTTAGAAGCTCCTGAGGAATTCGTTGACACTCCCGGGGGGCGTGATAAGCAAGCGCCAGCCACGGCTCGACACATGCATGGCTCGTGTGCTTCGTGCCCAGCCTGGCTCGTGAGGGGCCTGCGAGGGGGGAGCGACAGGCGCGAACTCCGAAATAAGGCAAGAACTAGACTGCGAGAAATAGCTCGAACGAGAAAAGGCATCCCCCCGCGCGCATCAAATGAAAGTTCAATTTCAACTTAAATCCAAATCCAGAAGGCAGAGTTACAGAAAAGAGATCCAAACCAAATGGCCGTGTCTGGCGCCTAGTCTAGTCTTCGACGTCTTCTCACCATCGTGGAGCTAAGTGCTTCCACTGGGCGTGGGTGGGAGGCCCCGAGGCCCGAGGGTGGCTCTCCTGAGGCTCCGGGGCATGTACAACCCCACTCATTATTACATGAGAGTGTCACGGGCGGCGATCTTCACAGGCGTGAGCCTTAATTCATATCTGCTGACGAGGGCCCCGCCTTGCGCCACCCTCTACCACCGCTGTGACGACCGGAAACCAAGATGGCCCAACAAGGGCAGAGGGGACGCCAGCGGCGCCCTTGGCGACCATGGTTCCTCTGCCGGGGGAAAGGTCGCCGGCGCCACCCCGGCAGAGGGCCTACCTCCGGGCGTTGCCTTGCTTCGTGCGACGCGGGGAGGGGCCTTGCTCCTGCCCCGTCCACGCAGCCCCCAGTGGGTCTCTCCTGTTGGGGCGGGCATCTCCGTGCCGGAACCATCACTCAGCGCCGTGACCTGGTTCATCTGTGACTCATGGTTAGCATAATCTTGCCCCTGAGGGATTAATCGTACCCTGTATCTGTTGTCGACGGCACAGCCGGCGGGGCTCTCTGGCGGCTCCTAGAAGGCTTCAGCTCCTAACGCCTCCTCCTCCCATCCTGGCCTGAGGAACGAGCCGGGGTCGTCCTCCGGCGTGTACTCCTGGTCCATCATGCAGGGCACGTAGGCCTCCGAGGCCGCTGCCCCGAAGACCTCGCCGAAGTGCCCCACGCTCCATGTCGCTCGTCCCGTCATGCTGTCCTGAGGATGGCGGGGCGGTGCTCCGATGGTGCCACGTGCGATGACGCTCGTGCCCGCGCCCATCCGAGGTGGCTCGGATGCAAGGGGGCGCCCTCCTCCGTGGGTCGTGCTAATGTCGGCGAAGCCCCCGGGCGCACTTCGGGGTACATGGGCGCGACTGGGCCTGCCGTGGGATACTGCCGCTGCCTGGGGCATGAGCTGGTAGCAGAAGGGCGGTGCTCTCGTGGCAGCCGCATCCAGGAGCTTGGCGACGCGTTCCAGTAGTGCATCCCGGCCGCTCTCCATTAGTCGGCAGTGTAGCAGCTCCCGTGCCACTGTGAGCGCGACCCGCATGTTCGCCTGCTCCCTCCTGGTGTACGACGTCGTCACCGTGGCGTGGCTTGCGCCCTTGCAGCAGCTCACGTTTGTCGGGGAGTAAGAGCAGAGGGTGAGTGGCCGCGCCGCCCACGCACCGCGGTGTTTGGTGCGCACGCCGCCTGAGACGCGGGGTTGAGGTCTTCCTGGGCAGGTGGCGCCGCCCGGGCGAGCCAGGCTGCCCATCGGTCGTCGTCAGCCCTTGGGTCGCCGGACATCAGAACCGTGGAGCGTCGGCGGATCGTCTGGTGGGGAAGAAGCTCCGGCCACCCCTATCTGGCGCGCCAAATGTCGGATCATGGGTTCTGGCAAAACCCTTAAGGTTTGAACATTGGGGTGCGCGCGAAGATCTCCCCCCTATCGATCCACGTCCTAACTTAGCTAAGATCTCATGAATTAACTCGACGAACTCGCAACACAAAGGAGAAAAGATTTATGATGGTTCGGGCCACCGTTGTGGTGTAATACCCTACTCCAGTGTGGTGGTGGATTGCCTCTTGGGCTGAGGATGAACAGTACAAGGGAAGAACCGCCTCCTGAGGTTGAGGTGTTCTTGTGCTTGGTGGGTGTGCCGCCAAGGATGTGGTGGCTCCTATCTCAGATCTCTCCATTCCTCCTCCTCTCTTTCTCTCTTTCTCTTTTTTCTCTTTCTCTCTTTTCTCTTTTCTTCCCCTAGCTATGGTGGTGGCTAGTTCTATTTATAGTGGCCTTGGTCCTCTCCCCAAATATTGAGCGAGAAGGGAGCCAACAACGGCCAATTTGAAAGGGGACAGCTAGTACAAGCTATCCTGACAAAAGTAGTCTTCGCCTGCCAAAGGATCTGGTGGTGACGCTGTCTTGGGCTCCATAGTGACCTCTGTCTGGCCGTCCTTCTGGTCTTGGTCTCGTTGCACCAATATGGAAACCTTTGCTTGATGCCTCGGTACTTCTCGCAAGCGCTTGCCCCTTAGCACCAAAGAGGAAACAAGGACGATGCGCGCGCTGGCGCCCGCCTGGCTCCCGCCTGGTCTCGATCATCATGGCTTACGTCACGAGAACCTCGCGAGGTTTGCCCGGCCTTGAACTCTCCGCCCCTCACGAGCCAACCTGGTGAGGCCGCTCCTGAGGAGGTCTTGTGTCGTCCGCCTCCCGAGGCTTGGCCCCTCGCGAGGGTCTTGATTCCTTCTTGATGAAGATGGGTCGTACAGGCCTGCCAGCGAAGCCACGCCACGGGCTGCAGGCAGGAAAGTCTGGGGACCCCCTTTCCCAGAACGCCGACACTCCTTGCCCTTAAAAACTCCTTGGTTCAACTCCACAATCTTGACAGAGGCTCCCAAGTGACACCTACCCAATCTAGGAGACACCACTCTCCAGAAGGTAATAGATGGTGTGTTGATGATGAACTCCTTGCTCTTGTGCTTCAAATGATAGTCTCCCCAACACTCAACTCTCTCTCTCACTAATTCGGATTTGGTGGAAAGTTCATTTGAGTGGAAAGAAACTTGGGGAAGGCTAGAGATCAAGATTCTTGTGGTTGGATTGGAATATCTTGGTCTCAACACTTGAGTAGGTGGTTCTCTCTCAAAAAATGAATGGTGGAAGTGTAGGCATGTTCTGATGGCTCTCTCCAAGAATGGAGGATGTGTGGAGGGGTATATATAGCCTCCACACAAAAACTAGCCGTTACACACAATTTACCAAACTCGGTGGGACTGAATCATGAAACTCGGTCAGACCGATTTAGTTCAAAATGTGAACATGAGGATTTTTGGTGGGACCAACATGTCAACTCGATGGGACCGATCACATAAACTTGGTGGGACCAATTTCTGTAATAGGCAAACAGAGAGTTGGTTAGGCAAACTTGATGGGACCGATCGCTCATTTCGGTGAGACCGAAATGTTACGAAAAGGAAACACAGGGTTTGCATTGCAAACTCGGTGGGACCAATCACTCATCTCGGTTAGACCGAAATGTTACGAAGGGAAACAGAGTTTGCAATCCCATCTCGGTGAGACCGAGATCCCTATTGGTGTGACCGAACTGATTAGGGTTTTTGGCAATGGCTATGTCAAATGAACTCGGTGGCGCTGGATAGATCAAATCGGTGGGGCTGAGTTTGACTTTTGGTTTGGGACATATGTTTATATGAGAAAGTGGTTGAGGGCTTTTGGAGCATATCACTAAGCATTTTGAGCAAGCAGGCCATTAAGCAACACCTCATCGCATTTTAATAGTATTGGCCTTTCTTATGGACTCAATGTGATCTTGGATCACTAAAATGAAAAAGGTAGAGTCTTGAGCTTGAGACAATATGTGTCCTTAGCATTTTGAGGGCTCCACATTCCTAGTCCATGCCATGCCAATCATTGAACCTTCTAAAATGATCATCTTGAAAGAGCATTAGTTCAATGAGCTATATGTTGTTAGGAATTACCAAAACTACCCAAGGATAGTTGCAGTTTCAAAGGCACCGGCCTCCAGCCCCCCGCCAGGGGCAGGCGGGCCACCTCAAGCTTCCCCAACAATTTCCGATGCAAAGGATGGGCTTGGTCGTGCGCTGGAGCTCGGACATGGGCGCGGTGTTGTACGCCACGAGCTTTTTCAAGAGGCGATGGGTGCGCCGAGCCGGCTCAGAGAAGAGCTTGTTGACGTCGACGCTTGCCTCGAGACGGAGGACCTTCGCCTGGCGCACGAGTGGCACCAGTTGAAGGTCGCCATCAACCTTGGGAATCTTTAGCATGAGCATGCCAACGCAAAGGCCACAACGTTCCTTGCGACCTCATGAGAGGCCTGTGCCCGGGCCTTGGAGGAGGCCAGAGCGGCCGACCATCGCCGTGAGGCTACCGAGGAGCATGAGCGGGAGCTCCAGGACTCGAACGCTGCCCTTGAGCAGCGGATTGAAGCAGGCAGGGCCATCTTGGCCGCATCACCAAGGGGAGCACCTTCCGAGGAGAAAGAGACCCAGAAACGCGAGGAGGCACTGGCGCTGGAGGCCTTGGAGCGCAGCCTGGAGCTTGAGCGGCTGGAGGTGAGGGAGTGCCAGGTGGCCATGGCTGAGGATGCCTTCACCGCGTGGGAAGCCAAGATCCAGGAGGAGATCGACCGCAGGGTGGCAAAGGCTCGCGCGGATCTTGCCGATGAGTACCGCCTGAAGCTGGAGCTCCTGGAAGCCGAGGCTAAGGGCAGGACCGCCGCCCTTAAGACAAAGCTGAACGAGGCAGAGCAGCACGAGAGGGCCGCCAAGGCAGCTCATGCTGACTTGTCCTCCACACGTGCCGACTTGCTCTCACTCCAGGAGTAGATTGATGGCGCCGCATCCCTCGGGAAGAAGAATGCGGATGAGGCGTGCCTTCGGCGGACGCTGCAGCGTGAGCATGCTGCTATGCTCCAGGCCCTCAGGGTGAGGGCCAACCGAGCCTTGAGCACCATATGCGAGGAGAGCGCCACTCACCCGCGCGAGGAAGATTACGCCAGCCACCTCCACTTCTTCACCAAGGCCGTGACGCGCCTAGAGGACCAAGCCATGAGGTCTCCCGAGCTCGTCGAGGAGAGGAGTCGGGGCCTCTTTGGGTGCGCATTCTCACGCGTCTTCAGTCACCTCCAGAACCTTGACCCCCACTTCGATTTTGACGCCGCCATAGCCCCCGTGCCCAGGCTTATCCAAGACAGCCTGGCATCTGGGTGGACGATCATGTGCACACCCTGGTCATAGAGTTCTCCCCCGAGGATGACGCGGCGGTGATCGTGCTGGATGAAGATGGCATGGATGATGATGATGAAGATGACATCAGCGGCAGCGTAGGTAGCACGGATGAAGGCGACCATGACGGTACTGGAGGTAGCGCGTCCTGTTAGGCCTACGTCCCTTTGCTTTGACCTATACCCAAAAACTTGGGCACGGCCCCGCAGGGCATGAGAGCATTTTGGAGGGGGGGTGCTTGTAATGTATAAACCAATGTCCTGTCTTTTTAAAGTAGGACTTGAAATGTGCTATCGTGAGCTTGTGAGCCCCCGAGCAGGGTTGTTGTTGATACTTATCTTGATTTTAGTAGGCCTTGAGCGGGTCCTGAGGTTGCAGACGTGCCTTCCTTCTCAAGCGAGCTCTTGGGGGCTCGAGAGGTTTTAGGTTTCCCGAGGGGCCTGCTGGCCCGCCCAAGAGAGCCTCGCGAGGAACGAATGCCGGGCCACGGCAAGGTATGCGCGTGGTGATCCTGCGGTGATTGCATCATTGGCCCGGGGGGCCTTGCCGTCGGTCGGGCCGACCCGAGCGTGCTTGGTGTGCCATACCACGCCCAGCTCCCGCTCGCGGGGCGCTCGTAGGGGGAGGGCAGCTGGTGCGAGCCTCGCAGTAAAACACACAACCAGAAAGCAAGAAACCATCACAAATCAAGAAATACTTCCCCCCTGTTTCTGACAAACACAAGGAACTTCGAATTTCAATCCAAAAACGCGGCGAATCGAGTTACAGAAAAAGGAGTAAAAGGCAAACGGCCGCGTCCGGCACCTAGCTAGTCTTCTTGTCTTCTCACCAGCGTGGAGCTAAGTGCTTTCACTGGGCGTGAACATAGTCATTGGGGGATAATGTCGACGGCCAGCGCGGAGCATGGTGCTTCCACTTGGACGTGGGTGGGAGCCCCCGTGAGGCCCGAGGGCGGCACTCAGGAGACTCTGGGGCGTGTACATCCCCAGTCATTATTACGTGAGAGTGTCACGAGCGGAGACCTTCACAGGCATCAGCCTTGCTTCATGTCGGCTAACGCGGGCCCCGCCCTGCGCCTCCCCCGACTACCGTTGGGGCGTCTGGAAACCAAGATGAGACCAAGGGGCAAGGGGGACGCTGGCGGCGCCCTCGGTGACCATGGGCCCTCTGCCTGGGGGGAAGGGCTCACCGGCGCCTTCCCTGGCAGAGGACCTATCTCCGTGCGATGCCTTGCTCCATGCGGCGCGGGGGAGGCCCTGGCTCTGGGCCCCTCTCGCGCAGCCCCCAGTGCGCCACTCCCGCCGAGAGCGGAGACATCACCCTGGGGTCTCCGGCCGCAGTTGTGGCCTGGTTCACCTGTGGTCCATGGTTAGCGTAAGCATGCTCCTGAGGTATGGGCTGTACCCAGTGGTTATTGTCATTGAAGGGGTCGGCGAAGCTTCTGAGCGGCTCGTGGAAAGCCCCAGCCTCTCGGGTCCCTTTTGCCCAGCCTGGCTCGGGGAACGAGCTGGGGCCTTCCCCCAGCGTGTACTCCAGGTCCATCATGTGGGGCATGTAGGCGTCTGAAGTTACCATGCCGGGGCCATCGCCTGGGTGCCCCGTGCCTTGGGCCGCCGGGCCCGGCGTATGGCCCTGATGGCCGCAGGGTGGCATCCCAGCGCGCCCCCGCAGGGGACCACCAGGGCATGCCTCGCTTGGAGGCGGTGCAGTCGTGATAGGACAAGCGGTGCTGCGGGCCACGTCGATGTTGTCGGACCCCCCAGGCGCTCCGGGGGGTATGCGGGCATGCCGTGGCTCGACACGTGCCCCTGCCACAACCTGCAGCATGGGCAGGGAGCAGAAGGGTGCCGCACCTCTACAGGCGACGTCTAGCAGCTTGACGACCCGCTCGAGAAGGGCGACGCAGCCGCCCACCGCCAACCTGCAACGTAGCAGCTCTCGCGCTACGATGAGTGTGACTCGCATGCTTTCCTGCTCCCAACGAGTGTGTGGTGCCGTCGCCGCGGCGTAGCCCGAAGATCGTGTGGTGGCGCGCGTATGCCGTGGTGCGAGGGCGGACGGCACCGACCCGTGCCGCCCGCTTCCGGCGGCGTTGGGCAGCGTGCGGGCCGCCTAGAGTGCGGAATGGAGGTCCTCTTGGTCAGACGACACTGCCTGGGCGGGCCAAGCAGTGTTTTCCGCCTAGAGTGCTCGGCGTGAGCCCTTGGATCGTCAGCCATCGGAGCTGCAGGGTGATTGCGGACCGTCTGGAAGAAGAGAGACTCCGATGCACCCCTACCTAGATGCCAAATGTTAAATTCGGGGTTCTGCAGACCCTTGAGAGGTTCGAACTCTGGGTGCGTGCAAAGAACTCGTCCTCCCCAATTTGCTTTCCCACCGATCCTACGGCCTGGATCAATGAATCTAACGGACAAGAGACACAACAGTTTACCCAGGTTCGGGCCACCTTGCGGTGTAAACTCTACTCCTACTTTGTGGTCGATTGGTCTCGAGGGCTGAGGATGAACTAGTACAGTGGAGAACAGTCTCAGGAGGAGAGGTGTTCTTGTGATCGATGAGCTGAGGATGATCTCGAATCATCCGTCATTCATTGGTCCCTCCTTCCCTATGGTGGTGGCTAAGTCCTATTTATAATGGCCTTGGTCCTCTTCCCGAATGTAAGGCTGGATGGGATCCCACACGGCCAAATTTGAAGGAAGACAACTAGTACATGCTATCCTGATGAAAATAGTGTTCGCCTGCAAAGCTCCTGGCTGTGACGCCGCGGTGGGCTCCGTGATGACCTCCGTCTTGCCATCCTGGCGGTCTTGGTCTTGTTGCACCGGAATGGAAACCTTTAGCTGATTCCTCGGGACTCCATGCCTGCGCTTGCCTTCTTAGCACCAAAGTGGAAACTGGTACACTGCGCCCGCTGGCACCCGCCTGGCCTTGGTCATCATGGCTCACGTCATCCGAACCTCGCGAGGTGCACCTTGCATTGATATCCCCTCTCCTCGAGAGCCAGCCTGGGGAAGCCATCCCCCAGGGAGGTCTTGGTGTCGTCTGCCTCGCGAGGCCTGGCCCCTCGCGAGTGTCTTGAGTTGTCGATGTTGAAGCTGGGCCGTACCAGGCCGTTGACAGAGCCACGTCATGGGCCGCCGGCAGGCAAGTCTGGGTAGACCCGTTCCCAGAATACCGACAAAGAACTCCCTCTAGCTATCTATGCTTTTCTCGTCCCAAACTCTATTCATACTACATCACAAAGTTTGATCAAGTCGAATTCGGACCCTCCGGGTGAGGAGCACTAGGAGCCACCGATCCATCAAGGGCTTAACTTCCAAAACCTCTCAATGACATCTCGGTCTGACTGATCCATTCAGTCCCAACAGACTCATTGGGTTGATCTAGGTTTTGACTCGGTGCAACCGATTAGAACTGTTCGGTCTCACCGAGTTGCAGTAACCGCTTGCGATTCTATATCTTGGTGCCACCGTGTTGTTCCACTCGGTCACACCTACAGTGACTGGGTATATATACACAGGTTGAAATTTAGAAAATCCTTCAAACCTCCAACCGCGCCTGCCTAGCTCTGCCGCCCCCACTACATGAAACAGGTAATTTGCCATCTGTGGATTACAGACGGCAAAGACCTAATTCGAGATGGCAAAGACTTTGCCGTCAGGAAGCAGACAACAAAGTCAGATGGGAAAGATAAGTCGGCAAAGAATACTTTGCTGTCAGCTGTTTGTCAGGATGACGGCAAAGAGTTTGCCGTCAATCAATAGGGCTTGCCGTCAGCACACTAGCCAGACGGCAAAAAGATGCTAACAGACGGAGCGGTCGTGTTGCCGGACGTTGTCAAGTACTTTGTCGTCAGCTAGGCTATGTCTTTGCCCTCATCCTCATATACCCAGATGGCAAAGAAAATATTTTTATTTAAAAAATGAAACAACAGTACAAGTGCAGAGGCCATAGATGGCCGAAGGTGTATGGAAAATCTTTCACAACAATGACGAACGAACGGATTTTTACAAGACATAAGTACTCTATTTACATACTATATATCCATCATCACAGTATATTTACACAATATAATGTTCTCCATTTATAGGATGAACGAATGAACAAAACAACACAAAAAATAGTATTACAAAACGGACGAGCTGGTCTTTGCCAGCGTCCAGATCCGAGCGCGGGCGTCGAGCTCGAGGTGGCGAATGGTGGTCTTTGGGCGAAGTTGACAATGGCGCCATGGAGCCCCTGGAACGGGAGGAGGTGTGGGGTCATAGACGGGGAGGAGGATCCCTCTGCGGCCTCCGGCTCAAGGAGCGGCAAGGCGGGGTCGACCAGGTGGGAGGCTGTGCTACAGAGGAGCTCCGGCGAGCTCTTGACAAAGCAACAACGCCGCCGTGTTGAAGGGCGGCGGCGGTTGACGAGCAGGGGAGGAGGCACGAGGACGCGGGTGGGCAGGAGGAGTATCCCGCGCCCGCGAGGCGGGGTCAACCAACGGCGGTTGACGAGCAAGGGAGGAGGAGGAGGCGCCGGGTTGCTGGCGGGGAGGACGAGGAGGATCCCACGGCGGCCTCTCGATCAGGCGACGGCACGGCGGGGTCAAGCGGCGGCGGTTGACGAGCAGCGGAGGAAGAGAAGGATCCCGCACTGGCCTCGAGTCAGGTGACGGCGAGGCAGGATCGACTGGCTGCGGTTGACGAGGAGGAGGTCTGGACCGGGCGGGTGTGTGGCAGAGAAGGGATCGAGGGAGATATGGGGTTGGCGTGGGAGAGAGGTCTATGTGGGGCCTTGGGGATAAGAGAGAGAGAGAGAGAGTGGTGGGATGGGTGGGTCGGGTGTACGTGGTGAGAGACAAAGACGAGTGCGGGCAGCCCAGATCTTGCCACCTAATAGATCCGTGGTATCGATCCGTGGGCTGTGCTTTCTCTTTGCCGTCTGCGATTTTCTTGCCATCTATAAAAGAAATCGCAGCTTTGCCGTCTGTGATTTATTTTACAGACGGCGAAAAGAGCTTTTTGCCATGTGTAAAAAAATATCTCAGACGGCAAAGAGTCTTTGTCGTCTGTGGTTTTTTTTACAGATGGCAAAGTATGTATTTGCCGTCAGTTGTTCTTTGCCGTCAGCTGCTGTCGGCAAAATTTGTCTTTGCCGTTTGGCCTGATGAAATGCTGACGGCAAAGAACAGTACTGACGGCAAATCTCATGTTTCCCGTAGTGCCCTCCTAGTCTCCGGATCGTCGCCATCGTCGCTAGCGACCTCCTGCCGCTAGTCTCTGCCACCGTCAACGGGAATCACCTCCGCCGTTGTCGCCGTAGCGAGTTCATCGCCAAGTTAGGGTATGAACTCGGCCCCTTTGTGTATTCTCTAACTCCGAATATTGCACAAAGGATAATGCCATGTATCTAGCCACGATTGAGATCCTTCTATCCAACCAAAACCTCCTTTAGATTAGTTTTGATGCAAAAAATTAGGGTTAGCTTTTCGCCGAACTCATCTCGGACCGACTGATTTGGAGAATTCGGCTCACCGATTTGGCCCAGGTCATTGCACATGTACTACTTGGTCCGACCGAAGTGTAAAAATCGATGTGACCGAGTTCACTTTCTCTGTGAAATCCTAGCATCTTGGAGTCACCGAACTATGTCTCGGTCTGACCGATTTCACATGTTTAGACTCTAAAGTTGCTTCGGTGTCACTGAGTTTGTCATATTGGTAGCTCCGAAATGCTTTCTGCAGAAAACTAAAATTAAGTTTTTGTGTCAATCTTTTTGCCAAAATAGTTGTACTTTGTGATGCTCATCTACTCTATCTCAACCTATCTATTCACAGGGATAGTGTCAGCCATGTCAGATAACAGTGACAGCCAGAACAGGTCAGAGGAGCATGCAAATCTCAGTGAGGGCACAAAGCCCCTCAAATAGCAGCTATGATGATGGAAGCAGAAGCACTCCAAGCAACCTACCTAAGGATGCAACTAGGTAGAGGAAGAAGAGGAACTCAGAATCTGAAGATGAAGATTTTGTGGTTGAGGTCACTTCCAAGAAGAAAGTGATCAAGAAAGAGCAAGTTGCCGTTGCTGCCATCAAGCCTATGCAGAAGAAGGCCCCTGCCAAGAGAGTGCCCATGTCCAAATCCAGAACCTCCACACATGAAACTTTGAAGTCTATAGAAGAAGAGGCTGCTGGGGGCAAGAAAAGGAAGGAAAGGGTCAAGAAGACCATGGAAAGAGTTATTGGAAAACCATCCATGATGGAAGAATCTGATGAGGAAGAAGAGGAAGAAGGTGCTGCACCTCCACCAAAATCTCAGAAACTGATGGCAGATGCTATCAAGTCCGGGGCTATACCATCTAAGCCCAAGATAGCTCCCAAGTCATGAGCCCAAGCTCCAAAGCCTACAACACCTAAGACATCGACAAGAAACATTTCAGCTGCTGAGAAGAACAAGGCCCCAGTGCCTGAAATTCATGAAGAGGAAGGGCCCCAAGTGCTCAGGAAACTCAAGTCAAAAATCCAGATCATGATGAAAATCACCCAATTGCATATAACATGAAATTGAGGAAGGATGCATGTCTCAAACTATGGAGACAGACAAACCCATATGCTGCAAGGAGAAGGACTCCTGTGGATTACAAGTTTCACACCAAGGAGCAGCATGACTTTTATGAGACAATTCTCTTAGATAAGAAGCCCATAGTAAGTGATATCAGATGGGTTGAATGGACATTCATTGATGACAATGAAGATTACTTCCCTGGAGTTCATGAGAGCTTCAGAATGAATGGCATGGACACATTCGTTGGTCAGAAGCTGACTAAATGGAATGATGAGATGGTGATGCAATTTTATTCAACTGCACATTTTTACCCAGATGGCAAGATAGTCTGGATGACTGAACCTACAAGGTACCAATCCTCCATTGCTGAGTGGGCCATGCTGATAAATGCTCTTGGAGAAGGTGAAGAAGACACAAATGTCTATGCAAAGCCCAGGAAAGGCCACAACTCCATGGCACACATGTACAAGGAAATTCCTGATGATGCCTTGGAGGCTCATAAATTTGGCTCCGTCTACTATCTGTTGTCAGTGTTTCCCACCATCAACACCATATTGAGGCATACTCTGTTTCCCAAATCAGGAGATGAAAGGATGATCAGAGGTCACTCAATCAACTTGTTACATATGTTTGATGTGCCAGAAAATTTCAAGGTGATGACCTTGATTGTTGAAACAATCAAAAGGACTGCTGCAGATCAGAAGAGGTCTTGTGGATATGCCCCCCCACATTCTCTCATCAACTCTAAGATGGGAACATGCACATATCTACTAGACAGAGAGCACCCTCCCCTGAGGCCAGACTTTGAGGACAATGTAGTTGTCATGGATGCTACACATCCTACATCTATAGAGGCCCAGGAGAAGCGAGAGAAAGCGAAGGCAGCAAAGACTTCCAAGATGTCAGATGCCTCAGCTGCAAATCTCAAGACCAAGCAGGGCCACCTTAGCTATTTTCTTGAGGCCATAGTGAGAATAGAGAAAGGACTAGCTACCCTGACTCGAAATCAAGAGAGCCTTCAGAGGATCTTTGAGACCAAGCTACATGACCTAGATGTCAAGGTCACTTAGATTCAAACTTCAGTTGAGAAGATACAGGAAGATCTTGAGGAAAGGAGTGACATGCCAACAAACAACACTTTCCAGCGTGTGCCAAGGGCACAGAGGTCTGCAATTGTGCCAGTTATCAGTGATACAAGAGCTACCACTTCATCACCTACTACAACTACCCCACTCATTCCTCTAGTGGCAACTCCTCCAGCTCCTCAGATATCATCAAGATCTTTTGTAGATGATGTCCTCTCCATTCCATCTTCGCACACCGGAGCTCCCGCAGATCATGCTTAGAGTGCCACATATCACTATGCGGTTTCGAGCTTTTTGGTAACTTGTTGCCAAAGGGGGAGAAAGTGCATAGATCTTAGGCTTCGAGAGAGAGAGAGAGTGTGTGTGTGTTTTGCTTTTTTGCCTCTATTGCTACTTGCTCTTGTTCATTTGGTCTACATTATTTGTGCTTGTGTGTGAGATACTCTTATGATCATGTGTTTGATCATAATATGCCCTAATGTGTGTGCTTGAATGTTGTTATCTTAATCCTTGTGTATGATCAATCATGTTTGCCTTGGTGATGAGTGCATGTAATCTATATTCTATAATTTTGAGCGCTCTACCAAGATGTATGTGACATGGAAGAGTAACCCATGATCCTAATCGACTGTGCATTTTCATTCAGAAGCAAAATTTAAATAATGCACAAATTTAGGGGGAGCTCTTGCTTATCACATACTTCTGAAAGCGACGATATATTTCATTCTTATTATCATTTGTCAAAGCTTTGATCTATATGTTGTCATCAATTACCAAAAAGGGGGAGATTGAAAGCGTAACTAATCCTCGGGTGGTTTTGGTAATTCATAACAACATATAGCTCATTGAACTAATATCCATTCAAGTTGAATATTTCAGGAAGTTCAATGATTGGCATGGCACGGAGTAGAGATGTGGAACCCTCAAAATGCTAAGGAAAAATATTGGCACATGCTCAAGACTCTACATTTCTATTTTAGTGATCCAAGATAACATTGAGTCCATAGGAAAAGCCAATACTATTAAAAGGGGATGAGGTGTTGCTTAATGATCTACTTGCTCAAAGTGCTTAGTGATATGCTCCAAAGCCCTCAACCACTTTCTCAAATCCCAATATGTCCTAAACCTAAAGTCAAACTCGGCCCCACCGATTTGATCCATCCGGCGCCACCGAGTTCCTTTGACATAGCCATTGCCAGAAACCCTAATCAGTTCGGTCTCACCAATAGGGATTTCGGTCTCATCGAGATGGGATTGCAAACTCGCTGTTTCCCTTCTTAACGTTTCGGTCTCACCGAAATGAGCGATCGGTCCCACCAAGTTCGCAATGCAAACTCTCTGTTTCCCTTTCGTAACGTATCGTATCACCGAAAGGATTGATCGGTCCCAGCGAGTTTGCCTGACCAACTCTCTGTTTTCTTGTTACTGAAATCGGTCTCACCAAGTTGATGTATCGGTCAAACCGAGATAAAGTTTTGCCCTAACCCTAGCGCATCGGTCCCACCGAGTTGATCATGTTGGTCCCACCGAGAATCCTAACATTCACATTTTGAACTGAATCGGTCTCACCGAGTTCACTATTCAGTCTGACGAGTTGGGTCAAATGTGTGTAATGGTTAGATTTAGTGTGGATGCTATATATACCCCTCCACCCCCTTCTGTATTGAAGAGAGAGACATTAGAACGTGCCTACACTTCCACTACTCATTTTCTAAGAGAGAACCACCTACTCATGTGTTGAGATCAAGACATTCCAATCCAACCACAAGAATCTTGATCTCTAGCCTTCCCCAAGTTGCTTTCCACTCAAATCATCTTTCCACCATAACCAAATCTGTGAGAGAGAGTTGATTGTTGGGGAGACTATCATTTGAAGCACAAGAGCAAGGAGTTCATCATCATCACACCATCTATTACCTTTTGGAGAGTGGTGTCTCCTAGATTGGTTAGGTGTCACTTGGGAGCCTCTGTCAAGATTGTGGAGTTGAACCAAGGAGTTTGTAAGGGCAAGGAGATCACCTACTTCGTGAAGATCTACCCAAGTAAGGCAAGTCCTTCGCGGGCAATGGCCATGGTGGGATAGACAAGGTTGCTTATTTGTGGACCCTTCGTGGGTGGAGCCCTCCGTGGGTGGAGCCCTCCGTGGACTCGCACAACCGTTACCCTTCGTGGGTTGAAGTCTCCATCAATGTGGACGTACGACAGCACCACCTATCGGAACCACGCCAAAAATCTCTGTGTCTACATTGCATTTGCTTTCTCCAAACCCTTCCCTTTACCTTCATATGAAATGTTTTACATTCTGCTGCTACATTCTTAGAATTGCATGTGTAGGTTGATTGCTTGACTTGTGCTAAGTTGCTAAAATCTGCCAAGACTTAAAATTGGGAAAAGGCTAGATTTTTATTTGGTCAAGTAGTCTAATCACTCCCCCTCTAGACCTACTTTAAATCCTACAACACTCCATAGTCTTCAGGTGAATATCTTCACACGTCATTATCTTATATGTGAATGTCTTCCTGAACCACTATTGTCTTCAATGTCTTCATACATTTTTAGGGGTCATCTGTGGTAGGTAAACCGAATCAATGAGGGACTTCTACCTATGTTATCCTGCAATTCTCACAAACACATTAGTCCCTCAACCATGTTTGTCGTTAATACTCCAAAACCAACTAGGGTTGGTACTAGATGCACTTACAATCTCCCCCTTTTTGGTGATGGGTGACAAATTGGTTGAAGTTTTCAACGGGGATAAAATTATGTGTAAGTTAAAGAATGTGGTCATTGGGTTCATGAAGTTGAAGGGGCTCCCCCTGAAGATGTGCATATAAGTGTTTTGCCTTTGAATGCAAATGCACATGGCAGGTTCTGCTTTGTGGAGGTCTTCCTCACTTCATGAAGACAATTCATCATGCATACAAAAATGTAATGAAGGTAATGACATGCACAATGAGAAATGGGCGTCTGCAGAACGAGTTCATGCAGAATTTATCATCGCAATAAATGGTAGCAGAAAAAGTGGTAGACAATCATCAAGTTTTATGTGTTACAACTGAAAAACCAAAGTTCAAGAACGAGTGAGGGAGTCCTAGATTAGGGGGTATCCGGACAGCCGGATTATATCCTTTGGCCGGACTGTTGGACTATGAAGATACAAGATTGAAGACTTCATCCCGTTTCTGGATGGGACTCTCCTTGGCGTGGAAGGCAAGCTTGGCGATACGGATATATAGATCTCCTTCCTTGTAACCAACTCTGTGTAACCCTAGCCCCCTCCGGTGTCTATATAAACCGGAGGGTCTAGTCCGTAGGACCAACAACAACAATCATACCATAGGCTAGCTTCTAGGGTTTAGCCTCTCTGATCTCGTGGTAGATCAACTCTTGTAATACTCATATCATCAAGAACAATCAAGCAGGACATAGGGTTTTACCTCCATCAAGAGGGCCCGAACCTGGGTAAACATTGTGTCCCCTGCCTCCTGTTACCATCCGCCTTAGACGCACAGTTCGGGACCCCCTACCCGAGATCCGCCGGTTTTGACACCGACATTGGTGCTTTCATTGAGAGTTCCTCTGTGTCATCACCGTTTGTCTTGATGGCTCCTTCAATCATCGATAGCAATGCAGTCCAGGGTGAGACTTTTCTCCCCGGACAGATCTTTGTATTCGGCGGCTTCGCACTGCGGGCCAACTCGCTTGGCCATCTGGAGCAGATCGAGAGTTATGCCCCTGGCCACCAGGTTGGGTTTGGAGCTTAAACTACACGGCTGACATCCGCGGAGACTTGATCTTCGATGGATTCGAGCCCCTGCCGAGTGTGCCGCACGGTCACAATGTGCATGATTTAGCTCTACCATCGGACAATGTTCAGGAGACCGCACCAGCAACCGCTCCGACCTTCAATTTGCAGCCAATTACGCCATCCATGGACGAGTGGATAGACCCCGCCACGGAGGCCGTATTCTCAGCGGCGATCAAGCCGAGTATCGACCTTACCCTTCACGGGATCCGTGATGCCGAACTGCCGGATTGTTCCCTGGCCACGGACTCCGAACCGCCTGCGCCCGTGCCTATCGAATCCGACTGGGTGCCGATCATGGAGTTCACCTCGCGGATATCTTTCAGCACTCGCCCTTTGGCGACATACTGAACTCATTAGGGTCTCTCTCCTTGTCAGGAGAGTCCTGGACGAACTATGTCCGGCAGGATTGGGATGCGGATGACGAAGAAATTCGCCGCCCACCCACCACCCACTTAGTAGCCACTGTCGACAATTTGACCGACATGCTCGACTTCGACTCTGAAGACGTCGACGGTATGGACGACGATGCAGGAGACGAACCAAAACCACTGCCCACAGGGGCACTGGACAGCCACCTCATCATATGATATATATATTGTGGACACACCCAAAGAAGGTAATGGCGACGGGACAATGGAGGATGACCCCTCCAAGAAGCAACCCAAGCGCCGACGTCAGCGGCGCCGCTCTAAGTCTCGCCAAAGCAAAAGCGGTGATACCGGCACAGGAGATAATAGCACTCCAGACAGTGCCGAAGATGACAACAATCCCCTCCAGCAAGATTTAGAGCAGGAGGATGGAGAAGTCAGCCCTCCCGAGAGAGCGGAAGATGGAGAGGCGGAGGATGATAATTACATGCCTCCCTCCGAAGACGAGGCAAGCCTCGACGATGACGAATTTGTCGTGCCTGAGGATCCCGTCGAGCAAGAGCGCTTCAAGCGCCGGCTTACAGCCACGGCAAATAGCCTTAAGAAAAAGCAATAATAGCTTCAAGCTGATTAAGATTTGCTAGCTGACAGATGGACTGAAGTCCTTGCGGCCGAGGAATATGAACTCGAACGCCCCTCCAAGAGTTACCCAAAGTGCAGGTTGCTACCCCGACTGGAGGAGGAAGCATTAAAGCCTACATCTCCAGCGTATGACGCGGCTGATCGGCCACCTCGTGGCCGCGACAGAGAGGCATTTTAGCCAAAAGCTCAGCCCGCACCCCGACGCCACTGAAATAAAAATGTCAAGGCACGGGGAAACACGCTAGACCTGTGAGACGTATTGGAGGACAAAGAAAAACACGCAAGATCGATCTACGGATCACGAGGGCGCGCCACTACGCGAGACGATAACCGTCACGCCGGATACAGTAAAAGTAAATCCGGCCGGGCCGAACACAGCGGACAAGACTCATTTGAGCTGCGTCACGACATAGCCCAGTACAGAGGCACGGCACACCCCCTATGCTTCACAGACGAAGTAATGGATCACCAAATCCCAGAGGGTTTCAAACCCGTAAATATCGAATCATACGACGACACAACAGATCCAGCGGTATGGATCGAGGATTTCCTTCTGCACATCCACATGGCCCGTGGTGACGATCTACACACCATCAAATACCTCCCACTTAAACTCAAAGGACTAGCTCGGCATTGGCTCAACAGCCTGCCAGCAGAATCTATTGGTTGTTGGGAAGATCTGGAAGCCGCATTCCTCGACAACTTCCAGGGCACTTATGTGCGACCACCAGATGCCGATGACTTGAGCCACATAATTCAGCAGCCAGAGGAATCGGCCAGGAAATTCTGGACATAGTTCCTGACAAAGAAAAGTAAAATCATCGACTGTCCGGATGCAGAGGCCCTAGCAGCTTTTAAGCACAACATCCGCGACAAGTGGCTCGCCCGGCACCTTGGCCAGGAAAAGCCGAAATCAATGGCAGCCCTCACGACATTCATGACCCGCTTTTGCGCGGGAGAGGACAGCTGGCTGGCTCGCAGCAATAACATATCAAAGAACCATGGTACTTCAGATACCAAGGATACCAATGGCATGTCACATCGCAACAAACACAAGCGCCGCATCAACAACGACAATACCGAGGATATGACGGTCAATACCGGATTCAGAGGCTCTAAACCAGGTCAGCGGAAAAAGCCATTCAAAAGAAGCACCCTAGGCCCATCCAGTTTGGACCATATACTCGATCGCTCGTGTCAAATACATGGCACCCCCAACGAGCCAGCCAACCACACCAACAGGGAATGTTGGGTGTTCAAGCAGGCTGGCAAGTTAAATGCCAAAAACAAAGATAAGGGATCACATAGCGATGACGAGGAGGAGCCCCGGCCGCCGAACACTAGAGGACAGAAGAGTTCCCCCCCACAAGTGCGGATGGTGAACATGATATACACAACCCACATCCCCAAGAGGGAGCGGAAGCATGCGTTAAGGGACGTATATGCGTTGGAGCCAGTCGCCCCAAAGTTCAACCCATGGTCCTCTTGTCCGATCACCTTCGATCGCAGGGACCATCCCACTAGTATCCGTCATGGCGGATTCGCCGCACAGGTCCTAGATCCAATCATCGATGGATTTCACCTCACTCGAGTCCTTATGGACGGCGGCAGCAGCCTGAACCTGCTTTATCAGGACACAGTGCGCAAAATGGGTATAGACCCCTCAAGGATCAAACCCACAAATACGACCTTCAAAGGTGTCATACTAGGTGTAGAGGCCCATTGCACATGCTCAGTCACACTGTAAGTGGTCTTTGGATCCCCGGATAACTTCCGAAGCGAGGAGTTAATCTTCGATATAGTCCTGTTCCACAGTGGCTATCATGCACTACTCGGGCGAACCGCATTTGCGAGATTCAATGCGGTACCGCATTATGCATACCTCAAGCTCAAGATGCCAGGACCTCGGGGGGTCATCACAGTCAATGGAAACACAGAGCGCTCTCTCCGCACGGAGGAGCACACTTCGGCCCTCGTAGCAGAAGCACAAAGCAGCCTCTTCAGGCAATCCACCAGTTCAGTGATTAAACACCAGGACACCGTCAAGCGCGCCCGGAGTAATCTGCAACAAGACCGCCTGTCATGCTCTGAGCTCACATAGCAATGCGGCCCCCACCCCTGTCCCCGCCAAATAGCAAAATCCGTGCCACGTGTACATAATTACGCATTGAAAATACCCTGGGCATAGGTGGGGGGCACGACTACGGCACGCCCCAAAACGCGGCTCGACCGCACTAGGGGCTTCCCACCTTATTATTTTTTCTCTCTTTCAGGACTTTACTCTCTGGAAACCCCGTCCGGCAGTACGATTGTCGGACACACGATACAACAACCAAGGAGGCAGAAAGCTATGTCGCATCATGGAATTCCTAGGTGGTCTCTGATAACGAGTGAAATACCTACTTTAAATACCATTCCTCAGCTTGCCCTTGGAGGGGACATGTCAAATAGTCCCACTTTTTGCTTATCGAACTACTTGTATCATGCTGCTTCGACGCACCTTGTTGAATAAACAATGCATAGTACTAGACTATTACCGCGTTCTCTATTCTTTTATATATATATATATATATATATGTTCATTCATGACATTCAGCACCCGTACACTCTGGTACGGTCAATACGCCAGGGGCTTAAGCATGCCCCATAATACGGCGTGAGAAGTCCGAACACTTTCGATAGTGCGGCACCCCAAACTTATAGCATTATATGCATTAGCTCCGAATCATGTCTTGGGTTAATAGTTGGGTTTGCCCGGCTCCCATGTTTTGGTACCTTACGTTTTGCTATATCGGCTAAGGTAGCACTGGGAGAACTACTGCGATTGTGCCCCGGTTCATCTGGGCAAGCACCTCAGTAGAGAAAGCTAAAACTGACTGTCATGATAAGGCGAGAGCTGGTCGCTATTCGAGAGGTCTCGAGTCCCTAAAGACTTATGCCGCTTAGAGCGAGGAGTCGGCTTTGTCTAGCTTAAGGCGTGTATAGTGCCCCGAATTCGGCCTTCCGAATACTAGGGGCTTCGCCAAAATTTAAAATTGTAGACTTCTATGGCTAAGTGAGAGTGATAAAGAATTATAGTCCGATTGCCTTGTTCGTTGTGCTGAGCACCTCCCTCGAAGGACCAAACAATGGGAACAAGAGTACTCAGATTTATCCCGAACACCCAAGCACTCGTGGCATGGGGGCAGAAGCCGATGACTAGCCATCTCTCAGATTTAATAAACAGCCGCACAGGAAGTAATATTTTAAATTCAAACAAGCGTTGCATAGCGCATATGAACAAGTTTTCATAATACAGGATCACACGAGCAAGTTCATTCAAAAATTACATCCTTCGCACACTCGTCTGCCACAAGACGGGCACCCTTCAGGACACCCTCATAATACATTTTGGGGTGGCGATGCTCCTTGCCCTGCGGCGGCCCCTCCTTCACCAGCTTCTCGGCGTCCATCTTGGCCCAGTGCACCTTCGCACGGGCAAAAGCCCGGCGTGCACCTTCGATGCAGACGGACCGCTTTATGACTTCCAGCCGTGGGCAGGCATCCACAAGCCGCCTCACCAGGCCGAAGTAGTTGTTGGGAAGGGAGTCGCCAGGCCACATCCGGACTATAAGGCCCCTCATGGCCTGTTCGGCCACCTTGTGCAGCTCGACTAGTTGCTTCAGCTGGTCGCTCACAGGCATCGGGTGTTCAGTCCCAGTATACTGAGACCTGAACAGCTTCTCCGTCGAGCTTCCCTCCTCGGCCTGGTAATACTTCGCGGCATCCAACATGCTGCGGGGCAAATCTGCGAATGCTCCTAGAGAGCTCCGGACTTGGGTAAGTAACAAGTAAATTACTTTCACATGCTTGCTTTGCATATTGAAGGCCTTACCCGCTTCTATCTTCCTCATAGCCTCAATTTCCTGGAGGGCCTTTTGGGCTTCAGCCTTGGCATGCTTTGAGCTCTCGAGGGCCACAGCAATCTCGGACTCTCGCGTCTTCAAGTCAAGCTCCAAAGCCTCGTGCTTCTTCACGAGAGCCTGGAGCTCTTGCTGCACCTCGCCCACCCGTGCCTCTTGTTTTTCCCGCTCGGTGCACGCCTTGGCCACTTTGTTTTCGGCCTCGGACAGCGCTTGCTTCAGGGTCGCCACTTCGGTCGTGGCCCCTGGCACATCCATGATGATCCTATCATTTTGCAACTGCATCTTTATATATATATATACACAAGGCATTACTTACCTTTGTTCTCCTCGAGCTGCCTCTTGGCAAGACCGAGCTCTTTCTCGGACCGCTCGAGGTTCTGCCTCAGCGCAACGACCTCCGCAGTCAGTGCGGCAGAGGTCAGCAGCGAAGCCTGCATATGCATATCGACATACTTATATTAGACTCCTGCAGATATTATTTGATCCTCTATTCGGCTTTTCTTTGTGAACACCAAACAGAGCATCAGGGGTTACTATCTATGCGGTAACATTTTCCTATATTTTAAATACTTACCTCAAAGCCTATTAGAAGGCTGGCACAGGCTTCAGTCAGTCCGCTCTTGGCGGACTGAACCTTCTTGATCACCGCACTCATAATAGTGCGGTGCTCTTCGTCGATGGAAGCGCCGCGAAGCGCTCCCAACAGGTTGTCCGGTGCCTCTAGATGGACAGAGGTCACCGGCACGGGCGGCTTGCCCCTCTTGGAAGGGGGCCGCCTGCCGGAGTCCGGAACCACTGGAGGTTCCTGCGCGGCGTTCGGCTGGGGGCCGAACTAGGAGCCCTTGGGAGTCTTGCTCCCTTCGCGCCAGGAGTCCAGAAGGTCGCCTTGAGGCGCCTCCGGGACTGTCTCCCCTCAGCTCGGTGCCCCTTGAGACAGTACCTCGACATCGTCCGTAGGGCGAGGAGAGGAGGCGGTTGGAAGTGTATCACTATTCATATCCGACGAGTCCAAGGAACCGTCCGACGAGGATACGTCGATACGGGCTCGGGGCGGACTGCATAATCATATTCGATGTTAGGATAAGCAGTGCAACAAAAGTATGCTATGAGTTACTCTGGTATCCGAATACTTATGACTTCGCCAGGGGCTTGGCCCTGAGTAACCACTCGTCTTCGCCATCGGCGGCGGTGGTGGAACAGTCCGGAAGGAGAGTCCTTCCCTTCTTGGACCCTTCGGCCTTCTCGATTGGGGCGGCCTTCCTTTTCTTGTCTCCCCCAGCTGGAGGGGAGAATCTTCATCTTCCTCCTCCTCGTTTTCACGGGAGGAGAGCATCTCGGAGTTATCGGATGATGAGTCCGATACCACCTGGCGCCGGGAACTCTTTCGGGTTCCCGTGGCCTTCTTCTTGGTCTTCTCCTGGACCTCATAAGGAGTCGGAGTCCGCATCTCCATCAAGAGAGCGTCTGCAGGGTCTTCGGGCAGAGGGGTCGGACAGTTAATCTGCTCCGATGTCTCCACCCAGTCCTGTCAAAGGCATGGGAGCTTAGACCCCGCACATGGTTAAGCTATGGGAAATAAATACCCTACCAGATGTACAGAACTTACCGGATTCACAGGGTGCTTCGCGCTTAGCCCGCGGTCCTCGGTAAGAGAAGGGGGGACCTCGGCACCCTTGAATAGCACCTTCCAGACGTCCTTATGCGCCGTGTCGAAGAGCTCACGTAGAGTCTGGTGCTGGGCCGGGTCGAACTCCCATAAGTTGAAAGCCCGTTGTTGACACGGGAGGATCCGGTGGAAGAGCATGACCTGGACTATGTTGACAAGCTTAAGTTTCTTGCTTATCATGTTCCGGATACACTTCTGGAGTCCGTCTAGCTCCACCGATGAGCCCCAGGACAGGCCCTTCTCCTTCCAGGAAGTGAGCCGCGTGGGGATTCCGGATCGAAACTCGGGGGCCACCACCCAGTTGGTGTCGCGCGGCTCTGTTATGTAGAACCACCCCAATTGCCACCCCTTTATGGTCTCCACGAAGGAGCCCTCGAGCCATGTAACGTTGGGCATTTTGCCCACCATGGCTCCGCCGCATTCCGCCTATTGGCCGCCTACTACCTTCAGCTTGATATTGAAGGTCTTCAGCCATAGGCCAAAGTGGGGCCGGATGTGGAGGAAAGCCTCGCACACGACGATGAACGCCGAGATGTTGAGGATGAAATTCGGGGCCAGATCATGAAAGTCCAGCCCATAATAGAACATAAGGCCGCAGACGAATGGATGGAGGGGAAACCCCAGTCCGTGGACGAAGTGGGGGAGGAAAACCACCCTTTCGTAAGGTTCCGGGGTAGGGACGATCTGCCCCGCGGCTAGCAGCTGGTGCGCGATATCCGCGGCTAAGTATCCGGCCCCACATAGTTTTTTTATGTGTCCCTCCATGATGAAGGAGACCATCCACTTGCCTCCCGCTCCGGACATGTTTGGAGAGAGTTGCGGAGAAGGATGTGGACTTGGGCGCCGGAGCTCAAGTGCGCGAGAATGGATGAGCAAGGAGGAAGAAGGCGTGGGTAGAAAAAGGTGAAACCTTATCCCTCTATAAGGGCGGACGAAACTATGCGCCCCCTCCAGCCTGGTAAAACTCGCTTATCCCCCAAGCGCCATAATTGATGGCGCGGTTGGGTTACCCACGTCCGTATTGATGGGAATCCCGTAATAAGGAGACACGATCTCTGCTTCGACAAGACGTGCCAAGGAAACCGCCTCACGAAACACGCTGAGATAGGTTATGAAAAACGATTTGAATAAAGGCCTGGCTGTGGTGTGATGTCACGCTACGGGGTACGTCAGCAGATTAGATTTGTGGAAATATTATTCTCTCTACGGTGGTATGTGGAACTTGTTTTGCAGAGCCGGACACGATCCTCGTGTTCAAAATCTTCTATGAAGTATTCAGAGGAGGAACCCACCTCGCAATGCCGAAAACAATCTGCACGCCGGACTCATCGTCATTGAAGCCTGGTTCAGGGGCTACTGAGGGAGTGCTGGATTAGGGGGTGTCCGGATAGCCGGATTATATCCTTTGGCCGGACTGTTGGACTATGAAGACACAAGATTGAAGGCTTCATCCCGTTTCCGGATGGGACTCTCCTTGGCGTGGAAGGCAAGCTTGGCAATACGGATATATAGATCTCCTTCCTTGTAACCGACTCCATGTAACCCTAGCCCCCTCCGGTGTCTATATAAACTGGAGGGTTTAGTCCATAGGACCAACAACAACAATATAACCATAGTCTAGCTTCTAGGGTTTAGCCTCTCTGATCTCGTGGTAGATCAACTCTTGTAATACTCATATCATCAAGAACAATCAAGCAGGACGTACGGTTTTACCTCCATCAAGAGGGCCCGAACCTGGGTAAACATCATGTCCCCTGCCTCCTGTTACCATCCGCCTTAGACGCACAGTTCGGGACCCCCTACCCGAGATCCGCCGGTTTTGACACCAACAATGAGAGTTGCAAAGCTTAGCAAAAAATAAGCACCCGACCCATATAGACCTGCTTGAAGACTATCAACTCATATGCTTCTCCCCCTTTTGTCAGGAATGACCAAAAAGGAGTGAAGACATAGAGTGCCTACGCATTTCCATGCGGTGTTGGTGAAGATGTTGGGGCAGCAAGGTCGACGGTGGAGTTGGGCGGTGCAGACGGGCCTGATGCAGAATCCTGGTGTAGTGAAGCCATAGCTCGTGAAGTGCGTCGCCCTCTTCATCAATGACTCATGCAACAATAGTTGGAGTCAAAGATGAGTACTCAAAATCTTCAATCGAAGGTTTTGGATGCCAGCTTGCTAACTGTGGAGGCCTGGAGTCAAATTTGAATTACTCGGTGAAGCCATCTTCTTGAAGATCATCTTTAGAACATAGCAGTGTGAGGCTTTTCCAGGCATGCCGACAGGCTTCATGAGCAACAAATGAGTTCTTGGTGGCAAGGTTGCGTATGCAATTGACATCAATGAGTTGACTTTGCATCTAGCGCTTCATCCAGTCATGATGCCTATCGTGCTTCTGATGAAGTGAAACTAGAAGCTCTCGGTCATTCAGCACACAAGCACACTTTTGAGGCCTTTGGGCTACTGTCTTGGTTGTTGCATCAGTGTTGGCACGATGTGGTAGCCTGAGCTGTCTAGCAAGAGGACCAACAGCAGTAGGTGGATTCGACACATGGACGCCTTCAAGAGGTAGTGTGAAGCTTTGGAAGGCAACATTGTCTTTGCGAACAGGTGCCTTGGCTGGCTTAGGTTATATGGCTTCATGTGACATATCTACTTTAGGAAGAAAAAAAACATGGTTGCACGTTGAAGCTTGATAATTGATAATTGAGTGAAGCTTAATCAGCAGCGTGACCCATGGAGCATAGTACTTGATGCCAAACAAATCAATGCCAGAAGCAGCCAGCTGACAGATGAAGAAGTCTTGAGTATTGAACCTAATGCCATTCAGAATATAGAAGACCAATGTCTTCATGGTGCCTTCAATCTTGGAATGAGGAGAATGCCCCTTGATTGGCCATAGAGTATGCCTCATTATGTGATAGATAGTGCGGGGTAGGTACTCGAGGTCATTGACAAGAAATTCCTTGGGGTATTCAGCATCGATAGCAAAGGCTTCATCATACTGAGCATCTGGCTCATGTTGGGCTCAGGCTTCTGGAAGATGCTCTGAAGCCCCTGTTCATATTGCTGACAACATGGTTCATAAAAGTTCAACAGGAGTGGGCACAGAAGTTAGCTCGATGATGTCTTGAGCTTTGTCTTCATGATGTACATCTCCTGACATCCACTCAAGAACCCATGTCTTCGGATCCCTGTTGTAGCCTGAGATATGAAGAGTAGCATAAAATTTAAGCAACAATTCTTCATTCCAGTGCTCCTCGTCAACGAAAAACGGGAGCAAGCCAACGTCATGAAAACAGTCAAGAGCTTCTTCAACGCAAGGGAGTCCAGCAATGGCATCGCAGCACAGGCGCTTGTGAGGGAAGATCATGTCCTGGTTGTACAAGACGCAATAGTAATAACTTCGTTGCTGGTGGCTCCAGAACCTGTCAGAGGAAATCTTGGGCTTCTTGTAAGGATTCTTTGCCTTGTCGAAGAATGTCTTGTGCTCTCTGAAGCTTAAGACACTGAAAGCACCCTGTGTGGTAACAACACTTGGAAGCCTTGGCAATATTGGCTTCAACTTTTGTGTTTGAGGCCTATGCTCAACATGGTAATCATATTGGGGACCATGAGCAACCGGAGGCGTCAAAGTAGGCCATCTGATGCTGATGAGCTCACCTTAACGATTGAAGGCCCTTGCCATTGTGTGTGGAACAGGTGGAGCAGCAGCAACATCCGAGGAGGATGGCTGAAGATCTTCTGTGGCATCATGGGCTTCAGACTAAAGGATGGATTCAGAAGGTGCATTGACTTCAGCCATGCCAATGTCATTGGCTTCAGTAGAAGGGTCAGCAACATCATCATTTGAAGGGACTTCAGTGGCTTCAATAACTGGTGGGTCAGGCACAATCACATCTTTAGCTTCACGTGGTCGAGTGGCAGGGGGAATAACAACTTTAGCTTCTTCTTCTCTTTCCTTTGCTGATGCAGCCGGAATATCTTGAGCCGCTTTGGCTTCAGAATCTTGAGCGGTTTCTGTAGGTATGGCTTCAGGGAACATTTGACGTGCTACTGAGCTTGTGAGTTGCACATCCTCTTCAGGAATGTTCGACATGGAGACCATTGGCCTTGGGCCTCGGTGAAGCATCGGAAAGAGGGTGACGCCTGTGGTGAGGGAGTGCTCTTCTCCATGTCTCCAGGTGTGTCTTGTGGAGTTGCAATCACTGGAGCGGTGACTTGAGCTAGTGGAGTGCGAGGAATGACCTCATGGAGCGGAGTGTTCGGGTGTTGCTCTTCCCAGAAAATCATCATGTGGGATTGGTGTCGTGGGACAGTACTTATCTGTTCACTGCTCGAGGGAGTAGGTGATGATACCGGCTTGGGCAAGAGCTGAGGAAGGACTACATCATCAACTACATTGTCTTCATGACCAATGTCATTAGCTGTGGTGGAGTCAGCAACTGGAATATCTTCAGACTCATGAGCCTCTGTGGTAGCAGGCTCATGCACAACAATTCTTATTTCGCGGTTGGAGGAGGCAGGTAGAGCAACATAGATAGGTTCAACAAGCAGCGGCTCTTGAGGAGCAGATGAATATGTTGGTGCTTGGGCCTTCCTTGAAGCCTTTGAAGACTTTGTCTTCAGCCTTTTCTGTGATGGAGCAACATCAGAGGATTATTGATGCTTTCGCTTCTTGGCCTTAGCCTTAGCCTACTTTGTCTTCTTTTTCTCAAAAGCAGCTCATGGGACCCTTGGCTTCGAGCCAGTCATGCTGGCAGGGAATACAATGGTTGGTCTTTCCTGCCTTTGAGCTTCAGTTTCAGCCACAATTGGCTTCTTTGGCTTTTTGGCGGCCATTTGAGGGTCAATGCCAGGACGCCCAAGGGCCTTTCCCTTCATAGCTTCATTGTGAGCATGTACGCACTTCTATGCATAGTACGTCAGGCGATCGCGGGAGCCCTTGGCATCATCACGACGCTTACGGAACTCTTCCTTGAGATCTGCAGCCATCATGGTCTTGAAGTTCTGGACATCTGTGGCACTGAGCTTGGCCATGTGCTTCTTGAAGACAGCCTTCTCATGGTCAATCTTTTTTTTTCTGCTCAACAACCTTTTGAGCCACAGCAAGCGCTTTGGCAATGCAGCTCTGGAATGTGACACTGATGTCAATAGGCAGTTGTAGATCATCAGTTGTGAGAGACGTATCTTCAAACCATTCATCAATGAAGTTGTTGAGAATGTCAGCATCAAAGAGAGGCAAGTCTTTGAAGATTTCAGCCTCCTGCCTGCTCTTGATTAGCATCTCCAGAGCATCATCAGCGATATCTTCATCACTGGATAGATCAAAAGTATCATCATCAAGGCACAGGATGCTGGCTGGTGTGAGACATTGCCCAGAAACCTTCTTGGGCAGCTTGGAGGTGCGAGATAAGTCTTCAGACTGCACACTGGATTCAGGAGGTGCAGATCTTAGTGGCTTCACTCGTGAAGCTTTTGGTGTAGCAGAAGATTTTGAAGCCTTTGCCTTCTTCTTAGGCTTCGGGGGCTCAGAAACTTCAGCATGTTCCTCATCCTCACGAGCTTCTTCAACAGTGGCCCTTTTAGCGGCACAATGTACCTGAAATGAGTCAAAATCCTCAAAGGGGCCAATGAGATTTGGCTCAGCTTCACGACTGCCATCTGGCCTTGGAGCAGCGGGACTTGGGTTGAAGTCAATCCCAAAGGTCCTTCTTGTTTTGAGCTGATGAAGCCTTAGGAAACTGAAGATTGGCTTCAAATAGTTCATCCTCACGACACCATAGAAGACTAAATGGGTCGGCATTGTCAATCATTGGGCTGCGGACCATGCATGGAAAGAACCCTCTTGCAATGGCTTCAGCCTTGGTCTTGGGGTGAAGTTTCATTTATACAATATCCGCCCAGGGTGGCCTCACAGCATTCTTCTTTGCATATTCAGGAATAACAAAGTGATACTGAAACCATTGTTCTACCCAATATCTTCGAATCCATTGGACACAAGTTTTGCGTTCACCATAGGTTTCTTCAGGGTCAGACTTGTACAACTCATATAGATCTGGTGGAAGGTCTAAGGCAGTGTTTTCACGACACTGTCTGCCACCTTTCTTTGCAGATTTGCCACTGGCCATTGGCTTCAGACTGAATGGCTTCACAAAGGTGTTTGTCTTCAGTCGGCTGGTCAGACAAGAGCTGGCTTCAGGCGATTCAATATGATGCTGTAAGAACTCTGCAAATGAATGCAGACTATGAGAACCAAGGGACTCTCCCACGGACATGTACCTATGACAGCATTAGAGATCCGAGGGAAGGGGAAATGGTCACATGCATTCTCAGAGGATTTTGAAGATAAATAATTTTGAAGATATTGACCTGATAGCGCGAAGACATTCACTTATAGATGTGAGTTGGTTCCATATTTGTACGAAACCATGAATAAGTACAACTGAGGAATCTAACTAATTGTGAAGTATAAGTGAAAGTACTTGCGAGATATGAGATGCATGGAAGTAGAGATCCAGATTTGGAAGTGAAGAAACAACTTTTTGAAGACATAGAAAGTTTCAACGAATCAAATATGCGGTAAAAATAGGCTTTTAATTACCGATCAAGAACAGATAAGACTGCTAGACAAGTTGTGGATGGAGGCCGAGCAGTCCAATCTTCTGTGCCCTAACTTGGCGGCAGAAGACACCTAAGGCGGCGGCGAAAGGAGGAAGATCTGCGATCGGCATGACGACGTCGATGGAGAAGTCTCGACAGGGAAGCACTTCATTTCAGGCAACGACTGAAGCTAGCGATGGCGCTAGGGTTTGTGCGGGACGGCGAGGGGAGTAAGAAGTAAAGATCGTGATGGGTTGTGTATTTATAAGGAAGGGGGACGGTGTAGTGTAATTACTCAGGTGCCCTTGGTGGTTCACATATGAAGGACACGTGGCGTGCATGCAACAACTTAAATGTTGTGCCATGACACCACGCGCGTCTGGTTTGTTGGGTGGTCGTTCCAGCTTCTCCGGTATTCAGGCAAAAAGGATAGAGATAGTAAAAGCAGTTTAAATGTTTATCTCTATATCTTCAACTAACAAGGACACAGTGAAGACAATCGACACGTGTCAATAGAATGCATATGAAGAGTCAAAGAGAATTGGAGATATAAGCACATAAGGGGTTAGGGTCCGATCACATTCACTTAGCACATAAAATGCCAACTTGAAGACATAGCTATAAGTGAATGTTGTAGAGGACAGAGAATACTCTGTCAATTGTATATATGTCAGGGAAGACCAACTCGAACATTGCGAAGCTAAATCATGAAGACAAGGCAATGTTGAAGACAAACCAACTTTGAAGATAATGCCACATGACGCCAAACAAAAATCTTCAAAGAAAGGTTGGTGGTGGCGTTACCCACCGTATAGGAAGTATTAGACCCAGACATGGTGCACAATTATCATGGCGCTCCGAAGTCAAATTCCACATGAATGTATTCACACTCAGAGGGTATTTCTTCATGATTTGAAGATATACATTACTTCGTGTGTTGCGCACCTAAGTCATCAATATGAATAAGCGTTAGGATGTGTGTTCATTCATAGGACATTCGAGGATTCTAAGATATTTAGCTCACACCACAGCTTGCAAAACCTCTTCTCATCCAAGGGCTTCGTGAAGATATCTGCCAATTGCTCTTCAGTGTTGACGTGAATGATATCAATGTCTTCCTTCAACACATGATCTCTTAGAAAGTGATGATAGATCTGAATGTGCTGTGTCTTTGAGTGCTGAACTGGATTGTGAAAAATTGCGGTCGCTCAACAGGCGAACTACTCCTACAGTCATCAACACTTCCACTCCACCCCATATCCAAGTCGTAGTAGGAGGCACCATGCTGAGTCGCCCACCGTCTCTAACAGCGCTCATCGAAGACGCGAACAACAGTGTGACCCGCCCCGGCAGGGGGCTTTGGTCGCCTAGGAGATCGTTGACACAGCCAGGCGCGGCGGGAGGCAGAAGTGGCCAACTCGACGGTTCATTAGTCATCGCCTATGACCCTCTTGGCTTGGCAAGGTGTTGGTTCTAGCAGCAGAACCATAGGGATTCCATGCCTGGTGCCAGCTCTACGCAACAAGCGTATGCCTAGGGATTTCAAACGCCCTCATAAGGTTTCTAATTATACGCCTTACCTCTAGCCGATGACTTGGATTGAGAGTTATGAAATTGCTATGGACATGCTGGACATTAGCAACACGGTCTGCACCAATTATTTGACTATGATGTTGGAGGGGCTGGCTCGTATTTCGCTGAAGAACTTTCCCCCTAATTCCATCAACACCTGGGTAGAGTTGAAGGAGCATTTCATCAAACACTTCCAAGGAACCTGCAAGCACCCGATGACGATCGTCAATCTGCAGCACTGTGTCCAACGTGAGGGCGAGTCAGTTCATCACTAGTCTCGCTGGGTCACGCATATCATCCACTCCTCTGATGGCATATTAGCCGCCTAGGCTGTATTGATCTTGGAGAAAAACTGCCACTTTGATCCTTTGGTTCAGAAGCTTGGGCGTCTCAAGTGGACAGTTCATGACATGGGAGGTCTCATGGATGTCCTTACCAGATACGTTGAGTCAGATACCATGAAGGATCCAACATTAGATGACGAAAAAGTTGGCAAGGGCAAGAAAAAAGGCGGTGGCAAAGGATGGCAACAAAATAACTCTGGGTACAATGGGAACCATGGCAGTCAGGGCAATGGTGGTAAGCATAACCATCCGGAGGGCGGCCATATTTTGTTGCCAACGCTAATACTAGTTTCAAGGGCTAAAGACGGAAAAATTCGAGGAGGCCATTCAATGCAAATGCAGCTCGTAACTTCAAGGAAGCCCTCAAAGGTCCATGTCCCATGCATAGTACTCAAGATAAGAGGGCGAACCACTCCTGTGAGAATTGTTATATTATGCAGCAGTTTCACAAGTTTTCAGAGCAATCCTAAGAAGTTGAGTAGTGGGCAGTATCACATCTTTACAACTAGAACATGCAAATGGGATAGAAAAATTCAGAAGCGTGCCGTTAACTTGGTTGAGTCGGTTGTTCCTGAGTATTTGAATTGGTCAGAGCAACGAGTCACTTGGAGTAGGGCTGGTCATCCTCCCCGGGTTGAAAATCCCGATGGCCTGGCTTTGGTTGTGGCGCCTCAAGTTGATGGATATAAGCTCACAAAGATACTGATGGATGGAGGAAGCAGCATCAACATCTTGTACTATGATACCTTCAGGCGTATGAACTTGTCAGAAAAGCAACTCTCATCTTTCTCAATTGTTTTCCACGGGATCGTCCCTAGAAAATCTGCATACCCCATCAGGCGGATTAAATTGGAGGTTGCGTTTGGCAATGAGTACAATTACAGAACAAAGTTTCTAACGTTTAAGTGGTCAAGATCAAGAGCCCATATCATGCTTTGTTTGGGCGGTCGGCTTATGCTCGTTTCATGGCTTTCCCCTATTATGTGTATCTCAAGCTCAAGATGCATGGGCCAAGGGGCACTTTCATAGTCGATGGTGACAGAAAAATTGCTCGTGAGTGTGAAGAAGGGGACGCAACTTATGCTGAGTCAGCCTGCACAACGGAGGAGTTGAAATTTTACACATCTAATGTTGACCCGGCTGATATGATGTCCCTGAAGAAACCCACCACAGAAAGTAACCCCCCCCCCCCCCCCCCCGCTCAAGTTTAAGTCGGCTGAGGATACAAAACAGCTTGATTTCACTCCTGGTTACTCATCCCAACAGTTCACTATTGGGAATGGTCTGGATTTGTAAGTGCATCAAGTGCCCTCTTCGTGGTTTTGGAGTAGTGACGACAAATAGGTTGAGGAACTAATTAGTTTGTGAGTATACACATGAGACAGAGTCCCAGAAGATTTGGTTTAACACATGGAAGACGACCCCTAAAAATGTATTTCTTCAAGTGAAGAAATTGGAGATGAAAGTGTTACGACCTTTAAAGAAATTGATGTGAAGACTTTGAAGCTTGAAGACTTTGTTTTCTTAGTTTCTTTTCTTCTTCCTTGAGTCATAGGAAAAACCGTACTGTTAAAGGGAATCTAGGTGAAACAACTTTCACATTTCCAAGGTGATGCTCAAACCTATTCAGACCTATACACAAAAGCCACTTCGAGTGAAGCCTTTGGAAATCTCCAGAACAGCTGATGCAATTACCAGCGACAGTGACAAAGTTCATCTGGTTGCTGACGAATTTAGTCACAATGAGGAGTGAGGAGTTCGCCAGTGTGATCTGCCTATCGTGAGGGAATTGAGTGCCCTGATGAATTTGAGAGTTCAAATTCCAACTGTTGCTGCACCGCGTCCCAGCTGTTGAGTGGATCCTTATCCTGACAACAATCGAATCAGAGAAGGGCATTTCTGACAATTCATCTTGGGTCATAAGAGAGCAACCACTAGTTGGTTATAAATAGCCCCCCAACAACCACTAGTTGGTTGGCTACTCCGAGAGAAACTAACACTTGTCATAAGAGAGCAACCCATCCTCCGACGACTTTGAGAGAATCTTAAGTGGGGAAAAATCCAGAGCCAAAGTGATTGAGCATCACTAAAGAGATTGATCTATGTGATCCAACGCCTATTACCTTTGAAGACTGGCATTCTTCCAGATGGTTAGACATCAAGTTCTGAGTACACCAAGAATCGTTGTGGTGTGCCGGTGAACAAGTTTGTGAAGGTTTTGGAAGTCTACCTTGAAGACTTACCACGTGTGATTGGACGAGATCTACGGATCTTAGTTCAAGAGGAATACGGTGAGGACTATGTGTCCTCTGAGTTGCAACTCAGCCGCCTCAACCAGACGCACAATTGATGCAGCAACTAGAACTGGTCTACCAAATTCCATTCTCTTTAGCGAGCCAACCTCGTTTCAAATTCCTCAACTCTCTCTTACTTTATTCTGCTGCTGAAGAATTTGAGATCCGTGCTCTGACGAATTCATCTTACTATCTTTCATTTCCTCAATTCATTGTCTTCATGTGTGAATGATTGTATGATTGCATGTTCTTCACTCTTATGTATCTTGATTGCATGTACTCTGATTCTATGATGATTTAGTTTCCCTCGTGTTTCTATTTCTTCACTCCGATCTTCGTCAAATTCCTCAGATTTGTCAAATTTCTAAAAATCTCCCATTCATCCCCCTTTGGGAGTAAACCTACGCTTCCAATTGGTATTAGAGCAAGGTACTCCCTTGTTCTGTGTGATTTTGGTTTAACCACCTGGAGTTTTAGTTATGTCGACCATAGGTATGATCAAGGTTTCTGCTGCATGCCCCATCTTCGATGGCACAGACTATCCTTACCGGAAGAACAAGATGTGCATGCTTCTTAAGGCAATTGAAAATGATGTCTAGTTCGTCATTGAGAATGGCGTCCCCACTGTCACCCCAAGCATGAATGCTACCGATGTGAAGAGATTCAAGCAGCTAGGCTCTCAAGCGGAGAACATTATATGTGGACATCTCAACAAATTAAGGACAATATGGCCAAGTGAGTGCAGTGGAGACATCAAAGCTGGTCTGGGATAGGCTCTCCAAGGTCAATATGGGAGTTTCCACTCAACGTGACTCTCGAGTTGTTGACTTCCCAATCTCTTCAACCGCTTCAAGAGGCTTGATAATGAAAATGTTTAGCAGACTTTCGATCGCCTCACAGATATCTCCAATGAGCTACAAGAACTAGGTGCTGCTGACATCGCTGACCACGAGGTGGTGAAGAAATTGCTGAGGTCACTTGATAGCTCCTTTGATACCTTGGCCCTGATGTTACAAGAGCGTCCTGATTACAAGTCACTTGATCCCGCTGATATTCTTGAGAGGCTCAATACTCATGAATTTGAACAAGCTGAGAAGAGAGATATGTATGGTCCCATCTATGGACGATCTCGTGCTTTGAAGGCAAAGCCTAAAACAAAGGCAATTTCTTCATCTGAAGAAGAAGAAGAAGTATCTAAATGTAGTACAGATGATGCTGATGAAATTGGTAGAGAACTGGCTATACTCGTGAGCAAGTTCCAGAAGTTCTCCAAAAGGAACCGCTTTGGAAAGTCTTCAAAGTACGATTCAAAGAACATTGAAGCTTCTGCTCGTGACTACGACAAAAGAACTTGCCAAAAATGCAAGAAGACATGCCATTACATTGCTGATTGTCCCCTCTGGAAAAAGGGCTCAAAGAACAAAAGATCTAGCAAGGATGATGATTCTGATGACAAGAAGAAGAAGTCATCGAAGTCCTCATCAAAGAAGAAAAGCACCTCCGACAGAGCTCGCACTTTCATTCGGTAGGAAATGGATTTTGAGGAAGAATCTGAGGAGGAATCCAACTCTGGGTTGGAAGCTTGGCCCTCGCTACAGAGTTCGTCAGCAAGTCCATCTTCGACCATGAAGAAAAGGGTGACTTCACCAACACCGAAGATTGTCACTACAAAAAAATACACTTCCGTGATGATACATGTTTGTCATAGTAGGTCACGTTTTTTGTCATGCATGTACATCCATGGTGATTTTATGATAGAATCAAGATTGTCATACCTGTGCTGTCGTAGAAGTGTTCCATGACATTACCAAAATTATCATCACGGAAGTTTCCACTTCCATGATGATAAATCGCGCGTCATAGAAGTGCTTTCGTCAAGGGTAACCGACATGTGACATCCACCATAATGGGTCGCTGTTAAGCTATCGGGTTCTGGTTTGGATCCGATAACCCGTTAACAGCTGGGACCAATGAGGATTTTCCACGTGTAAAATTATAATTGGCTATAGCAACCACGTGTCAGCACCGCGAAAGGACAGATGTCAACCGCCCAATGGACAGGAGGCGCCTATGATACGTCGACACGTGGAAAGGGCCAATAGTGGCCCATTTAGGTTAAAAAGGCTGGCCCAGTCAAAATTAGCGGGATGGCCCATTAACGGCTGCTTGCAGACGGCCCATTTGAAGTTAAGGCCCATACGGCTAGTGTTAAATTGGCCCGTCAATGACCCGTTCTAAACTTTTCATCGTCGTGGCCCATAGTCACTTCTGGCATGTTAACAGTCCACTAAGTATTTGGGCCGAATTATGGCCTGGTGTGTTTCTGGCCTATTAAAGGTCCTGCTTCATTTGGGCCCATTTAGTGGCCATTGAAACTTTCGGCCCATAAACGACCGTGAAGGATTTGGGTCATATTCCGCCATGTTTGACAATCGAACTGTTAGAGGCCCACTATAGATCTGGATCACTTCCAGCCTATTGTGATTTTCGGCCTATTAACGTCGGACGAATCCATGGGCCATATGTGTGCCAATGTCACATCGGGCCTATTAACGACCCATATAAAACCAATACTAATCAAGCCCAACCGAACTTCCGGCCTCTTAAAGGCCCACGTAGTAGGTCGGCGCATTTACGGCCCGTCTGAATTTTGGCCTATGAACGATCCGCATTGTAAATGGACCACCACGAGCTGAGATACATTTCGACCTGCTAATGACCAGTAGGTAATTTGGCACAATCAGGGCCCAATCTCACTTTCGGCCTATTAAAGTCCCATGTTTTTTATGGGCTCGAGATATTTACACATGTTAACGGCCTATTGTTACTTAGGGCCCAAATTATGTTTCGGCCTGTTAAAGGCCCACTGTGGGCACAGGCCTACCAAAAATATGAAAGCTTATGCTGATTTAATCCCATATATTTTTAGTGGGCTACATGCAAATTACAGCCCATAATCGTTTCCAAAGCGACGTCCATTAGGGATTGGACTTGTGTCTGGAGCACAGATTTATCACTCTGTCTAGCCGGAAGATTTTGTTCAGTAGGCGATTTGGACGAGGTTACCTTGACAACCAACCCAGAATTACGTAGGAAGGTGCTTTTTGCACTGTTAGTGGAGAGATACTAACGCACTGCAGCAAGAGGTGACATTGTGCCTGTGGTTGCCTCATCACCTTCAGGTGGTTGTGGTTGTTCAATCATCTGTTCCATAGCTTGCTGAAAGTTTGAACTTGTAGATTAGTGTACTAGATAAGTTACTAATGAGACAAAAACAAACAAAGTAGGTCTCACATTTATACATAACTTATTTTGGTGAACTACTGTAATACATTAGCATGTATTGTAGTCCCAACTACATAATAAAATCACTTTCGGAACATATGTCCATGTAACAAGCCGACTGTATTGTCTATTTCCTCACATTCGTTGACATCTAAGGATAAAGAGACATGGTTTAAAGTAGGATGAACATAGTATGACAACATTCATATCATGGGCAAACAGATATAAAACAAATAGGCTATTGTATCATTCTGTGGGCGCATGAACATCACAACTAGACTACATATCCAGACCAAAATAATATCCTTCATCTCTTTTAAACTGTGTAAGGTGAAATGATATGTTAAGACAACTATGTATAAAAGTGAACAGAGTAACTGACATTGGCTGCAAACCAAGCAGTGAATTGAATACGTAACAGTAACAAGCAGTTCAAAGCCAGGAGGAGTAAGGACTTACAACAGCGGCTTGAACTGGTGTGCTCATGCCCTTCATCTTGTTGGTGTGGCAATCCTTGAAGATTTGCACTACATTCGGTTCAGGTTCTTTTTGGTCTACACGGGCTTTCCTCTGCATTTGGAACAAGTCAATATAGATACGATAATATGGCACAGAAAAAAGAAGGAACTAGCAGCTATTTACAAGAGCCTCGCAGTGTGCAATATAGCTACGAGATCCTGTTGTCTGTTAGAATTTCACTTTAGAACAGTTGGTCTTGTTCTTCAAACAATTAGCCTAGACGAAGATACACTTGTAAGGAACATACGTAAATGCAAATTCAATATGTGATCTAATCAAATACATATACCCTACCTGATACTTTGGATCAGACGAGTGTTTAACAAGGGTTGTCCAGTCTTCATCTGTAATATATTCCACTAGAGATGTTTGGGCAATTTCATTGTTAGCCTTGCCTTCAAACTGAGTTTTTCTAAGGTGATACTGATATTGTCATAGAGCAGACTGAAAAACATGAGTGCATGGTTGTTTAGTTGCATCATCTTTCGGATCCAACTTGAACCTCATCTGTTGAAAAAAGAATATGAGTCTTATTGTGAGGAAGCTAGAAAGTATGGGATAGAGCAAGACAATATTACAAATTGCGATGAATTACATTACTTATGGATAAATGGTCAAGGAAGGTGTTAAACTGGGTATCGTCTTTCTTCATGTACTGGATCCACGTTGGGAGGATACGTGCATGACACCTAATGGCAAGGGCTGCCTCTGATACTAACTTGGCTGACTTTGTAGCATCACGTGGCCTTTTTAAACCTGCCTCAAAATGGATCTGCATTCTTCCTCCTTTAGATTTTGTTAACCTATCAAGCATAATCCCTGATGTCTGTTTCCGCTTGCGCCGTGATGCTAGTTCAACAACGAATATGGAAAGTGTTAGTGCACATCAAACCGTGAGAGTACATATAAAGGAGCATGCAATTAAAACTTGACTTGGTCAGGTACCGTCTTGGTGTTGATGCTCATGAGGTTCATCTGATCTTGCCAAGTCATGTTGTGTCAGCAGTACTTTGGAAGTGGTGTTAGGTGCGAAGGCAGGTTGGGAACTGACCAGTTGCGGAGCAAACGAATGAGTAACTCATTGAGATGCTGATACAGTTGAAGCGGGTGCTGAAGCTGGTGGAGCAGGTCATACTGTGTTTGTAGATTTAGCCGGTGGACTTGGACCTTCTACTACACTATAAGTACCAGCAGAATCTCGAGGGTAGATCCTTTTCAGTTGCACCCGACGAGTAACACCATTCCCTACTATATTCTTTTCCTTGCTCTTTTTTGACTTTGCCATGTCAAGTCATACCCACAACACAAAAGAATAAAATCGCTCTTCAGAACTCATTGATGCATGATATAGACAAGATGTAAGACAACCGTACGAGGATGCAATATGTAAGAAAAACAGGACGGCGTGACATATTCACAGCTACGATGTGTAAACTAAGTAGAAGGATTTTCAAGAAAATAGAAGTAATGCAAGCTAGACACATATGAAAGATGCAACAAATATCACTCTGCTAAGTTAAAAGTGTCTTGTCATAAGTGACATTTCGAAAAATTAGAAGCAGTACAACCTAGAAATCAATGGAAGATGCAACCACTATCAAACTGCCATGTGAAAAGCGTCCAATCATGAGTGACTGATGTGGGATACACAACAGTGGTACTTTGATGTAAGAACATGGTATGGTAGATAGATGCGGTGTATTCTAGACAAAGAAAGGCATGTCATATGCACATGTATAGCGTATAAACTCAGCAGGTGCAATTTAATCAAAATAGAAGAAATACATGCTAGACAACATATACAACATGAAACCAATTATCACACTGTCAACTTAGAGCAAGCACCTACAATGGTGGAGTATGGGAGATGAACTCATCATGTAGACTTGGGACTTCAACTACATTAGCAGTAGCAGTGGAAAATCTAGAGTGTCTCTGTTTAAGTCGGTCTGGAGGACCACCAACATCCCCTAACTTACTCTTTTCCTTCCTCTTTTTTGATATTGCCTTCTGAAGTCAAAGCCACAAGAAGATGAATAAAATTAGCTCCGCATAACTGGTTGATGCATAATACATACGAACACTACTTTGATGTAAGGCAAGCGCATGCTAGGAGGATGGAATATATACAAAAAAAGACATCATTGCATATTCACACGTACGATAGGAGGATGGAATATGTATGAAAAATAGTAAGCAGAAGGCATTTCAACAAAATTAGAAGAAATGAAAGCTAGGCACCATATGAACATGCAACCAATATCACTCTATCAGGTAAAAAGTGTCTCGTCTTAAGTGCCATTTCCAGAAATTAGAAGCAGTACAAGCTAGAAGACAATGCAATATGAAACCTACATCACACTCCCAAGTTAAATGTGTCTTATGGGAAAGTGATTGTTGCAGGTATAAGTTGTAAGCTACGCAGATGCAATTCAACAAAATTAGAAGTAATACAAACTAGACATCATACAGAACACGCAACCACATATAACAGTTCCAAGTTAGAGAAAGCACCTCTGATGGTGGAGTAGGGGAGATGTGCTCATCATCTACACAACTACATTGACTGTCCATCCTTGTGTTCTCTTGCGAATCTTGTTGGGAGGATGGCGGAGTAGAATTGTAACATCCCAAATTTTCAATTTGGAATGTTATACACTAGATCATCATTGCATATCATATTTTATTTGCTTTTGGTTTTGATCCTAGAAATTCTACGCAACTCAAGGACCCATGGAGAGAGTTGGGGATTTCGTTATTTTCATATTTCAGTTTTCTCAAATTTTGAGAATAGGATCATTTGATTTTAATTATTTTATCATCAATTATTTCTATTACAAAAATATGAGAGAGGGAATAAAATGACTTTCCCAAAATAAAGAAATATTGAGGATTTAATAATAAAATCAAATAAGACTTTGTTTCGGAGTTTTTCGTTATTTTATTTGAATTTAGGAAAAATGTGCATTTTTAAAAATTTCATTTAGGCCCCAAATAAATGCTCACCTTGTGCGGCTTGTTTTTAGAAGCCCGGGAAAATTTATTTCGGGATTTTTGGAGTCCGTTTAGTATTTCTTTTTATTTTTCTTCTGCGTGTAATTATTTAAAAAAAACGCACCGACCAACGGGCCATGTCTGACCGGGACTCCGGCCCGACTAGCCTTTATAAGCCGGCCCACCCCCGGGCCGAAACCCTAGCCTCGAGCCGCCCCAGCCCCGCCCGAGCTGCCGCCGCCGCCGCCACGCATCGCCGCCGCCGCCGCCCGTCGCCGCCGCCTCGCCGACCCGCCGCCCGAGGTCGCCTCGAAATCCGTGCCGCTGTTTTTCCGTCAGTTTTTCATCGGTTTTTTTAAATAGATCGGTTTTTCCGATTTATTTAATTAGCGAGCGTTCGTCCGTTCTAGCGAACGTTCGTCGTTTTTCTTTTTCTCGGATTTTCCACGATTATTTTCTGATCGCGATTTTCGTTTTAGTATAACTTTTCGCTCGTTTATCGGAATCAGGCGGTTCAAGCGCCTGGAGTTTTGTCTCGAAAACCTCTATCCGTTTAACCAACTTAAACAAGTTGGTGCTACTGTAAAAATTGCCTTAGATCTAGATTAGTAGAACGAAGTTGTTTTCTTTCGCCGTTTGACTTTCGTTGCTTCGTTTGATTTGATTCTTTTTGCCAACCGGAGTTCTTAAGTTGAACTTTCTGGTTAGATCTCTTATTTGAGTTTTACCTGTGCATTAGATCAGTGCTTATTGTATGCTTGTTGGTTTGTCTGTGATAGAATACCCGGAGTGCGTCGCTTGTTACTTCGAATCTCTAGGTTTCACGGATCATCAGCAAGGCAAGTAACACTTTGATCATACCTTTCCTACTACCCAGTTTTATTGCATTAGATCAATCCTCACACATTGCATGATTAGGATCTAACTAAATTGTGGGATGGGAAGTAGTTGAGGTAGTACCTATTACCTGTTTCATTATCAAACCTTTGGGAGTTACTTCTACGTTTGCCATTATGCCATGCTATGCTAGTACACGTGGATTGGGTGAGTGATATCCATGACAGATGTGAGTTTGTTAATTAATGGTTTATCTAAGGTGGCAACTTAAATACACATCTGGGTGGATTGAGGTACCTGGGTATTCCAGGATTGCCTGTTTCTTTTTGGACCGCCACCCAGGCTCAAAGGGATCATGAGATTATTCATACTAGAAACTTCCGTGTGCAGCCACAAGCCATTATGGGCTCTGGCATAGTTGATTAAGTCGTGCGAACTCTTACAGGGTAGACTAGCAGATGTAGGGGAAAGTAGGTGTAACGGTCTATCCATCGTAAGGTGCTAGCACTTCTGAAAGACTATGTCTCGGTCATCCGTCTTCTCAAACACCATGTAGTGCGAGAAACCAAACGGAGGCGATCGAGTCTTGTGGGGAAAAGTGCGCAAACCTCTGCAGAGTGTAATAAACTAATCCTGATTAGCCGTGTCCCCGGTTATGGACTTTTTGAGTATCTAGTACTTGGATTATCATGTGAATCTCAACATGTTACTCTAAATTAAGTTTGTTGGGTTTTGTTTAATGATGATTACTTTAATTGGGATTGAGGATGCTGTCAACCATTCTCAATGTTTAAAAACTACCATGATAGTAAATAAAATTTATTCCTTTGTTGTAGGGAAAAATTGGCTTTACACAAAACTGTAACCATAGAGCTTTCCACCAGCCAAATATGCATATAGTATAGCAGTTTCATTCCATTACCCTCTATGTGTTACTTTGCCAGCATATTCCATGTGCTGACCCGTTTCGGGCTGCAACGTTAATGTTGCAGACTTTTCAGACGATGATTAAGGAGTTTTTAGGTCGTGGTTCTATACTTAGTGATGCCGTTGGAGTTGATGGACTCACTTATCTTCCAAGCCTTCCACTTTTATCGTTATTAGATGGCCTTAAGCCATATTTATTGTAATAAGTTCTCTATTGAGACATTTGATGTAATAAGTGTGTGATTGCTACTCTGTTATAAATCCTCCGAGTACTGTGTGGTGTCAACATTTCTGATCCATGGATGACACCGGAGCACAGAGATTGGACCGTTTGAGGTTTGGTCGCTATAAGAATCTGTAGAGACCCTCTGTTTGAGTTGCTCCGAAGGACCACCAGCATCCACTGCCTTACTAATTTCCTTCAGCTCTATTGATTTTGCATTGTGAAGTCAACCCGATAAGAAAAAGAATAAAATTCACTCTTCACAACTCATTCATGCATGATACTGATGAAGACTACTCGGATGAAAGGCAAACACATGATACGAGGATGTAATATGTACGAAAAACAGGACGACGTGACATATTCACACATATGATGTGGTAACTAAGAAGAAGGCATTTCAACAAATTAGAAGCACTGTAAGCTAGACATCATATGAAAGATGCAACCAATATCACTCTGCCAAGTTCAAACGGTGTGGCGTTTCAACAAATTAGAAGCGGGACATGCTAGAAATCATATGCAAAATGCAACCAATATCAAAGTGGCGACTTAAAGGTGCCTCATCATAAGTGACTGATGCGGGATATGCAAGAACAGTAGTTGGATGTAAAAACATGGTGTGATCAGATATAGTATCTAAAAACACGTGTCAGATTCACAGGCATGATGTGTAAAGTAAGCATATGCAATTCAACAAAGTTAGAAGCAATACAAGCTAGACATCATATGTAACATGCAACCACATATAATAGTGCCAAGTTAGAGCAAACACCTGTGATGGTGGAGTACGGGAGATGTGCTCATCATCTACACAGCTATGTTGACTGTCTAGCCTTGCTTTGTCTTGCGAATCTTGTTGGGAGGATGGTGGAGTAGAATCTATAGAGACCCTCCGTTTTAGTTGCTCGAAAGGACCACCATCATCCAATGCCTTACCAATTTCCTTTCACTTTATTGATTTTGCAGTGTGAGGTCAAACCGACAAGAAAAAGGAATAAAATTCGCTCTTCAGGACTCATTCATGCATGATACTGACGAACACTACTCTGATGAAAGGCAAAATCATGATAGGAGGATGGAATATGTACGAAAAACTGTACGGTTTTACATATTCACACCTATGATGTGGTAACTAAGCAGAAGGCAGTTCAACAAATTAGAAGCCCTGCAAGCTAGACACCATATGGAAGGTGCAATCAATACCACTCTGCCAAGTTAAAACTGTCTCATCATAGGTGACGTTCATCAAATTCGAAGCACTACATGCTAGAAATCATATTCAAGACGCAAACCAATATCACACTGCCAACTTAAAGGTGTCCCATCATAAGTGACTGATGCAGGATACACAAGACGAGTAGTTTCATGTAACAACATAGTGTGATAGACAAATATAGTATGTACCAAAAACATTAAGGCGTGTCATATTCATACGTATCATGTGTAAGCTAAGCAAATGCAGTTTACACTAATTAGAAACAATACAAGCTAGACACCATATGCAACATGCAACCAGATATCACACTGCCAAGTTAGAGCAAGCACCTGGGATGGTGGAGTATGGGAGAGGAGACTTGGAACTTGTAATGCACTAGCAATACGAGGAGAATCTTTTCTAAACCCTCAGATGCCTCCGAGACGTGACCCCGGATTTACATTTCCACCGGAGCTCACCCAGTTGATCCAGCAGCAGAACACATTGATGCAGTTGCTATTCCAGAATCAGAATCAGGGGAACAACAACAACCCACCACCACCACCACCTCTTGATCACTTAGCCCGTTTTCTTAGGCTGAATCCGCCGGTGTTTTCCAGTAGCACCGAGCCGATAGTAGCAGATGATTGGCTCCGCAAGACAGCTAGAGAGTTGACCACAGCAGGATGCACAGATGCGGAGAAGGTGAAGTTTGCCGCACATCAGCTTGAAGGACCCGCAACATCATGGTGGGAGAATTTCACAGCGACTTTCCCTGTCGACACTGTCACATGGGACCAGTTTTAGCAGGCCTTTCGTACTGCCCATGTTTCAGCAGGAGCTATGGCCATGAAGAAGCGTGACTTTCGCAACTTGCGCCAAGGAGGACGGACAGTTGGCCAGTATGTGGAGGACTTTAGTAAATTAGCACGTTATGCCCCAGATGACGTTGCTACGGATGCAGCCAAGCATGAGAAGTTTCTGGAAGGATTGAATGATGAGTTGAGCATGCAGTTGATGGTAGAAACCTTCAACAACTACCAGGATTTGGTAGACCATGCTCTTATGATTGAAGGCAATCAGCAGCAAATTGAGAACCGCAAGAGGAAGTATGGACAAGGAAAGTACAATTCAGGAGCTCAGCAGAAGCCACGTTTTACCCCTAGACCGGGAGGACATTTTCAGCATACCCATGGAGGAGGTAGCTCGCACAATCACAATGGCACCAGGAATGGTAATGGCAATGGAGGAAGCAACGGCCAGAATCGTACCAACCCATCAACCCCAGCCAAGAAAGACCTGAGCCAAGTCACTTGCTTTAAGTGTCAGAAGATCGGACATTATGCCAATGAATGTCGTGAAGGCCAGAATGGCAATGGAAGTTCTAGGAAGAAGACGAACCCTTTCAACAGGGGACAGGTGAACCACGTTAACGTGGAGGAGGTTGAAGAGCAGCCGGATGCTGTAATCGGTAAGTTGTTGGTTAAGTCATTTACTGCACTCGTTCTTTTTGATACTGGTGCATCGCATTCATACATATCAAGGGGATTTGTGGATAAGTATAACCTGCCCACTAAGGTTCTTAGAACACCTATGCTAGTAAGATCACCAGGAGTGGAGTATATGGCCAGTCAAGGATGTTTTCAAGTGCCATTGAGTATAGGTAGGCATGTGTTTCCCTCGGATTTAATCATTTTGGAATCACAAGGATTGGATGTAATTCTGGGTATGGATTGGCTGTTGATGTATGGAGGAAACATCAATTGCGCCAGTAAGACAATTTTGCTTACCACCCCAGAAGGGAGAAGGATCAAGTATGTATCCCGACATGTGCCAAAAGGGACTCAAGTAAATTGTTTAACAGGAGTTGTGCAGGAGGAAGTACCAGTGGTAAGGGATTTCCCTGATGTATTTCTAGAGGAGTTACCAGGCATGCCACCGGATAGAGATATTGAGTTTTTGATTGAGTATTGCCAGGCACAGGGCCAATATCAAAGAGACCATACAGGATGCCTGCAAAGGATTTGGTGGAAATTAAGAAGCAGATTAAAGAGTTGCTGGATAAGGGATATATTCACCCAAGTTCTTTGCCATGGGGATCGCCAGTACTTCTAGTGGAGAAGAAGGATGGATCGTTAAGGATGGTTGTTGATTATCAAGCATTAAATGAAGGAACGATCAAGAATAAGTACCCACTACCAATGATCAATGATCTGTTTATCGATTGCAAGGAGCTAAGGTATTTTCCAAGATCGATCTGCGATCAGGATACCACCAGTTGAAGATTCGAGAACAGGATATTCCTAAGACAGCTTTTACCACCAGGTATGGGCTGTACAAGTATACCGTTATGTCATTTGGTCTGACTAATGCACCTGCATATTTTATGAACATGATGAACAAAGTGTTTATGGAGTTCTTGGATAAGTTCGTCGTGGTGTTCATTGATGATATCCTGGTTTACTCGAAAAATGAAGAGGAGCATAAGGAGCATTTGCGTTTGGTACTTGGTAAGCTCAGAGAACATCAGTTGTATGCCTGGTTCAGCAAATGTGAGTTTTGGTTGAAGGAAGTAGGATTCCTCGGACACGTTATATCCGGAGAAGGAATAGCAGTAGATCCCACCAAGATTGATACCGTGACCAAGTGGGAAGCACCAACCACGGTTGGAGAGATACGAAGTTTTCTTGGACTCGCAGGATACTACCGGAGATTCATTGAGAATTTCTCCAAGATTGCAAAGCCTATGACGGAGTTATTAAAGAAGGATACCAAGTTCAAATGGACTGAGGAATGTGAGTCTAGTTTCCAGGAGTTGAAGAAACACTTGGTTACTTCACCAGTGTTGATTTTGCCAGATCAGACCAAGGACTATGAGGTGTATTGCGATGCTTCATGTCAAGGACTTGGAGCAGTGCTTATGTAGGAAGGGAGAGTTGTTTCATATGCCTCAAGACAACTGAAACCTCATGAGTTGAATTATGCTACGCATGATTTGGAATTAGCAGCCGTAGTGCATGCATTGAAAACATGGAGACATTTCCTCATTGGAAACCATTGTGAGGTGTACATGGATCATAAGAGCTTGAAATACATTTTCACACAGAAGGAGTTAAACCTCAGACAAAGGAGATGGTTGGAGCTCATCAAGGATTATGATATGAGACTGCATTACCATCTCGGAAAGGCTAATGTAGTAGCTGACGCATTAAGCCGCAAGAGCCATGTCAATACATTAATGCCGGGAGAAATACCAAGGGATTTATCCAAAAATCTTCGAGAGTTATGTTTGGAAATAGTTCCGAGAGGCTATCTAACAGCATTGGAGTCTAGTCAACTTTGATGGATAGAATCAGAGAAGCTCAGAAGACTGACGAGGAGATTGCCTCTATAAAGGAGAAAATAAGCGAAGGAAAGGCTAAAGGATTTCGTGAGGATGAGCACGACACCCTATGGTTTAAAGACCGTGTTTATGTGCCCAATGACCCGGAGATCAGGAAGTTGATTCTGCAAGAGGCACACGATTCACCATGTTCGATTCACCCAGGAAATACCAAGATGTATTTGGATTTAAAGGATATATTCTGGTGGACCGGAATGAAGAAGGATATTGCGGAGTATGTAGCAGTTTGTGATGTGTGTCAGAGAGTAAAGGCAGAGCATCAGAAGCCTGCAGGATTGTTACAACCATTGCGGATACCCGAATGGAAGTGGGATAAGTTAGGCATGGATTTCATCACGGGATTACCCAGGACTCGTTCAGGCTATGGCTCGATTTGGGTTGTAGTCGATCGGTTGACGAAAGTAGCTCATTTCATCCCAGTAAAGACCACTTACACCAGTGCTAAGTTGGCAAAGATATACATGACCAGGATCGTATGTCTGCATGGAGTTCTGAGGAGTATCGTATCAGATAGAGGAACCCAGTTTACCTCAAAGTTCTGGAAGCAGTTGCATGAAACTTTGGGTACCAGGCTAGAGTTCAGCACAGCTTTTCATCCACAGACAGATGGACAGACCGAGAGAGTCAATCAGATTTTGGAGGATATGCTGAGAGCTTATGCGCTAGATTATGGATCTAGTTGCAATGATAATTTGCCATATGCAGAGTTCTCTTACAACAACAGTTACCAAACCAGTTTAAAGATGGCCCCTTTCGAAGCTTTGTACGGAAGGAGGTGTAGGACACCGTTGTCGTGGGACGAAGTTGGAGACCGCCAGTTGTTTGGGCCTAATTTGATTAAAGAGTCTGAACAGAAGGTGAAATTGATTCGCGATAGGCTCAAGATAGCCTAGTCCAGGCAGAAGAGCTACCCAGATTCTAAACGCAAGGAGACAGTTTACGAAGTCGGAGACCGAGTTTATCTTCGAGTATCTCCACTTCGGGGAACAAAGCGTTTTGGTGTTAAGGGAAAGTTAGCGCCACGATTTGTAGGACCATATCGAGTTTTGGAGCGTATGGGAGAAGTGGCCTACAAGTTGGAATTGCCCGAAGGATTGTCAGGAGTTCATGATGTGTTACACGTTTCTCAGTTGAAGAAGTGCCACGCGGAGATGGCTGACATACCCTTGAGAGATACAATGCCATTGGAAGCAATTCAGTTGGATAACAATTTGACCTATGAGGAGAAACCAATTAAGATTCTCGAGTTTGCCAGCCGAGTCACTCGCAGCAAGGTTATCAAGTTTTGCAAAGTTCAGTGGAGCAACCACATGGAGGATGAAGCCACCTGGGAACGAGAGGAAGATTTGCTCAAAGACCACCCTCACCTATTTTCTAGCCAACCCGAATCTCGAGGGCAAGATTCATCTTAAGGGTGGTAGGTTTGTAACATCCCACATTTTCAATTTGGAATGTTATACACTAGATCATCATTGCATATCATATTTTATTTGCTTTTGGTTTTGATCCTAGAAATTCTACGCAACTCAAGGACCCACGGAGAGAGTTGGGGATTTCGTTATTTTCATATTTGAGTTTTCTCAAATTTTGAGAATAGGATCATTTGATTTTAATTATTTTATCATCAATTATTTCTATTACAAATATATGAGAGAAGGAATAAAATGACTTTCCCAAAATAAAGAAATATTGAGGATTTAATAATAAAATCAAATAAGATTTTGTTTCGGAGTTTTTCGTTATTTTATTTGAATTTAGGAAAAATGTGCGTTTTTCAAAATTTCATTTAGGCCCCAAATAAATGTTCACCTTGTGCGGCTTGTTTTTAGAAGCCCGGGAAAATTTATCTTGGGATTTTTGGAGTCCATTTAGTATTTCTTTTTATTTTTCTTCTGCGCGTAATTATTTTTAAGAAAATCGCACCGACCTACGGGCCCTGTCCGACCGGGACTCCGGCCCGACTAGCCTTTATAAGCCGGCCCAACCCCGGGCCGAAACCCTAGCCCCGAGCCGCCCCAGCCCCAGCCTCGCTCGAGCCGCCGCCGTCTTCGCCCGCTCGCGCCGCCGCCGCCGCCTCGCCGACCCGCTGCCCGAGGTCGCCTCGAAATCCATGCCGCCGTTTTTTAAAAAAACTGTTCGGTTTTCCATCGGTTTTTTTTGTTTCAGTTTTTTTAAATAGATCGGTTTTCCGATTTATTTAATTAGCGAGCGTTCGTCCGTTCGTTCGTTCTAGCAAACGTTCATCGTTTTTCTTTTTCTCGGATTTTTCGTGATTATTTTTTGATCGCGATTTCTGATCCGATTTTCGTTTTAGTATAACTTTTCGCTCGTTTATCGGAATCAGGCGATTCAAGCGCCTGGAGTTTCGTCTCGAAACCCTCTATCCGTTTAACCAACTTAAACAAGTTTTTGCTACTGTAAAAATTGCCTTAGATCCAGATTAGTAGAACGAAGTTGTTTTCTTTCGCTGTTTGACTTTCGTTGCTTCGTTTGATTTGATTCTTTTTGCCAACCGGAGTTCTTAAGTTGAACTTTCTGGTTAGATCTCTTATTTGAGTTTTACCTATGCATTAGATGAGTGCTTATTGTATGCTTGTTTGCTTGTCTGTGATAAAATTCCCGGAGTGCGCCGCCTGTTACTTCGAATCTCTAGGTTTCGTGGATCATCAGCAAGGCAAGTAACACTATGATCATACCTTTCCTACTACCCAGTTTTATTGCATTAGATCAATCCTCACACATTGCATGATTAGGATCTAACTAAATTGTGGGATGGGAAGTAGTTGAGGTAGTACCTATTACCTGTTTTATTATCAAACCTTTGGGAGTTACTTCTACGTTTGCCATTATGCCATGCTATGCTAGTAGACGTGGATTGGGTGAGTGATATCCATGAAAGATTTGAGTTTGTTAATTGATGGTTTATCTAAGGTGGCAACTTAAATACACATCTGGGTGGATTGAGTTACCTGGGTATTCCAGGATTGCCTGTTTGTTTTTGGACCGCCACCCAGGCTCAAAGGGATCATGAGATTATTCATACTAGAAACTTCCGTGTGCAGCCACAAGCCATTATGGGCTCTGGCATAGTTGATTAAGTCGTGCAAACTCTTACAGGGTAGACTAGCAGATGTAGGGGAAAGTAGGTGTAACGTTCTATCCATCGTAAGGTGCTAGCACTTCTGAAAGACTATGTCTCGGTCATCCGTCTTCTCAAACACCATGTAGTGCGAGAAACCAAACGGAGGCGATCGATTCTTGTGGGGAAAAGTGCGCAAACCTCTGCAGAGTGTAATAAACTAATCATGATTAGTCATGTCCCCAGTTATGGACTTTTTGAGTATCTAGTACTTGGATTATCATGTGAATCTCAACATGTTACTCTAAATTAAGTTTGTTGGGTTTTGTTTAATGATGATTACTTTAATTGGGATTGAGGATGTTGTCAACCATTCTCAATGTTTAACAACTACCATGATAGTAAATAAAATTTATTCCTTTGTTGTAGGGAAAAATTGGCTTTAAGAAAAAATGTAACCATAGAGCTTTCCACCAGCCAAATATGCATATAGTATAGCAGTTTCATTCCATTACCCTCTATGTGTTACTTTGCCAGCATATTCCATGTGCTGACCCGTTTCGAGCTGCAACGTTAATGTTGTAGACTTTTCAGACGACGATTAAGGAGTTTTTAGGTTGTGGTTCTATACTTAGTGATGCCGTTGGAGTTGATGGACTCACTTATCTTCCAAGCCTTCCGCTGTTATCGTTATTAGATGGCCTTAAGCCATATTTATTGTAATAAGTTCTCTATTGAGACATTCGATGTAATAAGTGTGTGATTGCTACTCTGTTATAAATCCTCCGAGTACTGTGTGGTGTCAGCATTACTGATCTAGGGATGACACCGGAGCACAGAGATTGGACCGTTTGAGGTCTGGTCGCTACAAGAATCTATAGAGACCCTCTGTTTGAGTTGCTCCGAAGGACCACCATCATCCACTGCCTTACTAATTTCCTTCAGCTCTATTGATTTTGCATTGTGAAGTCAACCCGATAAGAAAAAGAATAAAATTCACTCTTCAGAACTCATTCATGCTTGATACTGATGAAGACTACTCGGATGAAAGGCAAACACATGATACGAGGATGTAATATGTACGAAAAACAGGACGACGTGACATATTCACACCTATGATGTGGTAACTAAGAAGAAGGCATTTCAACAAATTAGAAGCACTGTAAGCTAGACATCATATGAAAGATGCAACCAATATCACTCTGCCAAGTTCAAACGGTGTGGCGTTTCAACAAATTAGAAGCGGGACATGCTAGAAATCATATGCAAAACGCAACCAATATCAAAGTGGCGACTTAAAGGTGCCTCATCATAAGTGACTGATGCGGGATATGCAAGAACAGTAGTTGGATGTAAAAACATGGTGTGATCAGATATAGTATGTAAAAACACGTGTCAGATTCACAGGCATGATGTGTAAAGTAAGCATATGCAATTCAACAAAGTTAGAAGCAATACAAGCTAGACATCATATGTAACATGCAACCACATATAATAGTGCCAAGTTAGAGCAAACACCTGTGATGGAGGAGTACGGGAGATGTGCTCATCATCTACACAGCTATGTTGACTGTCTAGCCTTGCTTTGTCTTGCGAATCTTGTTGGGAGGATGGTGGAGTAGAATCTATAGAGACCCTCCGTTTCAGTTGCTCGAAAGGACCACCATCATCCAATGCCTTACCAATTTCCTTTCACTTTATTGATTTTGCAGTGTGAGGTCAAATCGACAAGAAAAAGGAATAAAATTCGCTCTTCAGGACTCATTCATGCATGATACTGACGAACACTACTCTGATGAAAGGCAAAATCATGATAGGAGGATGGAATATGTACGAAAAACTGTACGGCTTTACATATTCACACCTATGATGTGGTAACTAAGCAGAAGGCAGTTCAACAAATTAGAAGCCCTGCAAGCTAGACACCATATGGAAGGTGCAATCAATACCAGTCTGCCAAGTTAAAACTGTCTCATCATAGGTGACGTTCATCAAATTCGAAGCACTACATGCTAGAAATCATATTCAAGACGCAAACCAATATCACACTGCCAACTTAAAGATGTCCCATCATAAGTGACTGATGCGGGATACACAAGACGAGTAGTTTCATGTAAGAACATAGTGTGATAGACAAATATAGTATGTACCAAAAACATTCAGGCGTGTCATATTCATACGTATCATGTGTAAGCTAAGCAAATGCAGTTTACACTAATTAGAAGCAATACAAGCTAGACACCATATGCAACATGCAACCAGATATCACACTGCCAAGTTAGAGCAAGCACCTGGGATGGTGGAGTATGGGAGAGGAGACTTGGAACTTGTAATGCACTAGCAGTACGAGGAGAATCCGTACAAATGCTTTGTTTACGTTGCTGCGGAGGACCACCATCATCGCCTTCCTTACTCTTTCCCTTCCTCTTTTTGATTTTGCCTGGTCAAGTCAAACCCACAAGAAAAAGGAATAAAATTTGCTCTTCAGAACTCATTGATGCATGATACTGACGAACACTACTTTCATGTAAGGCAGCCGCATGATAGGAGGATGGAATATGTATGAAAAAACTGGACGGCGTGACATATTAACATGTATGATGTGTAAAGTGTAAACTAAGCACAAGGTGCTTGAACTAGTTAGAAGCAATGCAAGCTAGAAACCATATGAAAGATGAAACCAATATCACTCTACCAAATTAAAAGGGTGGCCTCATAAATGTATTTGACCAAATTAGAAGCAATACATGGCAATAGGCTAGAAATAATATGCAATGAATAAAGGTGTCTCATCGTAAGTGATTGATGCAAGATATAGAAGAGAGGTAGTTTCATGTAAGAACATCGTTAATAGATAGATGTAGTGTGTATCGAAAATAGGAAGGCATGTCATATTCAAAGGTATAATGTGTAAACTAAGCAGATGCAATTTACTCTAATTAGAAGCATTACAAGCTAGACACCGTATCCAACATGCAACCACATATCACACTACAAAGTTACAGCAAGCACCTACGATGGTGGTGTAGGGGAAATGCGGTCTTCAAGTAAAGAGCTACGTTCAATATCTTCATTTAGACTTGCTGTTTCTAGAGAATCATGTGGGGAGGATGAAACTGCACTCTTTATTGGAGTAGCACGTCTCATACTAACCCACGGGTGTGACTGTCTCATCATAAGTGATAGATGCAGGATACACAAGAACAGTAGTTTGATGTAAGAACATGGTGTGGTAGGCAGATGTAGTATGTACAAAAAATATGAAGGCATGTCATATTCACATGTATAATGCATAAGCTAAGGAGATGCAATTTAACAAATTAGGAGCAATACAAGCTAGGCACCGTATGCAACATGCAACCATATATCACACTGCCATGTTAGAGCAAGCACCTGGGGTTGTGGGGTAGGGGAGATGATATTTGGAACTTGCACTACAGTAGGAGTAGCAGGAGAATCTGTAGAGATCATTTGTTTCTGTTGCTCTAGAGTACCACCATCATTCCATGCGTTCGTCCTTTTAGATTTTGCCTTGTCAAGTAAACACACAAGAAAAAGGAATGAAATTTTCTTTCCCAAATCCGTTGATGTATGATACTAACAAACACAAATTTTATGTAAGGCAACCACATTGTAGGAGGATGGAATATGTACGAAAAATGCTAAGCAGAAGGCATTTCAACAAATTGGAAGCAATGCAAGCTAGACACCATATGAAAGATCCAACCAAAATCACTCTACCAAGTTAGAAGTGTCTCATTACAAGTGGCATTTCAACAAATTGGAGGCAATACATGTTTGAAATGATATGCAAGATGTAACCAATATTACACTATCAATTTGAAGGTGTCTCATCAGAAGTGATTGATGAGGATACATAAGAAAAGTAGTTTGATGGAAGAACACGGTTAATAGAAAGACGTAGTATGTACCAAAAACAGGAAGGCATGTCATATTCACAGGTATAATGGGTTAACTAAGCAGATGCAGTTTACCCTAATTAGAAGCATTACAAGGTAGACACCATATGCAACACGCAACCACTTATCACATTGCCAAGTAAGAGCGAGCACATGCGATGTTGGTGTAGGGGAATTGCGGTCATCAACTAGAGAGCTATGTTGACTATCTTCATTTAGGCCTGTTGTTTCTTGAGAATCATGTGGGGAGGATGACACTACACTCTTTAAACAAGTAGCGCGTCTCACAGTAACCCACTGGGGTGACTGTCTCATCATAAGTGATTGATGAGGGATATAAAAGAGCATTAGTTTGATGTAAGAACATGGTTAATACACATATGTAGTATGTATCAAAAATAGGAAGGCATGTCATTATCAAAGCTATATTGTGTAAAGTAAGAAGATGCAATTTAACCAAATTGGAAGCAATACAAGCTAGACACCATATGCAACATGCAACCACATTTGATAGCTCGAAGTTAAAGCAAGCACCTAGGATGGTTGTATGTGGCAATTGAGATCATCAACTTCAGAGCTACGTTTACTGTCTCCGTCTGCTGACACTACACCCTTTAGAGCGCTAAAACGCTTAGAGCTTATCTTTGAATTACACTAGAGCGGCTTCTGTCTTTTCTTTTGTGTATTCATCAACACTGCGTCAAAGTCTGAAATACCCATGCATAAAAAAAACAATAGTGTGAGTATGGGTGAAGTGTGTGCACAACTAGTATAGTGTTAAAGTAGTAGATAGCAGGTGGGTGAGAAATAAATGACGGGAGACATATGATAGCTCTATAACATGCATGGCACATGAAATTACTAGATTCTAGGATTTTGAAATATGAGCACATGGATGGCTGGGAAATGCACATGCTCCTCCAGCACACCACAAGGTGTGGTCCTATGAAAATAACAGTCGACTGAAAAAATAGGCCAGTCCATTTTTTCTGCATCGTCCGATGTACAAAGAACATGCACATCGCCTTCATGTACCTCCAGCCAGTCAGTCTTGATGATCTTCCTTGAAACGCCAGTGACCACCGGCCCAGTCTCCTGCCTCCGCCCTCCCCTCGACCTCACGTACCACCGTGCTTGGCACCGCCCCCCGGCCATCCCTTCAAGCCCCGCCGACCTCCAGATCGGGCGCAAGCAGCTCCTGCGCCCCATGCCCCTATGATAGACACTGATGCGCCGCTTCCCCGACGAACAGGCAGACTAGGTGCTCCGCGCGCCTAAGCGGGTGCTGCTTCTTCTAGTTGTGAATCAACTGGCCCTAAATTGAAATCCAGGAAGGCGACTGACCTCTAGCTAAGGTTGAATAGTAAATGGGAGGAAACCTTGTGCATTTAGTATCACGAAGAAGGTGCAGTAAGAAGCGCTCAACTAGTTTCTTTCGTGGGATGAATAAGGTGTGAGCAGAGACGTAAGATTTGCATGAATAAGGGAATGGGAGTACCTCTTTCTGCTGGTAGTGTTGTGTCCTCCTTCTGTTTTTCCAATGATCTTCTTGTGGTTCGCTGGAAACGATAAGCTGTGGAGGACGATGGATTGGACAAACCCATAGACAAGTTGTTGAGTGTGGTGCACTGGCCGTCGATCAGTGGTGGGGAACCAGATCCGAGGCGACGAACGATGGTGTAGTGGGAACAGCCGCAGTGCGGTGGACGGTCGCGACAGTGGAGCGGCAGCGGTGAGGCGCAGGACGGCGTGGTCGAAGTGGTTCTGGTAGGACACACGTCGGTGTCGGCGTCGGTGTTGTGGAGGAAGCTCTGCCTCCACTTCAGCTTCTAAGTCCTTGAGGGCGTTGTGGTTGCGGTTGTGTTGGACGACGACGTCGGGGTACCGGCTCCAGCGTGATGGAGGAGGTTGACGGTGGATTGGGCGCGATGGGGTGGAGGACGGAGGAGGTTGGGGTTTCACGGCTGGTGGAGAGGACGTTTTGGCGCCCATGGAGTATGAATGGGGAAACCAAGGGAGGGGGAACTAAGGGGGAATAATGTTTCGGTTCGGGGCGCACGTGTTTGAAATTTGGGGAAAGTTGCAAACTTTGCCCCCATCTAAAATTTCAGACATATTGCGGGTAGGGGGTAGGACAGTAATCTCAGGTGTCCCAAATGGTGGGCGGGATAGATTTCGGCCGAACGCATGGGTGTTTAGGCGCCCACGGCGTATGAATGCTTCTCGGAGGCGGTTGAGACTGGCGTCTTGGTGAAGTTACAAACCTACCCCGGTTTAGAACTTTGGACATGGGGCCGATAGGCTATACGGGTCAGAGTCAGGACAATAATTTCCTACCACCAAACATTAGTCTCGTGCGGCTTCGTGTGACCAGAGGCTTATTTGGCGCTTCGTTCAATATTTGGGAGCAGAAGCATTAACTTTTTCAGTTTTCTTGAATTGAACTTTTAGGATTTGTGAAACTTTACAAATCTTGACTCTTGAAAATCCTAAAACTACGATTATTTTGGAATGGATGGGGTACATTTGAATATACATTGTACATGATTCTATATTAAAATATATGCAACTTACCTCAATTCATGCATGGTTCCACATATAATCTCCTTGGTTGCAAAAAAATAGTTAGACATGCGTATGAATATATAGCATGTTCAAACGCACAACAAAGATTGATGCCCCTTTTAGATCTGATTTACAAATGCCATTATCTCAGATTCAAATAGATGAATGCACTTCGTGTGAATTCGAATCTTTGAAACCCCCTTTATGTTGAATTCAACATGTATTCTATTTCGTAGCTAGCAATTTGGAATGTATCCATGTAAGTGAAAAATGTATAAAGTGCTTGACACTAACAACATGGAGTGCACTAATTAATGTTTATATATGAATTGCAAAAGCAATGCATTGTCTGAATTTCAAACCACTCTCACTCTATGGATCGATAATATGAAATAAACCCATGCACATGCTAGAATTCAGTAGACTATGGGTGTCTGATAAACCGATGTTTGTTCATACGCAAATTGCAAAATTCATGATCTCATCCAAAAATAATAATGCCATTTATATTTTAATTTAATGCGTAGAACCTCCTTTTACACGTAGATGCACTATGCCTTGGCCCGTTCTCACACACGCACTATATATCTCTCTATCTGACGCATAAGTGCAGACACTTTATATACATCGACATTTCTCTCACACATGCTCATAATCTCTCCCGGGGTGTCTCACTCACACACTCTCTATATATCTCCCTCTCTCTTTCTTACTACTATGTACCACTCTTTTCACTAATCTTAGTTGGAGAACACTATTTCTCTCACATGCATATATACACAAGCACGGTCTCTACTAGCCCTCTATAGGCACATATATGTGCCTACGTGTCTCCCGCACGCACATTATCTTTATGCCTCTCTCGCACACATTGCCCCCACCTCTCTCTTAGTAGTTGGCAGATATGATTCCATCAGATTATTCGGTAGGATATCCATGACTGTTAGGCTGAATGGTAATATGAGGCAAAGTTTTACCCAATTCTGGGCCCTTGCAGTTGAGGAAGAAGCCTACTCCTGGTACTGTATATTTGTGATACGAGTGTGTACAAAGTACACGTGAATACCAGGCATAGTGCATGTGTGTATAATATCGATGAACTAGCCCCTGGATTATATAACATACTCGGGACCTAGGGTTACAAATCATATATATTCGGCTTATCATCAATGGGGATAGAATCCTCCACGACTCTGGTAACTTCATCTTGTATGCCGAGACCTCCACATGGGTCTTCATATAACGCTTCTCGGTCCAACCTCTGTGGCGCGGGATGGAACCGACCCACGAGTCCTCACGTTGACCCACCACGCCTAGAAATTATGTGCCCACCACACCCCACACACAATCGGCCACTAAGAAAATAAGCATATACAATAGTACAAAGTTATACATGAAAGTTAATTGCATGGTGCATCCAATAATATTTGTTCTACATTGTGAATGTTCATATTTTCTCCTAAAATATTAGTCACGGGAAAGATAAACGAAGGGAATATCTCTCCTTGTCTCCACCGGACACCCCCTCTCTCTACACCACTTTCACGTACGCACACAAACTATCTCTCGTCCCTCTAAAAGTATCCCCCTGACACATTCACGCGTTACAGTCACTGTATTTCAAGCGAAAGCACTATATGGTCACATGACTTCAGAATATGTCATTACGGTCACCGTATACATTCTCGTGGTGATCATACGGTATCTAGCTCACAATACGTCTCCGTATTCTCTTGATGACACTGACGGACATTGTATGTGATGCGTGCTCCGTATTTTGTTGATGACACTTATGGTCATTGTATTTGGAGTGAAAGCACGATATGGTCATTGGACTTCAGAATAAGCTCATCACGGTCACCATATACATTTTGTGGTGCTAACCAACCTATGGTTGGATGGTTAGGAGGACAGTGGTTTCCCCAGCCCACTAGGGTTAGAGTCCTGGTGCTCGCATTTATCCTGGATTAATTTTCAGTATTTTCCGGTGATGTGCATTCAGTGGGAGGAGATGTTCCCCTCGACTACGAGGCACCTATGGTGACTTTGTAAAATCTCAAGATCATATGCTGGCTCACTCTCTCGAAGGTGCTCATAGGGATAGGGTGTGCGTGTGTGTGCTTATAGCGGTGAGTGTTTGCGCGTGTATACGAGCGCTTGCGTATGTAATGTGTTAAAAAAAATACATGTCGTGATTATACGGTCACTGGCTCACCCATACAACTCCGTAATTTGTTGATGACACGATCAATTTACCAGTCAAATGTTTCATGTGGAGCAACTAGTATTGCACCATCGGCGCGCGTAACCATGGGGCCCACCCGTCAGCGTGTATATGAAAGAAAGAAATGGTAGCTTGAGTCTGTGTTAATAAAATACATTTTATGGTGAACATACGGTCACTGGCTCACCATACAGCTCCGTAATTTGTTGATGACATGATCAATTGACCATTCAAACGGTCCACTTTCACCAACGCACATTACCATAGGGCCCACCTGTCAGCGCGTATATGAAAGACAGAAATGGTAATAAATTAGTGTACGATGGGGATTCATAGTCGTTAGACCTCTGGTTGGCAGCCCGGGCGCTCTAACCACAACTTACAAGGATCGCCTTGTGATGATATGCTGAGCCGACCGTTTTAATTGCACGCACGTACGAGCCACTATGGTGAATACAAACACATCACACATGCGCACAAACACGCCCGCAACACCCACATGCATGCATGCAATACTCACACGTACACATGCACGCACGTAACATTCACACGAACACACGCACGAGTGTAGACGTGCAACACTGACACATACACATGCACTCACGAACACATGCACGCACGCACACATGCATGCAACACTGAAATGTACACATGCACGCACGCAACACTCGCATGCCTACATGCACACAACACATGATGCAAGACACACGCTCAACATATACGTGCATGCACCCTTTGTTAAGGACATGGATTGTTATGGGTGTTAATCAATCTTATCTGTGACAAACAGAACATTCACGTTTGCAGCGGTCTTTATGAATCACAACGCATCGAACGGGCTATCAACGTATATATGAAAATTTTAAAATTCTCTTACATCATATAGTAGGCTTATCAACCTACATGAATTAGATGACATCACACTCAATGAATAATCATTGGTTTATGAAATGCCTACTTCTCACCGCCCTGGCCCACCAAAAGCTCCTCTGCCATGTGCAACATGCGTTGGGTCACTGACATGTAGGCCAGGTACCCAACGAGCCCACAAGTCAGTGGAAGAACAGCGTGGTGTCCTACGTCAGGGTCGAGGGTGCCGCTCGCTGCACGCCCGGCTGAACACGCCTCCTTCCCGCATTCAAACGCCTCCATGAAACCCGTGTGGAAGCCGAGAAACCCACTCCGGACACACGTCCGTTCATGACCGAGCCAACATTAAATGCAATGCCAGCCGAGCTCCTCCTGTCCACCGTCTATTTAATCTCCTATTTAAACGAGGCGAGACGCCAGCCAAGAATTGCACACCTCCGCCGCTCCCCTATATCCTCCTTCACCATTTTCTCTGCTCTTACAATGGCTTACGAAGAGTAGTTATCCGGCATCCAAGCTGGCTGGGTGGCCCACCGAGCCTGCCGGATACGAGCTATGCAGCTCGCTGATCCACCTCCCTCCCCTTGCCCAAAGAAGCCAGTTGTCGCCCCAAGCCGGCACGTGGTTCATCAACTCACCGCTCCAGGCCAACTCGATGAGGAGCAGGGAGCTGCTCCACGCCGGCACAGCGGGGAGCACGGGCGTCGTCGCCGTCGTCCACGCCGCCGCCTCATCCGCGCCTCCCGTATTTGCGACCGTGTCTCCCATTTCTGTGGCCGAGACTCCCATGCCTACGGCCGTGCCATGCAAGCAGAGACAGAAGCCAGGAGCGTGGAGAGCGACGAGTCGATGACCAGCGCCTCCGCATCCGCCGCCATCATCGAGTCGAAGTAGGACATGGGAGGCCGCCGCCGCTTGGGTCCCATGAAGGCCACTGCCGAGGCGACGCCAGCGTACACAACAAGTGTCTTGTCGGATCCTTCTGTTGCGAGGACCTTCGTCAACCCCGCATGGCCTCCACGGAAGCAGAGAAGCCCCTTTCGGACTCCATCTTGGGAATCAGCCAATGATGCCAGTTGAGTGGTGGGGAAGCAAGACATCCTTTGTGCTTAAGCATATAGCTCCGGGGCTCCCAACAGTCCGGTGATCGTGCTGCCGGACATGAGGAAGACAAATGGAACCGCGGGCGACCATTTAGGCTAGGTATTATTATACCGGTGATGTTCAGGAGTAGCACTACTTAGTTGATTTGAATGTAAAATCCGTCATGTTTATATGAAAATCCGGTATTTTATATGAATTCCGTCATTGTTTACATGAAATATCGCTGTGTTCGCATGAATTCCGTTCGGTTGGTTGAGTTGCTGTCAGAATGTGTGCGTCTACGGTTGGATGGCGTAATTTGCAGGTCATCGCTCGGTCTACGGCCGGCTCGGGCGTCGTGGTGGGACAAAAAAGCGCAGCTCGTGTGAGCTCGTCTCCAACGCGCGTGCTGGAGGATGCATGAGCACCCGAGCTCTTCCTTGTTCATCGATGGCAAAGGCATGGGTGGACAAAAGGGTCGCTAATATTTTGGCTACCCCGGGCAAGATCCAAACAGCCCCTTCCAGCCCCCTCCCAGCACATTCAAATCCCTCGTTTGTGATGAAATTTGCCATGTGTTGTTTTCATGGATATTTTGTTGTGTGAAAACAGATTTAAATATGAACGAATAACCAGTGCCCGCGGTCTTCTGCCGGGACACAGTTGGATGGCCTCATAGTAGTAGTAGTAGTAGTGTACAGTACTAGTACTACTAGATAGTGAGTGTTTACTACTGTATCATGTACTCCCTTCGTTCCCAAATATTTGCCTTTCTAGAAATGTCAAATGGACTACAACATACAGACTTATGTAGACATATTTTAGGGTGTAGATTCACTCACTTTGCTTTGTATGTAGTCACTTGTTGAAATCTCTAGAAAGACAAATATTTAGGAATGGAGGGAGTACGTACTAATTGCAACGCATGCATGTGTTAGCAGTATAATGACCACGTACGAATTTGTTGGTAAGACTTGTGTAAGTTGGATCTTATATTATTTCTCTAACATGTGGTCAAAGTTAGCCTCCAAAACATATTTTAGACCCTATATGGATTCAGGGAGTACATGCATTGCCAAGGTTTCTCTTAATCCTTGCATGCAATGTTTTTATTGAAGCTTGAAATGTGAATGGGAGGGACTACTACAACCCTTCCAAAAGAACTGTAGTATTAATGGTATCGTACTCCCTCTGTTCACCATCTCACATGTTCAGTACTTTTGCGAACTATGGAAGTAATAAATTTATTCCACCACTCAACATCTATTATGGATACATTATGGATTTCAAATTGAGTCATATAGACCGGAAAGTAGGCACTTAGGGCATCCACAATGTATGCTTTTTGTTTCCTCTAAGCCCTCTCTCTCCTCTTAGAGGCAGGCCTCTATACATTGCATGTACTGTCTCTAACAAAAAATTGGCTAGCATCGCGTCTAACCTTAGAGGCTTCCTCTAACAATGTAACAATCCATCTGGTCCCACTTGTCAGCCTTAGGAAGCATAAGAAAGTAGGAGTACAAGATAAATAGTACTGATTGGACAAATGTGGTGCTAATCAATACTTTTTAAATTTTTGCTATGGCCCACCTTAGAGGCTGGTTAGAGTCTCTATACATTGTGGGTTTTTCATTTCATAAGAGGCAAACCATGTGGGGCCTACCTTAGAGGCAAGGCTCTATACACTGGAGATGTTGTGTATTACTTTTTATGTATCCCGTCAACTCGCAGAACAAGGAGAAGCTCGCTTAGTACGCCCTCTTCCCCGCCCACGGGTGTGGTGGCCCGCAGAGTCGCGTGACAAGGAGAAGCTTGCTTACTACAAGTACGCCCGCTCTCTCGCCCACGTGCGCGGTGGCTCGTAGGACGGGGAGAAAATTTTACTACTCCCTCCGTTAGACATATATACTCCTCGTCCCTACCTTGGTTAGAGAGATTATCATATTGTTTGAAATATATGTCTTTTAGTAGTAGGAGTAGTACAGCGGTACATAGGAGTAGTACTACAACAATTTCCTTGGAGTCCGTGGTGCAGCAAGCTACCCTAGGCTATGTTACTACTCCCTCCTTTCTGGTTTATGGCTCAATTTCAAAATCTCTCCAACCAAGGTAGACAGTGAGTGGTGGAATTAATTTCGTAGTTTGCAGAAGTACTTAATTAGTATGCTCGTTTTTCTCAAAAATTTATGTTTACCGATGCATTAATTACAACGAATGCATGCATGACCACTAAATTTCCATGAACTTCTAGATGCATTTGTGAGTTTTCTCTTAATAATGCGTGCATCGGGTGATTTAATGCACCTCGAAATCCAAACATGTGATGGTAAGTACTACTCCCTCCTTCCATCTATATAGGGCCTAATGTGTTTTCAAGACCGCCTTTGACTATGTATAAGATTAATAATACCTGAGATGCATAATGTGAAAATTATATCCTTGGAAGCTCTTTTCACGTACGAATTTGACGGTATGCTTTGTGTAACTTGCATGTCATATATTATTGCTGCAACACTTGGTCAAAGTTAGCCTCAAAAAACGCATTAGGCCCTATATAGATGGAAGGAGGGAGTAGTAGAATTGAGACTTACAAAACAGAAAAACGATTTTTTAGATGAGCCCTATAAAACCAAAAAGGAGGGAGTAGTAAAGTAGTACTACCTCCATAGTGGGTACGTACTCCGTAAAATCAGATTTTCCGAAAACTAAGTCGCTCAACCTTTATTTGCTTTTTTCCCTTTCTGCCTTGTTGCCTCGAACATACTATGCCAAAGTCACCTGCCTGTCGCATGGGAAAAGACCCGCCCTCACCTTTTTTAGTCCGGGTTTGTATTGATGGATCGCGTGAAGCAGCAAAAACCAAGTCGTGACTTGTACTCCTCCGTCGTACTAAAAGAGTGGAGACGCTCGCTTTCATGAATTTTGTACTTCCTCTCTCCGACATGTGGGACATATAGCAACCGGGTCGACGTGTCATGCACCAAAAAACAGTGCAGAACAAAAGGGGGGACGCACCCTAGTCATAGCGCCCCAGTAGTAGTAATGAGCAATAAGACGTCAAATCACAATGCCACACCTTTCCCCTAGACGGACGAAGCAACCATTATTTCACACTTTGCTGAATCCGCTTCGTCATCATCTCCTTGAAGGAAACCGCATATTGTTTCTACCATTGTTCTGCCTCAAGAGGGACGCGCATCGCCTTGGTACATCATGACACGTGGGACTGCATGACAGTCCATGCTCCCCCACCCACTGCTCGGTAAAACCACCTCGTTTTTACTACTTCCCCCGTCTCGAACAGGGCATGCACGTCGTTCTAGGCTGATAATTTAACTGGCTATATATGTATTATATATGATGAAAAATATATGTTTAGAAACTACATTCGCTTAAGAATCCAATGATCTACCTTTTATGACATATAACACATATTTAGTTAGTCAAATGGATGACCTAGAATTATGTGCATGCCCTATAAACCGAGATGGAGGGAGTAGTATCTTTTCAGATCAATATAGTCGGGATTCACCAAGGAGCAAAACCAAGTGGTAGGCTGCTCCTGTCGTGTTGGCGTAGCAACTCAACAGGGTCATTCCGCACACAAAATGGTGACACACTTAACATGGCCCCTTTGGCCGACATGTGGCCCATCCACTGTCTTGTTCCACGTGCGATGCACCAAATTATAGTTTGGAGCTGCGTTTGGACTTGGAGGCACCCTGGTCGTATTGCCGCAGTAGTAGTAAATGAGCGATGAGGGGTCAAATCACAAAGCCCCACCTTTCCCGCATTAAGCTGTACAGACGAAGCAACCATCATCTCACTCTAGGGCGCAAGAGCATAAAGAAAAAACAAAACCAATGATGCATGTGGCAGCTACCTAGGGCGCCCTAGGGTAGGAGCCTCCACTACAAATCCGCTTCTCCCTCGTCCTCTTGAAGAAAACTGATGATGCGTGCGGCGGGTAGGGTTTGCAGGAGTACTACCGTGTGGGGGGGCATGCCGTAGTAAACGGGGGAGGGATTGAGTTCGAGCTGATGCCATAATACGGGTGGGCTGCTTGGTTTTACGGGAACGAGGCATCATTTTGGGTTTGGGGAGTAGTGGAGATATACGTACAAAACATTGTGGACGTAGGTTCGACCGAAAGGCAATGACGCATGGGCCCCTCATTTTGATATACCCGCGGCCGCGTGAAATTTGCTACTCAAAATAATGCATAAAAGTTCCTCCAAAAATATATAACTAATGGGAAGTGAATGTATGCTTAAAATGAAAATGTAATACAAAGAGAAAAAATGAATTGCAGTTAAAAGAATGACATTTCTAACAAAAATGTGAACTACATATGTGTGCACGTGACCAACACATACATTATCAATAAAAAATCTAATGCAAGAAATAACTTATGAGTAATATGCAAGAATTGATGATGTGGTGCTTGCATGCATAGAGTACAAAAACAATGTGATTTTATGACTTGCTTGCATGACGTGTTCATGTGCCATAGTTGCATGTCCAGGAAAAAAGCTACTAGTGGGTTGCACTAGCTATTTAGTAATATAAGATGTATATATGGAAGTTGTAGGGAAAGAGATGACATGTATCTCAATTCCTATGGGTAGGGATTGGAAAAGACATGTCATTTGGTTCACATCGTAGGAACTTTTCTATTGAATCTAGAGATGACATGTATCTCAATTGCTATGAGGAGGGATTAGAAAAGAGATGTCATTTGGTTCACATCATAGGAACTTTTCTATTGAATCTAGAGATGACATGTATCTCAATTCCTATGAGGAGGGATTAGAAAAGATATGTCGTTTGGTTCACATCATAGGAACTTTTCTATTGAATCTAGAGATGACATGTATCTCAATTCCTATGAGGACGGACTAGAAAACAGATGTCGTTTGGTTCGCATCATAGGAACTTTTCTATTGAATCTAGAGATGACATGTATCTCAGTTCCTATGAGGAGGGATTAGAAAAGAGATGTCATTTGGTTCACATCATAGGAACTTTTCTATTGAATATACGCTAATGTTTATTTTCCTTTGAAATTGTGGGAGTACAGGAATCCATTCATATGAACAAAGTGGCTCTAAAGCTATAAAAATGATATCATGTTTATTTTCCTTTGAAATGTGGAGTATATGAATCTATTCCTATGAACCAATTGGCTCTAAAGGAAAAAATCCTATAAAATCATATCATATAGAGTTCCTATGATATTCCTCCACACCAAAAGATGGTTCAAATTGTTGCAGGTGATACGACGGTCTTCCTTTGTACACTCCTCCCCCATCTTTATAGTTACCTCTCGAAGATGAATGAAATGATATATACTAGGTATTCTACATGTGCCTTTTAGTATACGAAAACTCGGTAAAAGTTTGCGAGGTTCGAATTTTCAATAAAGATATATGCACTACATTTTGGAATGGAGGGAGGAGCATACGACAGTTGCTAACACTCACGTGGAAGATTTGTGTGTCGGAGGAGTGGCTGTTCTGTTAAATGCCATGGCAAAATTGACACTCTCGGATGCAGATCTAACGGTTCTTAGTACGTTCGTCAGGAAATGGCTTGTGGCGAACGTTTGTCAGATATGATTTACAGACATATGCATTGCATTGATACGTGCCCCTTCTCTCTCATGCACACACGCACCCTCACGAGTCACGACTATCCCGAGTCCTGTCGCACCCACCATCTATCTGTAGAACACGTCACACACATATCTGCTCTTCACACCCTACCCTCAAAACTTCTAAAAAATAAAAGACGCCACGCACCTTTTATTTTAACTCGCACGTCACCCACTTATACTATTACTCTTGTGGCGAACATTCTTTGGGCGTAGTATATTGTACTCTCACAAAGAGAAGCGCTGCATGCACGCACTAGTTCTCTCACACCCACTCGTGTGTACACGTAGGAGCGCATTTTTTTACAAGGAGGCATCCCAATTAACATTTTGATTAATCTAGTTTTCAACTTGATGGAGGGTCGGGGACCGCACGTGAATGATACAGTACATAGTGCATCCTGGACGCGGTGATTTGATAGTGCGACTTAGAAGCGGTGGCACATTATTGATCGAGTTTATTTTTACTTGAACTTTAAATGAAAATAGTGGTTTGCGCGTATTCAATTTAATAATGACTACTACAACAAAATCACTCCACTATATATATATATATAAGCAGGAGCCTCGGCGCTTGCTTTACTAGGGTTCCTTTCTTTCACTCTATCATGCTCTCTAGATCTAAGCAATACATAGGTGGCCACACTCTCTCTGCTCATGGCTGGTCACAAATCCGGCCGGACCACCTAGGCCGGGGAAGGGGTGTAGGTGCATTGTTCACGCGGTCGTCGGCAGCGAGGGAGGAGACCAACAGCTGCTTGCGCATCCCGATCGGTGGTCGTACCGTTCTCTCCGAGACAACACCGGCTCAAGAGGGCCTCCGACCCCTTCTTCCTCCCTGCGGTATTGTGGCTAAGATGCGGCCTCTCCACGCTGTCTTTGCCACATCCCAAAGACCCTTAGGTATATATTCCTTTGAAACTTTCCTTGCTCTACTGCCCCAGCTCCCCACATGGTTGTGTGTGGATCTTTTTCTACTTCCGTCGACTGTTCCAAAGCCACCTAAACTTCTACTATTATTTGAGGTAAAGCTAGTTCATAGAGTCGAATCTAAGAGTTTGTTAAAACAGGGAAGAAAGTGGGAAAGTTGTAGCATGAATCTAGGACTTGGTTCTAAGAGGAACCGGGGGAAAGTAGTAGATACTGGCTACCCAACTGGTCTCTTGGTTGAAAAGGCAATGAAAGCGTGGTGGATGGCGAAGGGTGGGGGGAGTGGACCTGTCTCTTGGTTGACAAAAGAAAGAAAATGAGGGGTGTTGGGGGACAACGCAAATGAGAACGAGTAGGTCTAGATTTCTTGTGCTCACATAGGAAAATGTCATCAAGGAGATAAAAAATGGGACAAATGTAGACATGCTTCTTGAGTGTTTGCCGCTCTTGGCAACCATATCTGCCTCACCACTTTATGCCCTTGCTGTCCCAACGCCCATATCTGTACTGTTAATGTAAAATCATATGAAGCATTAAGCAATGCCACCTAATGTCACTATTAAGTAATGGCCTAGTGCCATTAATAAATTCAAGCAATGCCACCTAATGTCACTATTAAGTAATGGACTAGTGTCGTCGATAAATTGAAGCAATGCCACCACCATTTTATGAAGTGCTTTTGTCTTGCTTTATTTCCCATGAATTGTGTTTTTGCAGTTACACTTAAATCTCACAGTGCGAACATTGCTTCATCCCAGTGGAACTGCACAAATTTGATTGCACATTTATTGACCATGTGCTACTCTCATGACAGTAATACTAATGCTATTGTTCTGCATGTTAATCTAGTGGCAGTGTTGATATGATGTGATAAATGTTGTTGTTAATCATATGCCACTACAAATAACTTTCACTGTTTAAATAACCGTATTTCATATTTGCGCAAATAGGGATGTCTGTCTCCATATTATTTCTATCTGGGCAATCAAAAGTACACACCTCAATTTTAATAGAACTGCATAAAATGAGATGGCTATTCCTAGTTGACGTCGTCTAACCACCCGTATTCCAGGTATTCCTACATTGGTAGTAACTAGGTAGAATGACCAACACAATCTAAAAGAAGCTGATTCATACATTTTACTTCCTGATTGCAGTGTAGGGACGAGCGAAAACAACTGCATCCTATTCAGGAATTCACTTTCTCCCAGTTCACGAATGGACAGAGGACTAGCTGGCATGGTTGCACGGAGGTTTTTGGGAGAGGTGCGCGGGCAAGAGGCATTGTGGTCTGCTTATTTCTGCAAATAGTGGTGCTTAAATTTAGTGGAACTGCACAAGAAGTTCAGATGGTCAGTACACTACATGGTTCGGTTTAGCATTCCAACTGACAACACAATTACAATTGGTTATTCTGGAATCAGAGAACCTAACCCTGGATGGTGGCAACAAGAAAAACCAGAGTGAACTCGAGGAAATTAAAGCCTGCCTAGGGAGGTCCTTTGCTCAGAGAAGCCTTGCTTGATTTTTCCTGATTCGTAAGCATTCTCACAACTTTGTCTTTTGCTGTGAACTAGTAAATGTTTGTTATGTTCTATGAATCATTGAGATGTATAAAATTGCTTAACTTATGCTTTTCAAGTATTTTATGAAGCCGAGTTTAATGTGAATGTTCCACATGAACGCTGGACTAGCGTGTGAATGTTTGGAATTTACATTGTGGCCTCAGTTAACTGCATGAACCACTGTAACAAGATAGGTAGGTGCTTATATGTCAGACAGCAGATTATTGATTGTTAGTTGGTCGATAGCCGATTTTTCTAGTGTTGAAGTGAGCTGAGCCGATGTGTCGTGTTTTGCAAAACTGCTTACAAGTGGGGTAGCACCAACAGTGCTTACAATTACTTAACCAGCCTTACATACCCTATGTATACGTCGGCGTACACTTCTCGAACAAGTACTCTATTTCATCAAACACACACTGCTCGTATGATAAACCGTGACAACTTATGTCTTACCATGCCATATTACATGAAAAAACTAGTGAGGACGCATCTATTTCGACAACAATTAGGATGGTTCTCACATGATTCACGGGCACACAAAAGTAGCAGTAGTTCCCATAGACGGATTCAAACAGAGTACTAGCCCCAGATTGCTTGATAATAGGCAAGGTTCAGATAATTAGACACAATCCAAACTACTTTTAAACACTAGTTGGGGCAACTATTTCATGCCTCGATCTAATTTGGGATGCACACAAGATGGACCTTGCCATGAACATCATCGAGGGCGTCTGGCAGTAGCTCAATCCTATGAACCTTCCTGAAGATAACCTTGTGGCCTTGTGATACGTCTCCAACGTATATATAATTTTTGATTGTTCCATGCTATTATATTATATGTTTTGGATGTTTTATATGCATTAATATGCTATTTATATTATTTTTGGGACTAACCTACTAACCTAGAGCCTAGTGCCAGTTTTTGTTTTTTCCTCGTTTTTGAGCTTCGCAAAAAAGGAATACCAAATGGAATGAAACCTTCGTGGTGATTTTTCTTGGACCAGAAGACAACCAGGAGACTTGGAGATGAAGTCGGAGGAGCCACGAGGCGGCCACAAGGACGGAGGGCCCCCCACCATTGTGGCCCCCCATGACCCTACTGACCTAATTATTTCACCTATATATTCCCAAATATCCCCAAACCACTAGGCATCCACGAAAACACTTTTCCATCGCCGCAACCTTCTATACCCATGAGATCCCATCTGGGGACCTTTTCCAGCACCCCGCCGGAGGGGAATTCAATCACAGAGGCCTTCTGCATCAACTCTATTGCCCTTCCGATGAAGCGTGAGTAGTTTACCACAGACCTACGTGTCCATAGCTAGTAGCTAGATGGCTTCTTCTCTCTCTTTGATTCTCAATACCATGTTCTCCTCGATGTTCTTGGAGATCTATTCCATGTAATACTTTTTTGTGGTGTGTTTGCCGAGCTCTGATGAATTGTGGATTTATGATCAGCTTATCTATGAATATTATTTGAATCTTCTCTGAATTCTTTTATGCATGGTTTGGTATCTTTGTAATTCTCTTCGAACTATCGGTTTGGTTTGGCCAACTAGATTGGTTTTTCTTGCAATGGGGGAAGTGCTTAGCTTTCGGTTCAATCTTGCGGTGTCCTTTCCCAGTGACAGTACGGGTAGCAAGGCACATATTGTATTGTTGCCATCGAGGATAAAAAGATGGGGTTTTTTATCATATTGCTTGAGTTAATTCCTCTACATCATGTCATCTTACTTAATGTGTTACTCCATTCTTTATGAACTCAATACTCTAGATGCAGGCAGGAGTCGGTTGATGTGTGGAGTAATATTAGTAGATGCAGAATCGTTGCGGTCTACTTGACACAGACGTGATGCCTATATTCATGATCATTGCCTTAGATATCGTCATAACTTTGCACTTTTCTATCAATTGCTCGACAGTAATTTGTTCACCCATCGTATTATTTGCTATCATGAGAGAAGCCTCTAATGAAACATAAGGCCCCCCGGTCTACTTTCCATCATATAAGTTCCTATTTTCCATCATATTAGTTTCTGATCTACTATTTTTGCAATCTTTTACTTTCCGATCTATAAATCAAAAATACCAAAAATATTTAATTTTTTGTCTACCTATCCCTATCTATCAGATCTCACTTTTGCAAGTAACTGTGAAGGGATTGACAACCCCTTTATCGCATTGGGTGCAAATTGTTTGATTGTTTGTGCAGGTATTAGGTGATTTGTGCGTTATCTCCTACCGGATTGATACCTTGGTTCTCAAACTGAGCGAAATACTTATCTCTAGTTTGCTGCATCACCCTTTCCTCTTCAAGGGAAAAACTAACACAAGCTCAAGAAGTAGCAGGAAGAATTTTTGGCGCCATTGCCGGGGAGATCTACGACAAGTCAAGACATACCAAGTACCCATCATAAACTCTCATCTCTTGCATTAAATTATTCACCATTCGCCTCTCATTTTCCTCTCCCCCACCTCTAATTTTTTTTGAAAAGATTTGCCTTTTCTTCGCCGCGTTTTGTTCCTGTTTTTCTTTCACTTGTAGTTTGCTCATTTGCTAGATTTGTTTGCTGCCACCATGTCTGAAATTGGGGAGGTTATCACTGAAAAGGATAGTAGTATCGATGGGGGAAACTTTGATGCTTTTGCTAATACTAATCCTCATGAAGAATCCACTGTTCTACATACTAAAAAGCTTCACATAGGAAGCGGTAATATTATTGGAAAAGGGGTTATTCAAGATTTGTTTACTTGTCAGTGCACTTCCCACTTTGGGTGGATCTATTCTCCATAAAAGTAGTAGTCTTGCGGATGCTATATCTTTGCTCGTAGCTGAACTTGAAAGACAATTTGTTCATATGCATCCATCCATACAAAGGAGTTTTCTAATATTGAGCATTCTTCTATTAAGCGCGCCGCCACTATATTTCTAGCCCATGAGTTTAGATTTATTATGAAAGAACATAGTGAAATTTTCGCACATTATAAAGTAGATGGTGGTCGTCCTCCCATATAAGGAATTCTCTTTAACCAAGAGGACATAATGCGTTTATGTTCTTTAGATCATGTTGCTTATAACGAAAATTTAAGAAAGAGGGTCCCTACCGATGTTTTAGTTGATAAGATTTCCGAGCTTAATGTAACTCTACTATACAAAGCAACGAATTGTGTATCTCTCTTGGACACAAGATCATGACTTGTTGCCAAAAGAATGCTTATAATGATGAGTTGGTCATACAATACCAGGGGCCAAAGGAGGAACCAATTCCTCCCGAACTTGATCTTGGGGGTTCTTATCCTATTAAATTTAGCCCTTCTGATTACTTTTGCTTACCACAAAGAAAACTAGCTACTGAACGAATGGAGTATGAGATAAGTTTTCGAGATTTGCCTTATCATTATTACGATTATACCTAGATCTATTCGTGTTTTTATGCCTAGCTAAGGGCGTCAAACAATAGCGCTTGTTGGGAGGCAACCCAATTTTATTTTTGTTTTTGCTTTTTGTTCCTATTTTGCAATAAATAATTCATCTAGCCTCTGGTTAGATGTGGTTTTTGTGTTTTAATTAGTGTTTGTGCCAAGTGATACCTTTGGGATGGCTTACGGTGATAGTTGATTTGATCTTGCTGAAAAACAGAAACTTTTGCGCTCAGGAAAAAAATTCTCATTTTTAATAGAAGCACAATAAAATATTGATTCTTTTTCAGAAGATCAATAAACAAATTGCTTAGGTTGTTGTAATTTTTCACAATTTTTGGATTTACATAAGTATTCGAGAGTTACAGATTGCTACAGACTATTCTGTTTTTGATAGATTCTATTTTCTTCGTGTTGTTTGCTTATTTTGATGAATCTATGGGTAGTATCGGGGGGTATGAACCGTGAAAAAATAGGAATATAGTAGATATTACACAAATATAAGTAAATAATGAGTTCGCAACAGTACCAAAAGTGGTGATTTATTTTCTTATACTAACGGAGCTTATGAGATTTTCTGTTGAGTTTTGTGTTTTGAAGTTTTCAAGTTTTGGGTAAGGATTTGATGGACTATGGAATAAGGAGTGGCAAGAGCCTAAGCTTGGGGATGCCCAAGGCACCCCAAGGTAATATTCCAGGACAACCAAAAGCCTAAGCTTGGAGATGCCCCGGAAGGCATCCCCTCTTTCGTCTTCGTCTATCGGTAACTTTACTTGAGGCTATATTTTTATTCACCACATGATATGTGTTTTGCTTGGAGCGTCTTGTATGATTTGAGTCTTTGCTTTTTAGTTTGCCACAATCATCCTTGTTGTACACACCTTTTGAGAGGTACATGCATGAATCGCGATTTATTAGAATACTCTATATGCTTCACTTATATATTTTGAGCTAGGCAATTTTGCTCTAGTGCTTCACTTACATCTTTTTAGAGCACGACGGTGGTTTTATTTTATAGAAATTATTAAACTATCATGCTTCACTTATATTATTTTGAGAGTCTTTAAATAGCATGGTAATTTGTTTGGTTATGAATTTAGTCCTATTATGATAGGCATCCAAGAGGGATATAATAAAAACTTTCATATAAAGTGCATTGAATACTATGAGAAGTTTGATTCCTTATGATTGTTTTGAGATATAGAGATGGTGATATTGGAGTCATGCTAGTGAGTAATTGTTAATTTGAGAAATACTTGTGTTAAGGTTTGTGAGTCCCGTAGCATGCACGTATGGTGAACCGTTATGTAAGGAAGTTGGAGCATGAGATATTTTTTGATTGTGTTCCTTATGAGTGGCCGTCAGGGATGAGCGATGGTCTTTTCCTACCAATCTATCCCCCTAGGAGCATGCGTGTAGTAGTTTTTTCCGATGAATAATAGATTTTTGCAATAAGTATGTGAGTTCTTTATGACAAATGTTGAGTCAATAGATTATACACACTCTCACCCTTCCACCATTGCTAGCCTCTCTAGTGCCGCGCAAATTTCGCCAGTACCTTAAACCCACCATATACCTTCCTCAAAACAGCCACCATACCTACCTATTATGGCATTTCCACAGCCATTCCGAGATATATTGCCATGCAACTTTCCATCGTTCCGTTTATTATGACACATTTCATCATTGTCATATTGCTTTGCATGATCATGTACATGACATTGTATTTGTGGCAAAGCCACCTTTCCTCATTTTTATACATGTCCCTCTTGAGTCATTGCACATCCGGTACACTGCCGGAGGCATTCATATAGTCATATTTTGTTCTAGTATCGAGTTGTAATTCTTGAGTTGTAAGTAAATAGAAGTGTGATGTCATTATTAGGACATTTGTCCCATGTGGGGAAATAAAAATAGAGGCCAAAAGAGTCTCCAAAAAAAGAGAAAAGAGTCTCCAAAAAAAGAGAAAGGAGAATAAAAAATGAGAGAGAAAGAGAGAAGGGGCAATGTTACTATCCTTTTTTCCACAGTTGTGCTTCAAAGTAGCACCATGATCTTCATGATAGAGAGTCTCCTATGTTGACATTTTCATATGCTAGTGGGAATTTTCATAATAGAACTTGGCTTGTATATTCCAACGATGGGCTTCCTAAAATTTCCCTAGGTCTTCATGAGCAATCAAGTTGGATGGACACCCACTTAGTTTTCTTTTTGAGCTTTCATAAACTTATAGCTCTAGTGCATCTGTTGCATGGCAATCCCTACTCACTCACAGTGATATCTATTGATGGGCGTCTCCATAGCCCGTTGATATGCCTAGCTAATGTGAGACTATCTCCCTCTTTTTGTCTTCTCCACAACCACCATATTCTATTCCACCTATAGCTCTATGTCCATGGCTCATGCTCATGTATTGGGTGAAAGTTGAACAGGTTTGAGAACGTCAAAAGTATGAAACAATTGCTTGGCTTGTCATTGGGGTTGTGCATGATTTGAATATTTTGTGCGATGAAGATGGATCATAACCAGACTATATGATTTTTTGGGATAAGCTTTCTTTGGCCATGTTATTTTGAGAAGACATAATTGCCTTGTTAGTAGGCTTGAAGTATTATAGTTTTTATGTCAATATTAAACTTTTGTTTTGAATCTTATGGATCTGAACATTCATGCCACAATAAAGAAAATTACACGAATAAATATGTTAGGTAGCTTTCCACATCAAAAATTCTGTTTTTTATCATTTACCTACTCGAGGACGAGCAGGAATTAAGCTTGGGGATGCTTGATACGTCTCCAACGTATCTATAATTTTTGATTGTTCCATGCTATTATATTATCTATTTTGGATGTTTTATATGCATTAATATGCTATTTTATATTATTTTTGGGACTAACCTATTAACCTAGAGCCCAGTGCCAGTTTTAGTTTTTTCCTTGCTTTTGAGTTTCGCAGAAAAGGAATACCAAAAGGAGTCCAAATGGAATGAATCCTTCGCGATGATTTTTCTTGGACCATAACACAACCAAGAGACTTGGAGATTTAGTCGGAGGAGCCAAGAGGTGTCCACAAGGACGGAGGGCGCACCAGGGGGTAGGGCGCGCCCCCACCCTTGTGGGCCCCTCGTGACCCTCCTGACCTAATTATTTTGCCTATATATTCCCAAATATCCCCAAACCACCAGGCATCCATGAAAACACTTTTCCACTACCGCAAGCTTCTGTACCCATGAGATCCCATCTAGGGACCTTTTCCGGCACCCTGCCGAAGGGGGATTCGATCACGGAGGGCTTCTACATCAACTCTATTGCCCTACCGATGAAGCATGAGTAGTTTACCACAGACTTACGGGTCCATAGCTAGTAGCTAGATGGCTTCTTCTCTCTCTCTTTGATTCTCAATACCATGTTCTCCTCGATGTTCTTGGAGATCTATTCAATGTAATACTTTTTTGCGGTGTTTTGCCGAGATCCGATGAATTGGGGATTTATGAGCAGCTTATCTATGAATATTTTTGAATCTTCTCTAAATTGTTTTATACATGATTTGATATCTTTGTAATTCTCTTCGAACTATCGGTTTGGTTTGGCCAACTAGATTGGTTTTTCTTACAATGTGAGAAGTGCTTAGCTTTGGGTTCAATCTTGCGGTGTCCTTTCCCAGTGATAGTAGGGGAAGGAAGGCACGTATTGTATTGTTGCCATCTAGGATAAAAAGGTGAAGTTTTTATCATATTGCTTGTGTTAATTCCTCTACATCATGTCATCTTACTTAATGCGTTACTCCATTCTTTATGAACTTAATACTCTAGATGCAGGCAGGAGTTGGTTGATGTGTGGAGTAATAGTAGTAGATGCAGAATTGTTTCGGTCTACTTGACACAGACATGATGCCTATATTCATGATCATTGCCTTAGATATCATCATAACTTTGCACTTTTCTATCAATTGCTCGACAGATTTGTTCACCCACTGTATTATTTTCTATCATGAGATAAGCCTCTAGTGAAACCTATGACCCCCGGGTCTACTTTCCATCATATAAGTTTCTATTTTCCATCATACTAGTTTCCAATCTACTATTTTTGCAATCTTCTACTTTCCAATCTATAAATCAAAAATACCAAAAATATTAATTTGTCATTTATCTATCTCTATCAGATCTCACTTTTGCAAGTAACCGTGAAGGGATTGATAACCATTTTATCGCGTTGGGTGCAAGTTGTTTGATTGTTTGTGTAGGTATTAGGTGATTTGTGCGTTGTCTCCTACTGGATTGATACCTTGGTTCTCAAACTGAGGGAAATACTTATCTCTACTTTGCCGCATCACCCTTTCCTCTTCAAGGGAAAAACCAACGCAAGCTCAAGAAGTAGCACATTGCCACTCATAAACTTGTTTGTGGAGGCATGCCACGTCATCTTCCTGCGCAAGCTTGAGAAGAATAGTATGCCTCACAAATGAAGGAGTAGCTTTGAACTTATTGTGCTTCAGTACACACTAGAGAACACGTCTGACAACGGTGAGGATGGAATACATATCGACTTTGGTATAAGTGCAAATGGCTTCCAGGATCCAACAATTTCCCTAGTGCGTATATTCAGGTCATCCGCCTCATAGCGAGTGACATGTACAACCACACAATCCTTGGGTGCATCATGGCTCTAATTGAAATAGAAACGAATTCTAGATTACTTTCCAATATAAGAAACACAAGTTATTTAAACCACTATGTAGAGTCAAAAGTATGCATGACAGGGAAGGTATCATGGCATCGAAGCTAATAAAATTTTGCATTATTTATCACCATATACTTAGATGAAAAACCACAATCGAGATTGGCAAAGAAGAAAAATTGCCTTGGGCAGCTTAGCGAGGGGTGGGGGACACATCCTCGAAGGGGAAAAACTGCTCTTGCAGCGCCACGGGGGCTGTAACCTCAAATGGGGCGTTGACCATCTCAGTAGTGGCCGTGAGCGTATCTGGGGCCGACTCGGTGGCTGCCTCCATCTTCTTGGAGCTCTCTGCCTCATGGGGACCAGCCTCCCATGTCCGTTCCAACATTGGCAGATCTTTGCCTAGTTCTCCTTGGTCCATCATGAAACTGATGAATACTAGGAGACAACTGAAAGGAAAGCACAATCGCAATGACAATGAAACGAAAAAGAGAGCGAGGATCGGTTATTGCTTTGCAAAAGTTCTTTTTTCTGAAAGAAAATATACCAACATCACGGATCTTCTTGCCTTCCCTTCGTTGGGAGAGAAGCACAATGGCAGATGCGAGTGTTGGCTTTCTTGAAGACGGTGAGGGAGAAGGGGATTTAGCGAAGAGTGAGATGGGGTTTTATGATATGATGGCTCGTTACTGCCGCCCTACGACCGGAGTGACTCTCCGCCTCCATACCGCCTTCCAATTTGGTGGATGGCATTTGGGCATGCACGCTTCATGGCCCGCATGTCGGTGAACCAAAGTAAAATGACATTCAGTAGAGGGAGACATTTCGATGACCTCGGAGAAGCCATAAGTGGTAGTGTATCCACTGTACTAGTAGTAATTGTTTTTCTAGGTAGCTGTAGAGTGTCTCCACTGTATTGGTAGTAATTGTTTCTCTGGGCCCAAGACAAAACAACCCACCCACCCTAGTAAATAATAAAATCAATTCAAAAGCCCATATATTTACTTAATGAGAGGCGCTACCCATCACACTGCCCCCCAAAAAACATGGGTACTCTTCTTCCTCCTCACTCCCACCCACCTCATGTCAACTTGCTCCACTAGTACCCCCAAATTCCTCAGCCCACTCCTACAGAAACGCCAGCTCCCCTTCTTCCTCACTACTACAGAAAACCCCAGCTCCCCTTCTTCTTCACTCGCACTACAACTAGGCTCGTCATTCGTTACTCTTCTCAAATTCGTGAGCTCGATGCAACGCCCTCGAGGAAAATGGAGTCGGTCGACCCCAGCGCCAAGAAGATGAGGCTCCCGCCAGCAGCGACGTGTGTTGTAGATCCTGCACCCGGCAGCGCGGGGAGAAGCGGGGAGCCCGCCTCCACCGGATCCTAGGAACCCGTAGAATCTCGAGTGGACCACATCAGCAATCTCCCAGACGCCATCCTTGGGGAGATCATCTCACTTCTCCCCACCAAGGATTGTTGTCGCACCCAAGCCTTCTCAACTCGGTGGCGTCCTCTATGGCGTGACGCGCCCCTTAATCTCGACTATCGACAGCTATCTATTTTTAATGATTTTGAACTCCCCAAAGCCATCATCTCCTCCCACCAGGGCTCCGTTCAAAGCCTCTACATCCCTTCATGCTACCTGAGCAAGCATTGCATGCCCTGCATGGTGGACGCCTGGCTGAAATCCTCTGAATTCACATAACTACAGTTTCTTGAGTTCCACTATTCCCCAGGAAATCACCTACCAGATACCAAACGCCATGTACTTGTGCCCTCAGCATCGATGTCCATCTCGCGCTTTTCCTCCTCTGTCCACACCACCACCTTTGCATTGTGCTACCTACCAGCCAATCCGGTACTAAACCTTCGACTCCCATTTCTGGAAAAAACTTTCACTTGTGCGGGTTCGTATATCGAAGGCCTCATTGCACATCATCATCCACTCCGGTTGCCCTGCCCTGGAGTGCTTGGTGCTTGTTTTCATAGTTAGAATCGGTTGTCTCCAAATAAAGTCGCCTAACCTTGTAAGAATTGGAATTTCTTTTGACAGAAGGCAGCTCATCGTCAAAGATGCCCCTTCACTTCAAAGGTTGATCGTTGATTCTAGTTATTCACCATCGCAAATAACTGTCGTCTTTGCGCCTAAAATAGAGACCTTGGGTGTAATACATGATCTCTGTGCTCATTTCAAGATTGTGTTTGGATCCATAGTTCTTTAGGTACTGTATATTATCATCTACACTTGTAACCATAAGATGCATTTTAAATTTCTGCAGATAAGTTCTATATCATCTTGGAGTACACATTTTGTACTAATATTATGTTCTATGCTCAATGAAGAGTTTCTCCATGGATAGCCTATCAATGGTGTTGGATGCTGTCAGGATCTTATATATCCAAATGAATAGTTTTGATCTGAATAAGAATTGGCTTGCTGCAATGCTTTCCATGTCTCGAGAAGTTGTATATAAAGGTGGTAATTTCACACACATTGGAAGCCCGCATATAGTGTACTAGAATTAACCGTCCAGCTGTTGCTCTTTCGATACTCTTTTTTAGACCTTAACTGTTTTCAATCTTCATGTCTATTAAGGCAACAGGACGGGGTAAGAAAGTTATAGCCAATCGGTGGATTCGTAAGCACCGGGATTTTCTCACTTCTCGTGGCATTTGATTGAAGACAATAACGCTGGAACGATATGTAGCCAACCATGCAAACACTAGATTTTTCACATTCTTCTTGTTGAATGTGAGGTTACTATTGTCCATCAGGATTAAGTTTATCAGCAGCATGGTTTTGACGGATGGGTATGTCGAAGAGCAAAAAAAGGAGTTTCAGGTGGACAAAAGGGCTTCTGAACGTGTGGGGCTTCTATTTAAAACATCTTGTGGTCATAATCCAGTAAATTTTACGAGCCGGGGTGTTCATTCTATGGACCCGACCGATCCATTTGACTGTGACTGCCGAAAACAATGCTGGAGCTAGACATTGTTGCCCATTTCAGTCTGGGTTTTGTCTAAACCTGATGAACAATTAACCCTCGTGCTTTTGTACAGTTTGTAAGTTGGAGTTAGATGTTGTTGCCCTTCCCAACTCGGTTGTGACTGTCATATTTTCTTTGAAACAAGGCAAATGGCTTGCCATTTGTTTAATTAAGAGTGAAATATTGTAACAAATCCCAACCAAGGGAAATAACATCACTCTCACCGGCTACTTGAGCTCACTATGCATTACAGAACCCAAGTGATTAGCCCCCACCAGCACCCACCAACTTATTTTGAACTAGCACACCAAATGGGCTGTAAATTTTCATAACAAAGGTTGCAAGACCGTGACTGATTTGGATTCTGACATTTGGGACCCACGAGGAAAAAGCCTATCCAAGGTGGTGTCAACTTAATTACTACTCAACAAACGATTATGTCTACCAGGCATTGAATTGGCATCCAACATATGTTGTGTATCTCTATCTCTTATCTTCTTCCTCCAGCCGCCCAAACCAAACCACCCCGTCGGTTCCGCCCACTCCTGCCTGCCACAGCTGCCTGCTGAAAGTGCTAGTGATCGACTAGAGGGGGGTGAATAGGCAATTTTTATGAAAGTCTTCAAAACATGGAAGTTTCGAAGATAAACGATAGAAATAAACCTATTACCATGCAGCGGAAGGTAGACTACACTAGGCAAGCCATAGTCAAGTATTCAATGAAGTGAAAGAACAAAGACTAATAGCAGCTAGGCAGTATGGATCAGGATGGAAGATAGTATGAAGCCAATCAGAACAAGCAGTCACTCAGTGAAGACAAAAGATAATGCAGACATGCAATGACTTCACAAGGACCAATTGCAAATAAAGAGATGGGAAGGATAGAACCAGTAGCTCGTTGAAGACAATGATTTGTTGGACCAGTTCCAGTTTCTGTGACAACTGTACGTCTGGTTAGGGAGGCTGAGATTTAACTCAGAAGACCGTGTCTTCACCTTATTCCCCTTGAGCTAAGGACACCCAGTCCTCGCCCAATCACTCTGGTAAGTCTTCAAGGTAGACTTCCAAACCTTCGCAGACTTCGTTCACCGGCGATCCACAATGACTCTTGGATGCTCAGACTGCGACGCCTAACCGGCTGGAGGATTCACAGTCCTCAAGTGTAATAAGTCTTCAGATCACACAGATAGGAAGACTTCTGTGATGCCTAACACTCTTTGGCTCTGGGTGTTTAGGGATTTGTCCTCTCAAGGATTTCTCTCTCAAAGGCTTCGAGGTGGGTTGCTCTCAAACGACAAACGTCATGCACTAACTCTAAGCAGCCAACCAATTTATGGTGTAGGGGGTGGGCTATTTATAGCCACTGGGCAACCCGACCTGATTTGTCTGAAATGACCCTGGGTCACTAAGGAACTGACACGTGTTCCAACGGTTAGATTTCAAACACACACGGCAACTTTACTTGGGCTACAAGCAAAGCTGACTTATCCAACTCTGGATAAGATTTGCTCTCATTGTCTTCGCTCGAAGACATAGGATTTTGGTTAAGCATCACTTCAGTAATTCTGACTAGTTCACTTGGACCCCACTTAACAGTACGGTGGTTCCTATGACTCAACAAAGAAGAAAAGGAAACGACGAAACAACTAAGTCTTCACGCGATGTCTTCTCTTGTCATAGTCTTCAATGTGAATGTCTTCAGATACCACCTTTGTCTTCAATGTATTCATACATTTTTAGGGGTCATCTCCGGTAGGAAAACCGAATCAATGAGGGACTTCTACCTGTGTTATCCTACAATTCTCACAAACACATTAGTCCCTCAACCAGGTTTGTCGTCAATACTCCAAAACCAACTAGGGGTGGCACTAGATGCACTTACAATCTCCCCCTTTTTGGTGATTGATGACAAACTGGTTGAAGTTTTCAACGGGGATAGAAGTATGTGAAATTGTAAAGGATTTAACTATTGTCTTCGTAAGTAGCAGAAAGGCTCCCCCTGAAGATGTGCATATAAATATTTTCTTTTGAATGCAAATGCACATGGCAGGTTGTACTTGTGGAGCTCCTCTTCTACTTTATGAAGACAATTCATCATGCATGAAAGGATATATCGAAGATAATGACATGCATAATGAGAAATGGACGTCTGCAAAATGACTTCGTGCGGAATTTATCGTCGCACATGCGGAATTTATCATCGCATCACATAGTGTCGAAAAGGTAGCAGACGACCATCAAGTTTAAGCGTTACAACTCAAAAACGAACCAAATGTATCAAAAGCGAGAGTTGTAAGCACTTGGAAAAAGTAGAAAAAGTAAAGCAACCACCCATATGGACCCGCTTGAAGACTATCAACTCAAATGCTTCTCCCCCTTTTGTCAGTAATGACCAAAAAGGTTTGAATACATGGAGCTTCTACTCATTCCCATGAGGAGTAGGCGAAGCAACAGGGTCGTCGTTGAGGTCCGGTGGTGCAGAAGAACTTGGTGCAGTGTCGATACATGTTGAAGGTGGAGGTGGTGAAGTGGATTATATTGATCATCTATGACTCTGGCATTCACCGTTGCAGTTGAGGAAGAATAGTCAGAGTCTTCAAGTGAGGGAGTCTGACGCAAGTGAGCATTCCTTGGAGGAGTGGAGTCAAACTTGAATCTTTCTGTGAAGCCATCGTCTTGAAGATCTGCTTCGGCAGTGAGCAATGTCAAACTCTTCCAGGACCCCCGACGGGTTTCATGTGTAACAAAGGCATTCTTGGTGGCAAGATTGCGAATGTGATTGACATCCACCAAGAGGCTTTGCATATGACACTTAAGCCAGTCATGATGCTTATCCTGTTTCTGATGTAGAGCGACGAGAAGCTCTTGGTCATTGAGAACACGAGATCGCTTCCGAGGACTTTGGGCAATGGTGCTTCCAGTGGCTTTAGTTTGGGCGCGATGGGCACGTGTGTTGCCAGCCAAGGGATAAACACGAGAGACGGCCTGAACTCCTTCAATGAGCTGGGTCAAGCTTTGACGATCAACATTGTGAAGATAAATTGGATCCTTTGCAGGCTCTGGGTAAATGGCTTCAACAGACAAATCAACCTCTGGCAAGAATACAAGATGATTGCGCGCAGACGGCTGATAGTTGAAGGCAGAGTGAAGCTTGATAAGATGCATTACCCATGGAGTATAGAACTTCAGACCAAAGATGTCGGAGCCAGATGCAGCCAACTTCCTGATGAAGAAGTCTTGAGCATTGAAGCTGATGCCATTAAAGATATAGAAAACCAAAGTCTTCATTGCTCCTTCAAGCTTCGCTGCAGATGAATGTCCTTTGACAGGCCATAGAGTTTTCCTGATGATATGGTAAATGGTACGGGGCAGATACTCTAGGTCTTCGACAAAGAATTCCGTTGGGTATTCAGCGTCGCGTGGCAGAGGCTTCATCATGCTCAGCATTTGGCTCATGTTAGGCTCAGGCTTCTGGAAAATGCTCTCCAAAGCATTCTGGTGTTGTTGACAACCTGGTTCATAATATCCGCCAGGAGTGGGCAGGGCTGTAAGCTCAATGATGTCTTGGGCTTTAGCTTCACACTACTAGGAAAAGGGCTATAGATAGGATTGACACTAATGGCGCACCAGGGAGGCCGTGCGCCACTACTATATACTAATGGCGCACCAGTTGGTGATGCGCCATTAGTGTGGAAGACACTAATGGCGCACCAGAAAACAGGTGCGCCACTAGTGATATTTTTTTTCATTTTTACATACATACTAATGGCGCATCCTACCGAAGTGCGCCATTACTAGTTCTAACTAGTAATGGCGCACCAGACAGGGAGTGCGCCAGTACTGAATTTTTTTTAATTATTTTTTTTGCAAAACTACTAATGGCGCACCGCCTCACAGTGCGCCATTACTAGTTTAAACTACTAATGGCGCACCCTGTAGAAGTGCGCCATTAGTATATATTTTGATATCATGAATATTTTTAAATATCATGGGCACTTTTTGATATCATGAATATTTTTAAATTTCATGGGCACTTTTTGAATTCATGAATATTTTTTCAAATTTGATGATATTTTTTCATATTCAATATGATAAAATATTGAATACTCATGAGGACACTCAATCTCGATCCCCCTCCATCTCGATCTCGATTACCCCTCCATCTCGATCTCGATCCCACCCGCGCCTCCTCTCCCCTCTTCATTTTTTAAAAAATAATAATAAAAAAGTGTAGACTACAATTGTTGTTAAACAACAATTATTATTGTTTTTATAAAAATTATTACTGTTTCATATTCATATTCATTTTCTAAAAAATTATTACATGCAACAACAAAAAATTACTTATGGCGCACCTCTGGCTCGTGCGCCATTGCTGTATATATAAAAAAAACCAATGGCGCACCTCTGCCTGGTGCGCCATTGCTATGTAAAAAAAGATTACTAATGGCGCACCTCTGCCCGGTGCACCATTGCTATGTAAAAAAAAGATTACTAACGGCGCACCGACCGCTGGTGCGCCATTAGTAAGATTCCTCCTAGGTAATTCCCTCCCTCTCGCCAGATCCCCTTCATCCCTCTCCCTCGCCCCCTAGCTAATTCCCCCCGCTGCCCCGACCCACGCCGCCACCGACGACCCCCCGCACCCTCCCCCGCTCCACCACCGCCGACGACCCACCGCACCCTCCCCCGCTCCACCGCTGCCGCCGACCCCCCGCACCCTCCCTCGCTCCACCGCCGCCGCTGACCCCCTGCACCCTCCCCCGGCCCGCTCCACCGCGGCCACCGACACCCCGCACCCTCCTCGCTTTTTGATAATATTTTCAAATAACAAATTTGATGATATTTTCAATTAAAAATAAAAAACAAATTTGATGATATTAAAAAAACAAATTTGATGATATTTGATGATATATTTTGTTTTAGTCCTCATGAAAATAACAAATTTGATAAAAAAAATTATTAGATGCAACAACAAAAAATGAAAAAAAGAAGTTACTAATGGCGCACCAGAGGAGGGTGCGCCATTGCTATCAGAAAAAAAAGTTATAATGGCGCACCCAAGAATGGTGCGCCATTGCTATGAGTGTTTTTATGGCGCACCCCTCGATGGTGCGCCATTACTAACATTCCCCCCTCTATAGCTAGATACCCGGCCCTTCGCCCGATACCTCCTTCCCTCTCCCTCGCCAGATCCCCTTCCATCCCTCGCCACACCCACTCCGGCTCCCCCGCGCCGCCGCCCCCGCTCCCCCGCGCCGCCGCCCCCGCACCCCCCGACCCGCGAAGCACGTGGCCGCCGGCCTCCCCACGACCAACCGAGGCGCCCAGGAGGACCGTCATCGTCTTCCTCTTCGACTACGAGGACCCGGACGAGCTCGGACGCCCTCGAGCCACCCCTTCGACGCCGCCGCCGACCCCGACCCCTCCGGCGACTGGCCACGCCCGCCCAGGTACCTCTGCTCCTTCCTCCCTCTCCACCCTTCCTCCCCATTCCCTCCCTCCCTAGTTCTTCTTGCTATATGGATCAGAACATATGGAGCATTACTATTGCTATATGGAGCATTACTATTGTTCTTCTCTGAACCATTACCATTCCCTCCCTCCCTAGTTCTTCCTCCCCATTAATTTGCAGGATCAGAACAAGTTTGTAACAGGATGCTCTACAATGTTGATTAGGTGCATTACTATTGCTATATGGAGCAGCAATTTACTATTGCTATATGCTCTAGTTTGTATCAATGTGATTGTAGTTTTTCTTGTCGTCAAGTTTAGTTGATGTTTATTTAAATATAGCTTATATGATCAGCCACTCTATGTATGATTGTGGCTTGAAGGTTCTGGAAGAACGTTTTTCTTCAAATTCTATCTGGTGGCATTGTCCTAGACTCCCTAGTTGTGTTGTTAATTGCTTCTATTAAAAGAATTGGGAGTTACTCACTGTACTAGAACTCTGTAGGTTGAATTTTGGTTAACTAATACTGCCGTTATAAGAATGTAAGCACCTATTATTGCTACTGATATCATTGGCTCATTGCTGCCTTTGTGCAATGCAGAACTGTTAAGAGTGATTTGGAGGATTCAAGATTCTGTGAAGCTCTTTTGACATTTAAAACTCGGAACTGAAGGTACTTAATAAACTCAAAAGCATTGATGATAACTCTTGTTGCCTAGAAACAGAGGTAGTTTACATATTGCACTGCTGGTGGTTGTTCATGTTCAGAGTTTAAGCATGTGTAGTGTAGTGTAGTGTAGTGAGCTTGTTCTAGTGTAGTGAGGTTTGAACCACTGCACGATGTAGTGTAGTGTAGTGAGCTCTGAACCATGTTTAGTGTTGAGTACTTCAAGTTTACTGAACCTATTCATTTTTGTGGACTTAGTGAACATGATAAGACAAGCCAGATGCTCTATTTTTAATTAACAGTAATCCATGATCAGCAACAGTTTCTTTCACTAATTTTCAGTTAACAGCAATCCATGATTTTTTCAGCTAAAACTATTCATGATTTTTTGTTGGGTGACCTATTAGATCTGGAATGGAAGCTCACATAAGTTGAGCTGATTTTTGTCCATATGAAAGCAGAGGACCATATGGTTTGTGGCCTTTTCATCCATATGAAAGTAGAGGCACATTGTGGTGCTAGTTTGCTGGGTTTTGTCTCCGACCATCGTGTCGTGATGATTTTGCAGGTACCCCGAGAGGCCCTTAAGTTTGCCGAATGTCGATTAACTTCCGTTCCAGAAAATTTGGGTACTCCATATGTCTTATTTTCAGCAAAGGTCATGCTGAAATTTTCCGTGAATTTTAGCATGACTTTGCTAAAAATCGGACATATGGGGTACTTGCTACTAATGCATGGGCCGGGGTATCTTAGTACTTAATTAAGTAGGATCAACTGCCCCGCCATTCTTGCTGCATTAAACCATAGGTGGCAATAGAGCCAAGTGATTAGGCCCAACTTAGAATTCTCGTTAGCATCGATAAACCCTAGATGATAAACCCAACATAGGTGGCAATAGAGCCAAGTGATTAGTGCCAAGTGATTAGGCCCAACCTAGGGTGCCTCGGCATCGATAAACCCTAAATGATGAAAACTTAACTTGGCTTCTATAGGGTGCCTCGGTGTCGATGAGAACCTAAATGATGTACGCTTAGGCTTTTAGGGTGCCTCGGCGTCGACAAAACCTAAATGATGAAAGCTTAGGCTTTTAGGGTGCCTCGATGTCGACAAACCCTAAATGATAAAACCTTGGCTTTTATGGTGCCTCGGTGTCGATAAGAACCTAAATGATGAAAGCTTAGGCTTTTAGGGTGCCTCGGCGAAGACAAACCCTAAATGATAAAAGCTTAGCTTTTAGGATGCCTCGGTGTCGACAAACCCTAAATGATGTAGTTTTGAATTATGAACGTAGGATATGTCGTCATCATCATCGGACGACGAAAGTCTCCCGGCAGAGTGCGACTGGTGCCACGACGATCGAGGTCTGTGCGACATGCCTCACCTGAACGATGATCGGCGCTTCAGCATTAAGCTCGAGGAGACCTTCGAAGTTGAAACGGTACACAACGACGACAAGTGTTATTTTCATAATTAAGCATGACTTCAACTATTTCAATGTGTAATTTTCATCTTTTACAATTCGAGTATAGCTTATCCCATGCCATGCAAGATGCTATGTCTTGGAGAGGATGGATTTTGAAGACCATGAAATTTCTGAAACAAAGAAAATTCACCTAAGGACTCATCACGATGTGGACTTTGAAGTAAATCTATATAATTCTGAGAGCGTAACCCATTTTGGTTGCAAAAATTGGGAAGCATTTTGCAAGATGTATGGTTTTGATGAGGGTATGCTTATCACCATGGATCTTGGTAATCCTGACATCAACCAAGAAAATATGGACATTTGGGTCCTTATTGATACGCCTCCAGTTCTATCGCTATATGAGTTTCTCAAACATAGTTATTAGCTAATTTATATTGTTTATTTCAAAATAGTTGACAGCTTATTTCCATTGACAGCTTATTTTTATTGTTCAAAGAATGTGCGGGAGATGGTAGACAAAACCCACTACACCGATGGCTCCGAATTAACAACTTACAAGGAGAAAAATCATCTGGTCAGATTTTGTACTGACATTGAGAATTACACTATCCACAATCAAACTCCTCAACATTATGGTAAATACGTGCCACTAGTGCATGTGTTCAACTACGGTAACTACCATGGAGATACCCTGGTAAGATTTTTACTATTACGACATCCGTGCATCTTTTGCATACTTCTAAAACAGAAACATCATTGCTAACTATGAAGTTATTACTATGTTTTTCAACAGATAATCCCAGAGAATTGTGTGCCTCATATGATGTATCTGAAAGGTAGTGTTAATGTTTTGAACATACAGCCAGGTCGTCCTACGAATCTCAACTGTCCATACGAGATTTCTAAAAGAAGTGGAGACATGAAAATCAAAGGATGGAAAAAATGTATGGACAGTCGTAAGGAGCTTCTTGGAAGCAAAAGGAAGCCAAGCGCAAGAATTGGAGACAGGATGTTCTCCATTCTCCATAATGGAGAGTCAGGGTCTATATTGTTTTATGCTATTTTAGCTTAAATAGGGTATTTAGGTCCTGCCTAATACTGATGATCATGTGCTAAGAACAATTAAGTAGGGTTGGTTCGATGACTATCAAGATGATGATCGTATGACTTGTTATGAATAATGAGTAGAAGTTGTATGATGATGATTAGTAGGAATTGTTAGGATTAGTATTACTTCCGACAAACTCGATACTCGTGGTCTCGAGACTTGTAATGTTTTATCTTTGTTCGGTCTTTTGAATTCGGAGACTAATATGATGAATTGTATTCGGAGACTAATCTTCTATTGTATTCGATGAATCTGCTGTTGCTGTGTGCTACTGTCTATATTCTGTCAAATAATATATTTTGTAACATGTGCAAAAATCAGAAAAGTAAAAAAAACCTAATATTCATACTAATGGTGCATCACTACAGAGTGCGCTATTAGTATGCCAAGTATACTAATGGCGCATCCATCCGTAGTGCGCCATTAGTGTGCCAAAGCACATGGTTAAATATGGCCCCTGGGAGGCACACTAATGGCGCATGGTGTTATATACTAATGGCGCACTGGATGGTGTGCCATTAGTATACCAGATACTAATGGCGCACCAGTGGTGCGCCATTAGTAAAAATTACTAGTGGCGTGCTACTAATGGCGCACCAGTGATGCGCCATTAGTAGGCAAAACTGGTGCGCCATTAGTAGGCCTTTTCCTAGTAGTGTCATGATGGACATCGCCCGTCATCCACTCAAGGATCCAAGTCTTCAGATCCCTGTTGTACCCACGAATGTGGAGGGTAGCATAGAATTGAAGCAGAAGTTCTTCATTCCAGTGTTCCCTGGCAGTCACAAAGTTGAGCAGACCCGCATCATGGAAGCAGTCAAGGGCTTCTTCAATGCATGACAGTCCAGCAATGGCTTCACAATCAAGACGCATATGTGGGAAGATGCTCCCCTAATTGTACAAGATGCAAGAATAGTAGCTTCGCTGCTGATAACTCCAGAATCGATCTGAGGAGATTCTTGGCCTTGTGTAGGGCACTGTCAAAGAATGTGTTGTGTGCCTTGAATCCATTCAGATTAAATGATCCTGGTGAAATTGCAGTACTTGGGAACCGTGGTAGCCTTGGATTTGGCTTCTGGACCTAAGGCATGTGCTCCACATGATGGGCAAATTGAGGTCCGGGAGTAGGCGGAGGAACCAGAATTAGCCAGCGGACTGTAACAAGCTGACCACGATCATATGCTTGCTCGATGGTGTGTGGCTTGGGAGGTGGTACAGGAGCAGAGGCTTTGGCTTCAAGCTGCAGATTTGCATCAGGTGCAGCGACATCTGGCACCACATTAGCTTCAGGCGCCACATTAGCTTCAGTCATGACAACGTCATTGGCTTCAGTGTTGGTGGCAGCCTCAGTATTGGTAACCTCCACTTCAGGAGCTGGTTCCTCGAGAACAACTTCAGGGTTGGACGGAGATGTAGCAACTCTTTCTTCATCTCTTGGTTCTACTTCTTGATCATCGGCTGATGCAGCCGGAATATCTTCAGCCGTTTTGGCTTCGGATTCAGGGATGTTCGCAGTAGGAGAGGCTTTAGGAAAGACTTCGCGTGAAACGGATTGGCGCTCTTCTCCTTCTAGAACACTTGACAATGTGACTTGTGGCCTTGGTCCTTTGCGAAGCCTGCGAAACACTGGCGACGCCTGTGGAGATGGAGTTGGTTGGGCCTCAAAGTCTTCATTGTCAATCACGGGAGTGGTGACCTGGGTTGGGGGAGTAACTGGTGTTTCTTCATCACGAGGGGATTCTTGGGGGTGATCAGCCCATGAGTCATCCTGAGCAATTGGCGTCAATGGATGACCAATGCTGATGAGTTCGTTGTTCGTGAGAACAGGCGATGATACCAAATTGAGCTCGGTCTGAGGAAGGACTTCATCATCTTCAACATTGTCTTGATGACCAATGTCTTTAGCTGCGGTGGGGTCAACAGCTGGATTCTCTTCAGCTTCAGGAGCCTCTATGGAAGCAGGCTCATGAACTACCAAAAGACGTTCTTGATATGCAGAGGAAGGACGAGCAATAGAAATTGGCTCGACAACAAGGGGCTCTGTGGAAGCAGCCTGGTCTCTCTTCTTTGTTTTTCTTTTCTTGGTTGGTGGAGCATCATCAGTGGTGGCTTTGGTCTTGCGCTTTCTGGCTTCGGCTTCAGCTGCTCTCATTTTCTTGAACTCCGAAGCCACTGTGGGGACCTTAGGCTTCGAACCTGTCATACTGGCCGGGAAGACAATGCGAGGTTCTTCCTGGCTTGATGCTTCTGGTTCGGCCACAGCTGGCTTCTTCTTCTTCTTGGCAGCCATTCTGAGGTCGATGCCTGGTCGCCCCAAAGCCTTGCGCTTTTCAGCTTCGTTGTAGCCTTGAACACATTTGGCAGCAAGATTCTTCATGCGCTCACGAGAACCTTTTGCTTCTTCTCATTTCTTGTGGAATGCCTCCTTGAGCTCATGCATCATGACCTTGAAGTTTTGAATGTATTCAACATTGAGCTTGGCCATGTGCTTCTTGAACTGAGCCTTTTCATAGTCAATCTTGTGCTTCAGCTCAACAATCTTCTGGGCAAGAGCCAGCTCAGGAGCAATGGCTCCGTGGAAGGAGACGCTGAGGCCAATCAGGAGCTGAAGATCATCAAAATTGAGGTCTGGGCTGTCAAACCACTCATCAATAAACTTCTACAGAATCTCCACATCAAAGAGGGGAAGATCATTGAAGATTTCCGCCTCTTGCTTGTTCTTTATCAGTTTCTCAAGAGCATCATCACCAAGATCGTCGTCACTAGACAGATCAATGGCGTCATTCTCGTTTCTCAAAACAGCAGCAGGAGTCAATGCTTGACCAGTTGGTTGCATGGGCTTTTTCAACTTGTCAGACTTGGATATGCGAGAGAGATCTTCAGAATGCACACTGGCTTCAGGAGGTGCAGTGGCCAGAGGCTTCGCCCGTGAGACCTTTCATGCAGAGGAGGGCTTTGAAGCCTTTGGTTTCTTTTGCTTCACAATCTTCGGTGGTGCAGGCGCTTCGTCAGAATCACCGTCATCTACAGAGTGGTCCACGGCTGCCCCTTGAACTTGGATGTGAGTGATGAGACCTTCTAAGTTGTAGAAGGGCCCAACAAGATTGGGTTCAGCTTCACGTGTGCCGTCAGCACGTGGCACAGAGGTGCCTGGGTTGAAGTCTAATCCCAAAGACTTCTTGTTTTCCTTGGCCGAGTTCTTTGCAGCTTGATAGTTGCGCTTCAACAGATTGTCATCTTGACACCATAGCAATGATGATGGGTCGGCATCAGTAGGTTCTGGCCCTCGGACCATGCAAGGGTAAAATCCTTGAGCAATGGCTTCAGTTCTGGTCTTGGGTTGAAGATTTTTATAGAGAATATCTCCCCAAGGACGCGAGAGAGCATTCTTTTCAGCATACTCCTTGGTGACGAATCTGTACTTGAACCATTACTCGGCCCAGTATCTTCGAATCCATTGGATTCGTGTCTTGCGCTGACCATAGCTTTCTTCGGGGTCAGTTTTGTATAGTTCATAGAGATCTTCGGGCAGGTCCATTGATGTACCCCCACGGTGTTGTCTGCCACCCTTCCTTGCTGATTTCTCTTTTTCCATGACATTTAGACTGAAAGGCTTCAACACTGTCAAAGTCTTCCGTCTACTGGTCAGACAGGAATTGGCTTCAGGAGAATTTATGTGATGCTGTAAGAACTCTACAAATGAATGCAGACTATGAGAACCAAGGGATTCTCCCACGGACATGTACCTGTGACAGCATTAGAGATGCGAGGGAAGGGGAAGAGGTCATATGCATTCTTAGAAGATTTTGAAGGTAAATCAGTTTAGAAGACATTGACCTCATAGTGCGAAGACATTCACTCATATGCAGAGAGTTGGTTCCAGATTTGTACGAATCCACGAATAAGTACAAGTGAGGAATCTAACTGCTTTGTGAAGCATAAGTAAACATACTAGGCATGCTATGAGATGCAGAACATGATAGATCCAACTTTGTAGGAACAGAAACCACTTGTGGTTGGAAAGGATTAATCTATTGGATCAAAAAGACTGTAAAAATAGTTTTTATTTACCACTCGAGGAACTGCTAGATGGAGTAGGAGATGAGGCTGAGCAGTTCGATCTTCCGTGCCCTAACTTGGCGACGGAGGACACCTACAGCGACGGCGGAGAAGATGATGTCCGCGGCCGGCGTGAGGACGGCGTCAGTGAGGTCCCGGCAGCTAAGCGCTTCGTTGCCGGCATCGTCGAGGGCTAGCGGTGGTGCTAGGGTTTGTGCGAGAGAGAGAAGTGGAAGAAGAGATAATGACTGGGGTGAGGCGTGTATTTATAGGGATAGGGATGGCACAACATTATTACGCAGGTGCCCCTAGTGGTTCACATCTGAAGGATGCGTGGCGATCATGCAACACATAGAAGGTTGTTCCACGTTCCCACATACGCCTGGATTGTCGGGTGGTCGTTCCCACTTCTTCGGGTTTCAGGTAAAAAGGATTGAGCATTGAAAACAAATTAATGTTTGTCTCTGTATCTTCTGCTGACAAGGACGTAGAGAAGACATTCGACAGTTTCAATAGAATGCATATGATTTGGATAGATAGATTTGAGAAGGGAGCATAGAGAGGTTAGGGTCCGATCACATTCACTTAGTTCAAAAGATTCAACTAGAAGACATAGCTATAAGTGAATGGTGTAGAGGACAGAAACCAAACCAATATAGTGAAGATAAACATGAAGCCATGTTAACATTGAAGACAAACAAAATGCGAAGACTTTGCAACTGTAACGCCAACAGAAAGTATTCCAAACAAAAGTTTGGTGGCGGCGTTACCCACCGTATAGGAAGTATTACACCCAGACACGGCGCACAATTATCATGGCGCTCCGAAGTCAAATTCCGCGTTAATGTATTGACACTTAGAGTGTAAGTCTTCATTAGTTGAAGATATATGTTACTTCGTGTGTTTGCACATCTAAGTCATCAACATGCATAAGTGTTAGGATGTATGCATGATCACAGGACATTTGAGGATTCCAAGATATTTAGCTCACACCGCAACTTGCAAAACCTTTTCTCATCCAAGGGCTTTGTGAATATATCTGCCAGTTGCTCTTCAGTGCTGACGTGAATGATATCAATATCTTCCTTCATGACATGATATCTGAGAAAGTGATGACGGATCTGAATGTGCTTTGTCTTCGAGTGCTGAACTGGGTTGTTGGCGATCTTGATGGCGCTTTCATTGTCGTAGTAGAGTGGCACTTGCTTCAGATGAATGCCATAGTCTATGAGTGTTTGCTTCATCCATAGAAGCTGAGCGCGGCAAGATCCAGCAGCAATGTATTCAGATTCAGCAGTGGAGAGAGATACACAGTTCTGCTTCTTTGAAGACCAACACACAAGTGATCGTCCCAGAATGTGACATGTGCCTGATGTAGACTTGCGATCCACCTTGTCACTAGCATAATCAGCATCCGAGAATCCAACTAGATCAAACTCTGAGCCCATTGGATACCATAATCCTAGTGTTGGGGTGTAAGCCAGTTATCAAAGAATTCGCTTCACAGCTAAGTGATGCGATTCCTTTGGTGCCGCTTGGAATCGGGCACACATGCAAACACTAAGCATGATATCTGGCCTAGATGCACATAAATAAAGCAAAGAACCAATCATGGAGCGGTATACCTTTTGATCGAACTCTTTACCATTGGCGTCAGAATCCAGATGACTCTTGGTAGGCATTGGCGTCTTATAACCCTTGCAGTCTTGCATTCCAAACTTCTTCAGGCAATCTTTGAGGTATTTCTCTTGAGATATGAAAATTTCGTTGCATTGTTGCCGTATTTGAAGACCAAGGAGGAACTTCAGCTCACCCATCATGGACATCTGATATTGCTCTTGCATCATGTATCCAAACTCATCACTGTATTTCTGATTAGTGCAGCCGAAGATAATGTCATCCACATATATTTGGCAGACAAATAGTTCACCATCATATGTCTTCGTGAAGAGAGTGGGATCCAGGGAACCAGGTTTGAAGCCTTTGCTCTTCAAGAAGTCTTTGAGTGTGTCATACCAAGCACGAGGGGCTTGCTTGAGGCCATACAGTGCCTTGTTGAGCTTGTAGACCATGTCAGGATGTTTTGGATCTTCAAAGCTAGACGGTTGTGCAACATACACTTCTTCTTCAATCTTGCCATTGAGAAAAGCACTCTTCACATCCATTTGATACAGAAGGATGTTATGATTATTTGCGTAGGCTAGTAGTATGCGTATGGCTTCAAGCCTAGCCACAGGAGCAAATGTTTCATTGAAGTCAATTCCTTCAACTTGAGTGTATCCTTGAGCAATGTGACGAGCCTTGTTTCTGACAACTTGACCATGCTCATCTTGCTTGTTGCGATATATCCATTTAGTGCCTATGATATTGTGTTTACGAGGATCAAGACGCTTGACCAGTTCCCATACATTATTCAGCTCGAACTATTGAAGCTCTTCTTGCATAGCTTGAATCCATTCAGGTTCCATGAAGGCTTCATCAACTTTCTTGGGTTCATATATTGAGACGAATGCAAAGTGTTCACAGAAATTTGCTAGTTGTGTTGCCCTTGATCGAGTGAGTGGACCAGGTGCATTGATGCTATCAATTAGCTTCTTAATCTGTACTTCATTTGCAACATGAGAATGAACTGGACGAAGATTTTGCTCTTGCTGATCATTGTCATCGTTTGAGGGATTGTCTTCAGGCTGAGCATTGTCTTCAGGTTCATCAGGTGCAGAGATGATAAGTTCCTCTTCAGGCTGTACTTCAGATGGTATGATTTCTCAAGTTCCCATAAGCTTGATGGATTCACTGGGTGGAATTTCATCTAGCACATTTGGCAGGTACTCTCTTTGAGAGCCGTTAGTCTCATCAAACCGCACATCCACAGTTTCAACCACTTTATAGTGAAAGAGGTTGAAGACTCTGTAGGAGTACGAATCCTTTCCGTAACCAAGCATAAAACCTTCATGTGCTTTCGGTGCAAATTTTGAAGTGTGTGGATCCTTGATCCAGCACCTGGCACCAAATACTTTGAAGTAACTGACGTTTGGCTTCTTACTAGTGAGGAGTTCATAGGATGCTTTCTTCATAAGCTTGTGAATATAAACACGGTTGATGACATGGCATGCAGTATCAATAGCTTCAGGCCAGAACTTCCTTGGAGTCTTGTATTCATCAAGCATCGTCCGAGCCATCTCAATGAGTGTTCTGTTCTTGCGTTCCACGATGTCATTCTGCTGAGGCGTGTACGAAGCTGAGAACTCATGAGTGATGCCCAATGTATCAAGATAAGTGTTGAGGCCGGTGTTCTTAAATTTAGTGCCATTATCACTTCGGATGTGCTTGATCTTGACGCCATAGTTGTTCATGGCTCGATTGATGAAGCGTCTGAATACATCCTGCACTTCAGTCTTGTAGAGGATTATATGCACCCATGTATATCTTGAATAATCATCAATAATGACGAAGCCATAGAGACAAGCAGTAGTAGTAAGGGTTGAGTAGTGAGTAGGGCGGAAGAGGTCCATGTGTAGCAGTTCGAAGGGTTGAGTCATTGTCATGATTGTCTTCGAGGGATGCTTGGCCCTCGTCATCTTTCCAGCTTCGCAGGCACCGCATAAGTGATCCTTCTTGAACTTGACGCCCTCGATGCCTGTGACGTGCTTCTTCTTTGCAAGAGTGTGCAAGTTCCTCATGCCAGCATGCCCTAGCCTCCGATGCCAAAGCCAGCATTCAGAAGCTTTTGCAAGAAGACATACGACAATGTGTGGTCCAACTGAAGAATCTACCATGTACAAATCATCTTTCCGATACCCTTCAAAGACTAGAGACTTGTCAGATTCCATTAGAACTAGGCAATGATACTTTCCAAATATCACAATCATGTTCAAATCGCAAAGCATTGAGATGGACATTAATTTGAAACAAAGGGATTCAACAATCATCACTTTATCCATGTGCTGATCCTTTGAGATTGTAACTCTACATAAACCCAATACCTTGCTTTTACCAGTATCAGCAAATGTGATGTGACTTTTGTCAGATGGACGTAAGGTTGAGTCCATGAGAAGACTTCGCTTGCCAGTCATGTGATTAGTACATCCACTATCAATAATCCATTCTGAAGCAGTTGGTGTCATACCCTATAGTGCAGTTAGGGGGATAGGCTTCACGAAGAGAATTGTGAAGCATAAACATTTGACGAGCAAGAGGATTATTAAAGCTTAGATCGAGGTTAGGACTAATAGGGCAAGTAGCAAGCGACTCAGGAATAAAATACATAATAAGAACATTTGGGCATTTGATCTTGTGCCCTACAAGATGTTTAAGGTCCCCAGCAATAGCTTCAGACACATTTGATTTTCGGTTGGAGACCTTTCCCTGCAAAAGAGAGTTAAGCTTTCTTAGCCACCCACATCTTTAAGGGTGGCTTCGAAGCAATGAGTCTAAGTGCAGCATCTGAGAACTATGGCTTTGGAGCCCTAGCAAATAGTCTTGCAGGTGGACAATAGTACTCAAAAGAATAAGCAGAGTAGTTCTAGGTCTTATGAATATGGCGGTTTGATGAAACGCGCTCATATTCATAGGCCTGAGTATGGTTTCCCTGCAAAACATTTGCGTTAGTGTGACTCAGGTGAGTCCTCTGTCTTATGAAGCCTTTGGACCATATGAAGCGTGTGGTCTGGGGTTTGTCTTCTTCACTTGTGGTGTCATGACGACATTCACAGGAAGATTCTCCAGACATTTTTTCGTCACCTAGACTTTCATCATAGGTGGCCCATTCCTACAGTTAGTACCAATATACCTGGCAAACACTTCACCATTCTGATTCTTGAATAGTTTATAGTTTGCATCAAAGGATTCATCAATGACAATGAGATTAGCACAAGTGAATCCAGATAGGGTGGATGGATCCACTGAAGGTTCCTTTGCAGCAACCCATGTGGTTTTGGGGTACTGCTCAGGTTTCGAGTAAGAGCCATCGGCATTTATTTTCCTTTCGAACCCAACACCCTCTTTCCTAGGGTTTCGGTTCAGGATCTGCCTTTTGAGGACATCACATAGTGTGTGATGTCCTTTGAGACTTTTGTACATCCCTGTTTCAAGCAATGTCTTCAACCTAGCATTTTCATCAGCAATAGCAGTGGCATCCTCAGCAGAGGGGTTACTTACCACATCAACAGTTGAAGATATTGCAAGAGTAGTAGCAGTAGAACATCCAGCAACAGAAGTAGCGTTGTCACGCTCAATGCATTTAAGACATGGTGGTTCAAATCCTTCCTGAGCAGAACTGATCTGTTTGGCACGAAGTGACTCGTTTTCCTTTTGAAGATCTTCATGAGCCGCTCTCAATTTCTCAAGATCTTGCTTCCTTTCAAGATAATCATAGGAAAGCTTTTCATGAGTTGTTGAGAGCATTTCATGACGACTTTCAGGTTCCTCATACTTAACATGATGATTTTTATGTCTTCAGTTAAGGACTAAGATCGAATCATTTCAATGTCTAACAGGTCATCGCTTTTGTCTAACAGTTTTTGAATATGTTCCATAGCTTTCTGTTGTTCAGTTGCAGTTTTAGCAAGTGTTTTGTAGCTGGGTTTGGAACCACAATCAGAGTCATGTTCACTGGTATAGTGAGTAGTGCGTGAGTTTACCTTGGCACCGCGTGCCATGAAGCAGTAGGTGGGAGCGGAGTTGTCCTTGTCATTAGCATCGACGTCGGTGATGAAGTCATTGTCTTCAGTGTTGAAGATGGACATGGAAACGTAGGCTGTAGCCAAACTTGCAACGCCAGAATTGGACTCCTCCTCAGACTCCACCTCCGCCTCCTCAGAAGCAGACTCCTCCTCTGAATCCATTTCCTTGCCAACAAACACACGAGGCTTGCCAGATGAGCTCTTCTTGTGTGACGAAGACTTTGAGGAAGACTTGGAAGAAGACTTTGAGCATTTCTTCTTCTTGTCATTAGAATCATATTCCTTACTCTTCTTCTTCTTGTTGTTGTTCTCATTGTCCCACTGCAGACACTCAGAGATGCAGTGACCAGGTTTCTTGCACTTGTGGCATGTTCTCTTCTTGTAGTCATGAGCAGAAGCTTCATCATTCCTTGAGCTGGATCGTGAGGACTTTCTGAAGCCTTTATTCTTGGTGAATTTCTGGAACTTCTTCACAAGCATAGCAAGCTCCTTTCCAATGTCTTCAAGATCATCAGAACTGCAGTCCGATTCTTCTTCAGATGAGGAAACAGCTTTTGCCTTCAAGGCACGAGTCCGACCATAGTTGGGACCGTAGATATCTCGTTTCTCAGAAAGCTGAAACTCATGTATGTTGAGCCTTTCAAGTATGTCAGGCGAATCGAGTCTCCTGAAGTCAGGGCGTTCTTGAATCATCAGGTCTAGGGTGTCAAACGAGCTGTCAAGTGATCTCAGGAGTGTCTTGACGATTTCATGCTTGGTGATCTCAGTAGCACCGAGAGCTTGATGCTCATTTGTGATGTTAGTGAGGTGATCAAACGTGAGCTGAACATTCTCATTGTCGTTTCTCTTGAAGCGGTTGAAGAGGTTGCGAAGGACACTGATCCTTTGATCTCTCTGGGTTGAGACGCCTTCGTTGACCTTGGAGAGCTGGTCCCAGACTAGCTTGGATGTTTCCAGAGCACTCACACGGCCATATTTCCCTTTGGTCAGATGACCACACATGATATTCTTGGCAGTGGAATCCAGTTGAACAAACTTCTTGACATCAGCAGCGGTGACACCTTCACCAGCCTTGGGGACGCCATTCTTGACGACATACTAGAGGTCGACATCAATGGCTTCAAGATGCATGCGCATCTTATTCTTCCAGTAGGGATATTCAGTTCCATCGAAGACGGGCCACGCAACAGAGACTTTGATTATCCCTGCAGTCGACATAGCTAAAACTCCAGGTGGTTAAACCGAATCACACAGAACAAGGGAGTACCTTGCTCTAATACCAATTGAAAGTGCTAGTGATCGACTAGAGGGGGGTGAATAGGTGATTTTTATTAAAGTCTTCAAAACATGGAAGTTTTGAAGACAAACGATAGAAATAAACCTATTACCATGCAGCGGAAGGTAGACTACACTAGGCAAGCCATAGTCAAGTATTCAATGAAGTGAAAGCACGAAGACTAATAGCAGCTAGGTAGTATGGATCAGGATGGAAGATAGTATGAAGCCAATCAGAACAAGCAGTCACTCAGTGAAGACAAAAGATAATGCAGACATGCAATGACTTCACAAGGACCAACTGCAAATAAAGAGATGGGAAGGATAGAACCAGTAGCTCGTTGAAGACAATGATTTGTTGGACCAGTTCCAGTTGCTGTGACAACTGTACATCTGGTTAGGGAGGCTGAGATTTAACTCAGAAGACCGTGTCTTCACCTTATTCCCCTTGATCTAAAGGACACCCAGTCCTCACCCAATCACTCTGGTAAGTCTTCAAGGTAGACTTCCAAACCTTCACAGACTTTGTTCACCGGCGATCCACAATGACTCTTGGATGCTCAGAACGCGACGCCTAACCGGCTGGAGGATTCACAGTCCTCAAGTGTAATAAGTCTTCAGATCACACAGACAGGAAGACTTCAGTGATGCCTAACACTCTTTGGCTCTGGGTGTTTAGGGCTTTGTCCTCGCAAGGATTTCTCTCTCAAAGGCTTCGAGGTGGGTTGCTCTCAAACGACAAAAGCCGTGCACTAACTCTGAGCAGCCAACCAATTTATGGTGTAGGGGGTGGGCTATTTATAGCCACTGGGCAACCCGACCTGATTTGTCCAAAATGACCCTGGGTCACTAGGGAACTGACACGTGTTCCAACGGTTAGATTTCAAACACACACGACAACTTCACTTGGGCTACAAGCAAAGCTGACTTATCCAACTCTGGATAAGATTTGCTCTCATTGTCTTCGCTCGAAGACATAGGATTTTGGTTAAGCATCACTTCAGTCATTTTGACTGGTTCACTTGGACCCCACTTAATAGTACGGTGGTTCCTATGACTCAACAAATAAGAAAAGGAAACGACCAAACAACTAAGTCTTCGCGCACCATAGTCTTCACACGATGTCTTCTCTTGTCATAGTCTTCAATGTGAATGTCTTCACATACCACCTTTGTCTTCAATGTCTTCATACATTTTTAGGGGTCATCTCCGGTAGGAAAACCAAATCAATGAGGGACTTCTACCTGTGTTATCCTGCAATTCTCACAAACACATTAGACCCTCAACCATGTTTGTTGTCAATACTCCAAAACCAACTAGGGGTGGCACTAGATGCACTTACACCTGTGCCTCCGCCGCCCTATCGTACCCTCAAACGTTGGCCAGTCCCTCCCTCTATTCCCCCACACGTCCTATTAATCTCCGGCGACGTTAGCCCCAACACGCACCCGCACCCAAACCAGTCAACCCTCGTACTCCCCTCCTCCTGTGAATAGACTGGCGCATCTTCCACGGCTCCTATTCATTCCGTCCGAGGCCTTGCCGTCGTCCTCTGCCTTGGTTCGCTCGGCATGCGCGGTGCACCGCCGTTTGGCGTTGTCAACATCGTCAAGAACCGAGAGGAACAAGGAGAAGACTGTGCATGGAGAGGATGACAGTAGGGACCCATCAGGGTCATGGCAGTATGCAAGCAAGTGCCTCGTTATTACAAGCCCAAAAAATGGTTCCTCCTAATGGTTGGACATCTGGGGCCCACGCCATTGTCAACATAGTCAATAAACAAGAGAATTACACAACGAGGGGCTGACACCAAGGACCCAGTAGGTCGCACAGTTGTTATTTAATTTTTTTAGGAACAAGCAGTTGTTATTTATACTAGTTTTAGAGACAGATCGGGGTAACAACGGGGCTGTGCGGGGGCTGTGGCCCGTCTAGCCAGGATTTTATTTTATGTTTACCATGATGCGCCCAGTTGTGTTTTTTCTTACTGAAAATGGCTAGCCTAGTTCTACTTTTTTTTAAGAAATACCCAACGGAGGCCTACTTGCTTTCTCAGTCCTGCTGGGCTGCAAATTTTTCAAGACGAGAGCGATGTATTCGCTTGCCCGGAAAATGAAGTAGTAAGAAATGGGATGTAAATTTATAAGCACAGCAAACCATCAATTAGTTTTAAATATCATTTTTTAAGATTTAGACATTTCGAATTTAATTGTTTTTCTACAAGAAAAATTATGTTGGATTTTAAATTGATATAAATTTACTATTTTTAAATTAGTTTGAACATGACTCGAAATTTCAGGATTAAAAATATTCCAGACCGCACGAAAATATGCAAAATTTCGTAGAATTTTTTAACAGTGGCCACAATATGGGCTGTAATGCTAACAAAAAGAATATGGGCTCCAAAGAAATCCTTAACAATTAGCAAATGGACTGTAAATTGTTAGAAATAATGGCAGATCGGCTGTATGCTGTTTTCCACAGATTTGAGGCTAACTTGTGCGCCTACAATAGGTTGACGCATACGCTTTCCTAAAAAAAGGTTGACGCGCACACAAGGCCGTGTCAACTTAGTCGACACATGAGAGCAGTGACTGTTGGATGTCCATCCAACGACCATCGTGCTTCTTCAATCTCTGCTCTTCCTGTTCCAGCCGCTCAAACCAACACTAGCGGGACTGCCTGCTCCCTCCTCCCGTGGCCGGCTGTGCTGCCACGCAGGCCGCACCGCACCACCCTACTCCATCGCTAGCCAGTCCATTCCTCTACTCACCCACACCTCCTATTATTTTCCGGCGCCGGCAGCCGAACCAGTAAACCCTCGTACTCCCCATCGTGTGGCAACAACTGACGAGTCTTCCCCTCTTTGGGTCGTTCCCTTCCTAGGCCGTTCACCGCCCTGGTGCTCTCGGCGCGGCGTGGTCAATGCAGTCAACGAACGACATCCACCGAAAGAGGACTGTACGAGGAGAGGCTGACAGTTGAGTCCACGCCGCACGCAAGGAAGTGCCTCCTTATTACGCGCAAAATAATGATTCCTCCACCTGACAGCAGGGACCCACCGGAAGGGCCTCTGTATTTCGTGAAAAAAATGTTCCTCCCACTGACAGCTCGGACCCACCAGCTATATCTTCGCACGCAAGGAAGTGCCTCCTTATTACGCTAAAAAAATGAATACTCTCCATGCTAGCTGGGACCCACCATAGTTGGAGGCTAACTTGTGGGCCTACTAAGTTGACGCGGATGGAAGGCTTTGTCAACTTAGTCAATATGAATGATTCTAGCTCCAGTGACTATACGATGTCCATCCAACAGCCATATTGCTTCTTCAACCTCTGGTCTTCTTGCTCCAGCCGCCCAAACCAGCGCTGGTCGTGCCGCCTGCTCCTGCCTCCCGTGGCCGGCTCTGCTGCCGTGCAGGCCTCACCGCCCCATTCTACTCCCATCGATGGCCTGGCCATCCCTGTACTCACCCAGACCTCCTTTATTCTCTGGCGATGGCAGGCTCACACTGCAGCCCAAACAGTAAACCCTCATACTCCCCTCCGCGTGGGAAACAACTGCCGAGTCTTCCCTGGCTCCGGGTCATTCCCTTCCTAGGCCTCGACATCGTCCATCGCCTTGGTGCTCTCGCTGCAGCGTGGTCAACGTGGTCAAGGAACAACTTACATCGGAAGAGGACTATATGTGGAGAGGCTGACAGCTAGGTTGTAACGCCCCGGACACACCCGCCGGTGGTCGTTACTCCTAGCGGGATCTAGACTGGACCCACAGATAAATAATAGTCTTTTCTACGTATTTTGTCCTCACTCGTGCGCACCCGAGAGCAACTTGCTGATCGGTCACCCATCCTGAAACTACTCCAAGCTGAGCACGCTTAACTTTGGAGTTCTGTCTGAATGGGCTCCCGGAAAAGAAGGAATTCCTTATTGATATGAGTAGTCTATCATCCCTAATAAGCCAGGCTATCACATGGGTCCACGGCCGTAGCAAGGAAGTGCCTCCTTATTACACGCAAAATAATGATTCCTCCACCTGACAGCCGGGACCCACCGGAAGGGCCACCGTGTTTTGTGAAAAAAATGTTTCCCCCTGACAAATGGGACCCACCAACTACATCTTCAGACGCAAGGAAGTGTGTCCATATTACGGGCAAAAACAATGATCCTTCCCCCTGATAGCTGGGACCCACCAGCTATATCTTCGCACGCAAGGAACAGCTGGGACCCTCCGAGTCGAAGCGTACATAGCATTGTCGTGAACGTGTACGTACATACTAGTCGATTGGTTTCTCTACAATGATTAGTCGTGGCCGAGAAAGCACGCACGTGTAGTAGTAGAGCCCTCAATGCAGCAGTTCAGGCAGTCCCTTCTAAACCATGTACACGTACATACATCCACATGCCAAAAAATATGGCCACATACGTACATACGGGTAGGGTCTCGAATGCCTAATCACGCATATGTACAGCCAGGGCTCATGTACATGGAGAGGCAACGGACGGCAGCAACGGCGTCCTATTCATCGGGAAACCAACTGGCTAGGTCGGGACGGAGAAACAACGTCATGTTCATCGGGAGGCAACAGAATGGGTCAGAATGCGTCCTGTTCAACGGGAGCCAACCGGCTTGGACGGAAAATCCAAAATGGGGTCTGGTGTACCGTAGTATGGAGGAAACGGCCTTCTGTTTGACCGGCTACGGTCGAAACGGTATCCTGTTCATCGGGAGGGGTGTGGCATACCGCAAAACGGAGGAAACGAATTTGTGTTGGAGTGCTACGGTCAAAGCGGGGGTCCTGTTCATCGGGAGGTGTGTGGCGTACTGCAAAATAGAGGAAGCGGACTTGTGTTGGAGCGCTATGGTCAAAACGGGAGTCCCGTTCATCGGAGGGGTGTGGTGTACTGCAAAACGGGACACCGCGGGCTACTGGTCACCAACCGTCAACTTCCTTCAGCCTCCACCTGCACTGTTCATCCATCGCGTCTTCTTCCTGCCTCCACTAGCTATTGTTCATCCAGCCCTCCACTGGCTACTATTCAACCAGCCTCCACGAGGTCTTGTTCATCCACCCCCAGCCAGCTCGGCTGTGGCGGCCTCCTCTCGGGGTCCTGTTCATCTAGCGACAACGGCCTACTACCACTACCACGGGGTCCTGTTCATCCAACCCCCACTGGGAACTGTTCATCCAACCCCAACCACCACTACTGCAGGATGCTGCTAACGTGACACTACGATCAGAGACCCTTTGACGAAAATGTGTGTGATGCATTAATCGCAAACGGTGATGTAAAATAACCTTCAAAAAATATGCAAAACATTTGCGATGGAGGAGCTATCAAACACGGTTCTGATTTTAGTTGCGTGTGCGATGCAGGGCATACGTTTCAGTTCAATTAACTATTTGTGATGAGGAAGAAGAACAGAAACGGGCAGCCAAATGAAGGCGTGTGCGATCTACGACATACAGTTCACTCGGATAAACTGTTTATGATGAGATGGAACAACAGAAACAGGCAGCTAGATAAAGATGTGTGCGATTGAGGGCATACGCTTCAGAAGGATTAACTATTTGCGATTAAGCAACAGAACAGAAACGGTCAGCCAGATCAAAGTGTCTGCGATTGACGGCATACACTTCACACGGATGAACTGTTTGCGATTAGCCACAACAAACAGAAATAGTTAGACAGATCAATGTGTGTGCGCTAGACGGGCACACATTCTAACTAAAATAAGCGTGCGCGATGGTAATAACGAGCGCATACGGTTGTTGGAACAAGATGCGTGATGACATGGCCTATTGCGGTGCACCCTATGGTGAAAACGCCATGTACGCGGCCGAGAAAGCGTGCCCACGTTACACCGTCCGGGAATAGTGCCGCACTTAGAAATTATAGAACCGTCAATAAATTTTGAGCTTGCGTCCCGTCACATTCCAAAGTACTACCATGCTACATTTAATTGCAAACCTGTTCACACCGATCAAAACCTAAATGGTTTCCCACTTAGGAGCATACTAGTACTCGGTTATAAATACTACTACTCCAAGATGACTGCACATTCCTCCTCAACTCCTCATCCATGAAAACAAACAAGTCATTCATCACCGTTCCCTTGCGTCTGCCATGGCCAGCGTGAGTTCTAGGTCAAGAGATTACCACTAGGGAGAGGCGAGCATGGAAGCGGAAGCACGAGAGATGTCCTGCCTCGCCGCGAAAGCAGCCGACATGTCCCACCGCATGGCCGTAGCAGCACAGAGGTCCCGCCGCGCTTCCGAAGCAGCATGGAGGTCCCACCGCACCGTCGATGCAGCAGACTGGTCCAGTCGCACCGTGGAAGGAGCAGAGATATCCCGCCGCGCCACGAATGCAGCAGAGATGTCCTCCTGCGCCGCGGCGGCCTTGGAAAATGTCTCGCGTGCATGCGAGGACTCTTACAAGTGCATGAATGTGATCGTCCATAGCCAGATGGATCAGATCTCCGGCTGGGCGAGGTTGCGGGATGACATGAAAGCTTCATTCGAACAGGCTACCGGCACCATCCGGCAACTAAGTGAGGGCAATGCGAAGCTCCGGGCCGAGCGACCTGCTGAGGGCGAAGATCGTCGGAAGTGTGGGGCAGCGGGAGGAGACCACTGCCTTGTTGAAGAGGACCGGCGTCATTGTCAAGAAACTTATGGACGAGAATGACATGCTCCGCATCGAGCGCCAAAGGCTGGTGGAGGAATCCGTGGATGCTCTCAAGCAGCGTCTTGAAGACACGAAAGTGCTCATCGCCGCTCGCCGTAGAGACTAGTTCCCGCACCCTGCAGCAACGCATGAAGAAAGTAGAGATCAGTGAGCCAGATCATTGTCTTCCTTCTTCTTTTGCCCTTGTGTATTTCGGGCATTGCCGATGTGGGTTTTTTTTATTATCTTCCTAAATATGTAAGACAATTATTATCCGCTGCCATCGTCCTTATATTCATCAATCTTGCTATAAGTCGTCGTTGATGCTATATAGGTCCATCGGATCATACGTCAAGATCTGTGCAAAACTTTCTTTTCAGATTTTCTTTTTTCTGTCTTAAATCTTAGTCGAGTGAGACATAGCCACACCATGAAACAGGGGCTCGGCACCATTAATGGAGACGTTGGGAGGGGGTGGGCGGCGGATAGGGGTCAAAGGGCTCTCCTCCCGATGAGCACATGCAGGGATCTGATCGCACGCCTCCCATACTCAAATAGCTACCCCTCACGGCACCTCCTAGCTAATAAAAAAAGGGATGCGTGGCGGCACGTAATTGGTAAGTAGAACGCCCACGGTTTCAATAACACTTGTGTTTCCGATTTGTAACGTGACAGCACTTGTTCCAAAATGACTTTGTTGATTGTTAATGTGTGCGCCTTCGCAAATCGGACAGAAAAATTACCACAACATGTTGGTGCCATGTCATGACACCATGCCAAGTTTCATGATTTTCAGGCGAGTTTTGGATTTACAAGAATTTTAAAACCAAGTTTCTCGATGTTTCCGGCCGAGCCAAGACGCCCAGATGTTTGAATTCCATTCCCACTTCTTCCATGGGACCTAGAAGTTCGCCCAAGTACACATAAATGATTTTCCAACTAACTTTTGTGCATTGAAGCATGCGCTTGTACTTCAAATTTGAATTATGTGCATTAAATGCCTGGAAAATCAATTAATGTTTCAAAAGGCCAACTGAACCCGGAATAATTCCAAAATTTAGCATGAAACTCCTATTTTGGTCTAAGCTGTTGTCGGCGTTCTGGGAACGGGGGTCCCCAGACTTGCCTGCCTGCGGCCCACGGCGTGCCTCTGTGAGCGGGCCCGTACGGCCGATCTTCACCAGCAAGGACTCAACACCTCGTGAGGGGCCAAGCCTCATGAGGCGGTAGACACAAGACCTCCTCAGGAGCAGCCTCACCAGGCTGGCTCGCGAGGGGCGAAGATATCAAGGTCAGGCAAACCTCGCGAGGTTCCGATGACGTGAGCCATGACGATTGAGATCAGGCAGGCGTCAGGCGGGCGCCAGCGCGCACAGTGTCCTTGTTTCCTCTTTGGTGCTAAGGAAGCAAGTGCAGGCGCGGAGTACCGAGGTGTCAAGCAAAGGTTTCCATATCAGTGCAACAAGACCAAGACCAGCAGGACGGCAAGATGAAGGTCACCATGGAGCCCAAGACGGCGTCACCACCAGAGCCTTTGGCGGGCGAAGACTGCTTTTGTCAGGATAAGCTGTACTAGCTGTCCCCTTTTGAATTGGCCGTTGTTGGCTCCCTTCCCACTCAATATTTGGGGAGAGGACCAGGGCCTCTATAAATAGGATTAGCCACCACAGTAGGAGGGATCCAACTAGGTTGTAACTCATTCAGCTCATCCTCACACCCATCAAGAACAAGAACACCTCGCCTCAGGAGGCTGTTCTTCCCCTTGTACTGTTCATCCTCAGCCCAAGAGGCAATCCACCACACCACACTGGACTAGGGTATTACACCACAACGGTGGCCCGAACCAGTGTAAATCTTGTTTCCTTTACGTTGCGACTTCGTAGAGTTAGCCCTTGAGATCTTAGCGAAGTTAGGACGTGGATCGGTAGGGGTAGGTCTTCGCGCGCACCCCAATGTTCGAACCTTGAGGGTTTTGCCGAAACCCGTGATCCAACATTTGGCGCTCCAGGTAGGGGTGCGCCAAAGCTTCCCTTCCATCGCTCCGTGTCCCGTTGCTCCATCGTCTCCATGGCGGACGCTCGCCGCGCTCGCGCTGAGCGCCGGGCTGCCCTCGCAGCCCGCATTGCTCAGACGGCTCCCGTCGGTGGGCCACCCCGTCGTTCTCCATCACCTGCCACCAACGCTGCCACCGGCCCGACGGGGAACAAGCAGCAAGCATCCTCGCTGCACCCCTCGGTGCGGCAGGACGGCCGCATCGCCACTCCATCACTGACCCCGGCCGGCTCGTCATCCCACGCTCGTCGCGCTCCCGTGGACGCGCAGGCCGCTCTGTGCATGGTGCGCAAGCTCCTGCGCTATCGCCCAGTCGACGACCTCTATGAGGACTGGCACGACCGCATCGCCGAGCTTGTCAGCGCCGCAGGGGGCTCCCCCGCGCCATCCCTCTCGCAGCCTCGCCCTCCGCCAGCCGCGGGCGGCTTGGCCCATGGAGCGCCCCCACCACCTCTTCCCCAAGATAGAGTCTTGGCGCCCAGGTGCGCGGCCCCGCTGCGCGACCTGCCGTGTCCGGCGCCCGAACAAGAAGAAAGAAGCTCCCAAGAAGTCCCTCGGCCACGAGAAAACGCCCCCGCACTCCCTGCGCCACTATGGCAAGGCCGCGTGCCGCCTGCGGTGGCGGTGCGTGGAACCCATCAAGGACAAGTTCTCCACCAGCGCAGAGTCCCGGTGACCACGGCAGGCTGCCGCGCCTTCACCCCTGAGCTGCGTAGCGTTGCTTGGCCGGGCAAGTTCAAGACGGATCTGCCTCCTCGCTATGAGGGCACCCCCGACCCCGCGGAGTTCCTGTAGCTCTATGAGCTGAGCATCGAGGCGGCCAACGGCGACGAAAAAGTCATGGCGAATTGGTTCCCCATGGCTCTCAAGGATGGTGCCCACTCCTGGCTCCTGAACCTGCCTCCAGGCTCGATCTCCTCCTGGAACGAGATGCGTGACCGTTTCATCGCCAACTTCCAGGGCACTCGTAACCGCCCACCGGCTGCGGGTGACCTACGCCGCATCAAGCAACAACCAGGAGAGACCCTCCAGAAGTATATCCAGCGCTTCAACAACGTTCGTCTCAAGATCCCCAAGGTGACGGACGAGGCCATCATCTCTGCGTTCTCCGATGGCATCCGCGACGTCAAGATGAAGGAGGAGCTCGCCATCCAGGAGGAGTTGTGCACGTCTCTGGAGCTGTTCAACCTGGTGACCAAGTGCACAAGAGCTCAGGAGGGGCGCCTCTTCCTCCTCGAGCTCCCGGCTGCGGACCCGAAGGAGAAGAAAGCCAAGGCCAAAGACGTGAAGCGCAAGGGAGCAGCCGTGCTCGTGGCGGAGCCGGACACAAAGCGTGGTAGGGACCAGCCCGAGTCATCCAAGAACAGCCGGCCATTCTGCGCCTTCCATAACCTGCATAGCCACAACACCAACGACTATCAAGAGCTCAGAGTCATTCGAGAAGGACGCTTCGGTCGATGCCCGAAGTGCAACAACCGGGGCTACGACTAAGGAAGAGGACATGGTGGCGGACGCTGGGATGACCGTGGCCTGCGCCAGAGTGGCGCGACCGGCCTCGTGAGGACCACTGGCTGGATCAGCCTCGCAAGGGCGCCTAGAGGGATCTGCCTCGTAAGGATCGTCCTCAGGGCAACACTGGTCTCCCTCCACTACCGCCACCACCGAGAAGGAATGACGACCACCATCAGGACGAGGGGGCTGGGGGTTTCCAGGAGCCGCGTGCCATCGCCTGCATCTTGGGTGGAGCTCAAGCCCCAGCCTCACAGCGTATCTTCAAATAGTTGGCTCGTGAAGTGAATGCAGTCCTCCCCAAGCTCCAGGCCACGCACCCGCTCAGATGGTCCCTGTGCGCCATCATGTTCAGCTCGACAGATCAGCTCAAGTGTGCGGCTACCGCCGACTTCCTCCCAATGCAAGTTACCAAGACTCTCATCGTTGGCAGCGCAGGGCTCAATGTCCTGTCCGTCGACACGTTCGACAACCTCCAAGTGTCGTATGATCAGCTTCAGACCACCAAGCCTTTCTCGGGAGTGACCGACGGCTCCACCACGCCTATCGGTCAGGTCCGCCTCCCAGTCACCTTCGGACAACGCAACAACTACCGCACCGAGCTCATCAACTTCGACGTCGCCCACATTCGTCTGCCATACAATGCCATCCTCGGGTATCCGGCCGTGGCCAAGTTCATGGCCGTGACGCATCACGGCTACAACGTCCTCAAGATGCCAGGAAGCGGCGGCATCATCACGGTCCCTTGTGAAGAAAGAGATGTGGTGTGCTCCCTCGAGCGCGCCTTCCAAGCAGCGTCAATCGAAGACCCCGGCAACAATGCAGCTTAGTACCCTCCTGAGGTCGTCCCCAAGAAGAAGAAGAAGTAACTCCATGCCGGACCTTAGGAGGGCAGCGCCGCAAGTGGCACCTCGTCAGGATCAGCGCCCGCACCTGGGGCGCCTCCCTCTGTCGCATAGGAAGGTGCGCCCGGCGCCCTCCTCGGGCAGGGCTCAGGGGCTCTCTTCTGGAAGGCCTCAGACCTTGCCAACATCAAGAGGGAGGCGCTCGGGCACCACTTGGAGGCGTGTTTCACGGCACGTCTCCCTCAGGAGGACACTGGGCAAGGAGCGCCCGGCGCGTAGGAGTTCATCACCAATGTATCTCAGGAGCTTCAGGAAGCAAGAGCAATACGCGGTGACCGCCGCCCACCTAGCGCTGCTCCCCACCCAGGCGAGGGTGGTGAGCTGCGCGTCTGCATCGACATACCAGGGCTCAACCGAGCCGCATCTCAGGAGCGCTTCTGGCCTTTGCGTGTTGGGCGTTGTGAAGGTCCACCTCACAGCTATGTTCGCATGCCGTTCGGCCTGCCGAGCGTGGCTGCTGCCTTCTAGCGCAACCTGCGGAGCATCAATGATGGGTCAGGAGGCCAGGCACCACGCAGTCCTGGCGGAGATGGCAACGGTCCTCAAGGAACCGCCAGGACCCCCAGAGCCTCCCGAGGCTCAGGGCCCCAGTGGCTTCTGAGGGGCAACCCCTTCGCCGCGTACCTTCAGCTGCCTCAACACCCCTTCATCAACGGAACCAGGTGACATTTTCCAAGTTCATTTAGCTGGGAGCGCCCAGGGGGCTGCATTATTCCCAGTCCGTGTGGTTCCGTCCCTGTGGCATGTATCCTTTCTTGTTTATGTCTTTAGCTTACCTTGCTGGGGGCGCCCCTCGAGATGCATCATCCCCAAGCCGCTCGGGCCGGACCCAATGGCGCATATCGTTTATGTATTTACCTGAGCTAGGTTGCCTTTCGTGCTTAATATATCTATGACTATCACCTGCTTGATTTTTTCCCATTGCGGGAGCCGCGCGCTGGTCGTCTTTCTTCAGGACCCTTCGTGTGAGACGGTTAGGCACGGCGTCTGTGCTCGGGCCCGTCCCTACAGCACCGATAAATCCATGTGTCGATGTCAAAACCGGCGGATCTCGGGTAGGGGGTCCCGAACTGTGCGTCTAGGCCGGATGGTAACAGGAGGCAAGGGACACGAAGTTTTACCCAGGTTCGGGCCCTCTCGATGGAGGTAAAACCCTACGTCCTGCTTGATTAATATTGATGATATGGGTAGTACAAGAGTAGATCTACCACGAGATCGGAGAGGCTAAACCCTAGAAGCTAGCCTATGGTATGATTGTTGTTGTGTATGTTGTCCTACGGACTAAAACCCTCCGGTTTATATAGACACCGGAGAGGGTTAGGGTTACACAAAGTCGGTTACAATGGTAGGAGATCTGCATATCCGTATCGCCAAGCTTGCCTTCCACGCCAAGGAAAGTCCCTTCCGGACACGGGATGAAGTCTTCAATCTTGTATCTTCATAGTCCAGGAGTCCGGCTGAAGGTATAGTCCAGCTATCCGAACACCCCCTAATCCAGGACTCCCTCACCAAGGGCTGGGCTCTGTCTGGCGGGCCGGCCCCGTTAACGTCACCTCCTGGGGCCGTTGGTGCTTGGCTTGCTCACGCGATAACCTCAGGAGATTCGTTCGGCGCAGGTTGTCTGACCACCTCGCAGGACCAAGACAGCGAACAAGAATCAAGACCAGGTGCAACCCGCCTTGAGATAGGGCCTCGTGAGTCCCGCGCTGGCTCACGACTGCCCAGACACACCTTCTCTAGCCCCGCCATGCAAGCCACGTGTCAGGGCGGGGCTGTACACGCCCCGGGGGCTCTCCGTAGTAGAGAGTCCCCTCCCACGTACCAGTGGAAGCACCATGCTCCGTGATGTCAATCAACACTACTGAGGAGCGGGTATGCCCGTGCAAGTGTGGAAACGCCATGGTCCGTCCTGGTGATAAACAACTGAGGGTGGCCTCACGGCCGTATCAACCTCAGGGAGCCTCCAGGATCGGTGTCTGGCCTCAACGCAATGCCTCCCCTCGGCAGAGCCGTGCGAGGGGGCTGGGCACGGGGGCTCCGCTCGGGTCACGCCCAAGCGTACGCCACCCCGCCAGGTCCCTCGGACCTGGTCGTCGCGCACCCTCCCAAGCGGAGCTAAGGTATGAAGGTCATTTGAACGTCAAGGGGGACTCATGAGCATTGCGACTCAGGAGCCTAACTGGTCATGTAGCCCCTCACTCCTTGGGTCCGTCCTGGTCTCCGGTCGGTCCAACGGCAGTTGAGGTATGGGCGGGGTCGGGCTCTACCGACGTAGAACACAAGACCTACCATTGCATCTACTTTCCAAAAGTTGTTTGCGTGTCAAGGGGGACTCCTGAGCATCGCGACTCAGGAGCCTAACTGACCACATAGCCCCTCACTCCTTGGCCCGTCCTGGTCTCCGGTCGGCCCAACGGCGGTGGATGTATGCGCGGGGTCGGGCTCTACCGACGTAGAACATAAAGCAAATAGGAAGAAAATCGCAAAATCTCAAAGCAAATATTACAAGACATATTGTTCTCCGAATACCAAACACAAGTTTAAACGCCTCCATGAGGCACACTACATGCTGCAGGAGTTTCAACAGGAAAGGAGCCGCAAGCCAGTCATCCCTCGATACCGCCAGCACCTGCAAGAGGTGCCCCCTCCTGGGTGGCGTCACCTTCACCTGCACCACCGGTCGAAGGCGCGGGGGAAAACGCGTCGAACTTCTCCAACAGGGCTTCCACCTGACCCTTCACGGCTGCGGCGGCGGCCGCACAACGCTCCTCGTCCACAGGCTCCAGCAGCTCGTCAAGCTAGGCAACTGGATCACGAAGATGGAGGTGGCTGAAGACGCGCGTCAGCGCGGCTGAAGAAAGGACGCGAGCCTCTGCCTCCGCCATGGGGCCGATGACGCGCACGACCTCCTCAAGCGCCTCGACCAAGTAGGGAAGCAACCGGGCGGGGCTGTCCTCATTGGTGGCCAGCGGCTTCTCCAAGCCCTTCTCATAGAGTGACTTCAGGGCCTCGCAAGACCTCTTCTCAAGAAGCCGCGCGGTCCTTGTGCAGAACCTTCGCCTTGGCGTCAAGATCGACCCCCTTCGCCTCCACCTTCCGCTCCAGCTCCTCCAGCCGGCCGCGTTCAGTGGCATGCGCCTTCGCCAACTCCCCCAACTCGGTGTCATGGTTCTTGATGGGATCCTCCCGGGCCCTCATCTCCTCCTCCTTCGCCTGGCGGGTGCGAGCTTCTGCTGCGCGCTCATCACGCAGACTCTTTAGCTCGTCCTCCACCGCCCGATAGCGGTCGTGGGCGGCTTTGGCGTCCTTCAGCGCCACCTCGCGATCAGCCACAGCTTGAGCGACGGTCCGCTTCTCCTTCTCGAAGGTCGTCGCGGCCTGGCTCAACGCTGCTCGGACTGCTGCGTCAGACTGAAGCGAGCTAGAGGCTAGCTCCAGTCGCCTGGCTACCAGGCGCGGATCCGCGCCCAGGAGATCTTCCCGCAGCTGAGTCATCTCTGAAAGGGCACGCTCCAAGACAGCAGAGGAGGCAGAAGAACCTGGGAGTAATGGCGCAGAAGGGGGAAGAGGCATCGCCGTCACCATGGCCTAAGAGGCAGGAAGCTCCTGAGCCTCTTGGATCTCAGCACCCGAGGCGGACACTGGCACCTACTGAGTCAGCGGCACTTCGGGGGCTGACTCCTAACGAGGATGCTCCACCCAGCCTCACGAGGATGATCGGGCTGGAGAAGCACGAGCAGTGTCCCCACCTTTGCTCATGGAGAGGGGCGCGGTCGCAGGAGGCAACCTGGACTCAAGCAGCACCACCTCGCTCTCCCTTCTCCTCTTCGCCGCAGGCGTCAGCCTGATTACACAACAAGGAAAAGAGTCGGAAACAGGCACCAACAACAAAAACAAGGACAAACGTCAGGAGGCAGCAGTATAAGCAAGAACAAGATGAAGCTCAAGCACTTACTGGTCCACGGCAGTGTATTCCACCCTCTGCTTTTTGATCTTGAAGCCGGAGAGCTTCACAACCCGAGGCACGGGTGCGCCAGCTCCGGAAGCAGAAGCAAGAGCGGCGGTTGGGCCAGAAGCAGCTCCAGGTGGCGTCGGAGCAGAAGCAGCATCCCGGGAGATCAACGCTGATCGCTCCCTCGTCGGGATGACGGGCAGCTCTTCCCCCTCCAAGCAGGCGTCGACCTCGTCGTCGTCAGGAAGGGTGCGGAGGATGTCAGCTTTGCTCAAGGGGGAGGTTTCCCCCATCCCTTCAGGGGTGACCTCCGAGTCTTCCTCCTCCTCCTCCCCGCGGGATTCACCAGAAGATAGCTCCACCGGCGTCGGCGCCGCAGGGGCCCCAGTGAGCGCCGGCAGCACTAGTCCACGCCCGTTAAAGGTTGGCCTGGAGGCCACGACGAGTGCCCAGTCCTTGTGGCAGAACAAGGGAGTGAAGACATTCAGCGGGTACTCTTGGTTGTCCCCAACTAGGAGGCGGAGAACTGTGACCAGCTCCTCGCCGGACAAGGCCTTCGGGCTCAAGCGAACCCTGTCCTCTTCGTCCCCAAGATCCCACAAGGGGCGTGTGTGGGCTTGAAGCGGGGCCACGTGCAGCATCAGGAATTCCCTCGGGAGCATGGCCCCTGTAATTTTCGCCGCCTTCGCGTTGCCCTGCTTCAGGTCGGACTTCATATGCTCCAGCACCAACGTCGCCCGCTCGTCGGTGAGCTTCGCTCAGGACTACCCCTTGTCGGACTGCGGCATCTCCATCGGCAGCGTCAAGCGTGGGTGGATGCATTTAGCATCCATCATGGCCCACTTGCTCCGGAAGCCTTCGGCTTTCTTCCCCGTCTTCGAGATCGAGTTGGCCTTGCCGGCCGCGATGAAATTGACACACCCGGAGGCGTGACCCTCCTTGGCATGGAGGAAGAAGAAGTGGGGCAAAGGGCCACGGACGGCATCACGCCGAGGTACGCCTCGCAGTAGTAGGCGAGGATCGACAACAGAAGGATAGAGTTGGGATGAAGATGCAGCGCCTGCAACCCGTAGTGATCAAGTACCTCGTAAAAGAAGTCAGAGAAGGGAGGGACCAGCCCTGCGGCGATGCTGCTCGTGAAGAAGGGGAAGAAGGTGCTTCCCTCGGACTCCGACACGTCGGAGCCGACCCAGAGTCCAGTATTCCCCTTCTCGTTGCTTTCCCCCGCCGTCAGCAAGCGCGTGGCGGCGAGGTTCTTCTCCGAGACGTTGGGTGCGTCAAGAGCCGGCTCGTACCAAGCCGGCGATCAGGCGGGCTTGACCCTCCAGGGCACCATTGGTCGTTGATGTAGGAAAGGATGGGAGTAGATCTGGAGATTTCAGAAGCAAGGAGCAAGAAGGGGATCTGAGCAAGGCGAAAGGAAGCAGTGAAGGCAAGCGCTGTCCGCACTAGCCTTTTGATAGTCAGACAGTTGCTGAGGCAGCGTGGGGAAGCGGAGTCGCCCATGTCCAATCAACCGCCACGCGTTGACCAAGGCCGCATGCTATTGGGATCCGCGGCGCTCCGCACTTTACCTTTGGCTTCGCCTCGAAGCCGAGCCCGAGCGCGCCTTGGGCCTGGGGGCTACTGTCGGTGTTCTGGGAACGGGGGTCCCCAAACTTGCCTGCCTGCAGCCCACGGCGTGGCTCTGCGAGTGGGTCCGTACGGCCGATCTTCACCAGCAAGGACTCAAGACCCTCGCGAGGGGCCAAGCCTCGCGAGGCGGACGACACAAGACCTCCTCAGTAGTGGCCTCACCAGGCTGGCTCGCGAGGGCAGAGAGATCAAGGCCAGGCAAACTTCGCGAGGTTCTGATGAGGTGAGCCATGACGATCGAGATCAGTCGGGCGTCAGGCGGGCGCCAGCGCGCACAGTGTCCTTGTTTCCTCTTTGGTGCTAAGGAAGAAAGTGCAGGCGCGGAGTACCGAGGCGTCAAGCAAAGGTTTCCATATTAGTGCAATGAGACCAAGACCAGCAGGACGGCAAGATGGAGGTCAGCATGGAGCCCAAGACGGCGTCACCACCAGAGCCTTTGGCAGGCGAAGACTACTTTTGTCATGATAAGCTGTACTAGCTGTCCCCTTTCGAATTGGCCGTTGTTGGCTCCCTTCCCACTCAATATTTGGGGAGAGGACCAGGGCCTCTATAAATAGGATTAGCCACCACAGTAGGAGGGATCCAACTAGGCTGGAACTCATTCAGCTCATCCTCTCACCCATCAAGCACAAGAACACCTCGCCTTAGGAGGCTGTTCTTCCCCTTGTACTGTTCATCCTTAGCCCAACAGGCAATCCACCACACCACACTGGAGTAGGGTATTACACCACAACGGAGGCCCGGACTAGTATAAATCGTGTGTCCTTTGTGTTGCGAGTTTGTATAGTTAGCCCTTGAGATCTTAGCGAAGTTAGGACATGGATCGGTAGGGGGAGGTCTTCGCGCGCACCCCAATGTTCGAACCTTGAGGGTTTTGCCGGAACCCATGATCCGACATTTGGCGCGCTAGGTAGGGGTGCACCGAAACTTCCCTTCCGTCGCTTCGCGTCACGTTGCTCCATTGTCTCCATGGCGGATGCTCGCCACGCTCGCGCTAAGCGCCGGGCTGCCCTCGCAGCCCGCATTGCTCGGACGGCTCCCTTCGGCGGGCCACCCCATCGTTCTCCGTCGCCTGCCGCCAACGCTGCCACCGGCCCAGCGGGGAACAAGCAGCAAGCATCCTCGCTGCACCCCTCGGTGCAGCAGGACGGCCGCATCGCCACTCCATCGCTGACCCCGGCCGGCTCGTCATCCCATGCTCGTCACGCTCCCATGGACGCGCAGGCCCCTCTATGCATGGCACGCGAGCTCCTGCGCTACCGCCTAGTCGACGACCTCTATGAGGACTGGCTCAACCGCATCGCCAAGCTTGTCAGCACCGCAGGGGGGCTTCCCTGCGTCGTTCCTCTCGCTTCTTCGCCCTCCGCCAGCCACGGGCGGCGTGGCCCATGGAACGCCCCCACCACCTCTACCCCAAGACGGAGTCTTGGCGCCCAGGCGCGCGGCCCCGCGGCGCGACGTGCCATGTCCGGCGCCCGCGCAAGAAGAAAGAAGCTGCCAAGAAGTCCCTCGGCCACGAGAAGACGCCCCTGCACTCCCTGCGCCACCCCGGCAAGACCGCGTGCCGCCTGCGGCGGTGGTGCGTGGACCCCATCAAGGACAAGTTCTCCACCAGCGCAGAGTCCCGTTGACCACGGCAGGCTACCGCGCCTTCACCCCTGAGCTGCGTAGCGTCGCTTGGCCGGGCAAGTTCAAGCCGGATCTGCCTCCTCGCTATGAGGGCACCCCCGACCCTGCGGAGTTCCTGCAGCTCTACGAGCTGAGCATCGAGGTGGCCAACGGCGACGAGAAAGTCATGGTGAATTGGTTCCCCATGGCTCTCAAGGATGGTGCCTGCTCCTGGCTCCTGAACCTGCCTCCAGGCTCGATCTCCCCCTAGAACGAGATGCACGACCATTTCATCGCCAACTTCCAGGGCACTCGCGACCGCCCACCGGCTGCGGGTGACCTACGCCGCATCAAGCAACAACCAGGAGAGACCCTCCAGAAGTACATCCAGCGCTTCAACGACGTTCGTCTCAAGATCCCCAAGGTGACGGACGAGGCCATCATCTCCGCATTCTCCGATGGCGTCTGCGACATCAAGATGAAGGAGGAGCTCGCCTTACACGAGGAGTTGTGCACGTCTCTGGAGCTGATCAACCTGGCGACCAGGTGCGCAAGAGCTGAGGAGGGGCGTCTCTCCCTCCTCGAGCTCCCGGCTGCGGACCCGGAGGAGAAGAAAGCCAAGGCCAAAGACGTGAAGCGCAAGGGAGCAGCCGTGCTCGTGGCGGAGCCGGACAGAAAGCGCGGCAGGGACCAGCCCAAGTCATCCAAGAACAGCCGGCCATTCTGCGCCTTCCATAACCTGCATAGCCACAACACCAGTGATTGTCAAGAGCTCAGAGCCATTCGAGAAGGACGCTTTGGTCGACGCCCCGAGCGCAACGACTGGGGCTATGGCTGAGGAGGAGGACGTGGTGGCGGATGCTGGGATGACCGTGGCCCGCGCCAGGAGTGGCACGACCGGCCTCGTGAGGACCACTGGCAGGATCAGCCTCGCGCGAGTGCCTAGAGGGATCAGCCTTGTAAGGATCATCCTCGGGGAAACACCGGTGTCCCTCCACTACCGCCACCAGACTTGCCTGCCTGCGGCCCACGGCATGGCTCTGCGAGTGGGCCCGTACGGCCGACCTTCACCAGCAAGGACTCAAGACCCTCGCGAGGGGCCAAGCCTCGCGAGGCAGACGACACAAGACCTCCTCAGGAGCGGCCTCACCAGGATGGCTCGCGAGGGGCGGAGAGATCAAGGCCAGGCAAACCTCACGAGGTTCCGATGACGTGAGCCATGACGAACGAGATCAGGCGGGCGCCAGGCGGGCGCCAGCGCACACAGTGTCCTTGTTTCCTCTTTGGTGCTAAGGAAGCAAGTGCAAGCGCGGAGTACCGAGGTGTCAAGCAAAGGTTTCCATATCAGTGCAATGAGACCAAGACTAGCAGGACGGCAAGACGGAGGTCAACATGGATCCCAAGATGGCGTCACCACTAGAGCCTTTGCCAGGAGAAGACTACTTTTGTCAGGATAAGCTGAACTAGTTGTCCCCTTTCGAATTGGCCGTTGTTGCCTCCCTTCCCGCTCAATATTTGGGGAGAGGACCAGGGCCTCTATAAATAGGAGTAGCCACCATAGTAGGAGGGATCCAACTAGGCTAGAACTCATTCAGCTCATCCTCTCACCCATCAAGCACAAGAGCACCTCGCCTCAGGAGGCTGTTCTTCCCCTTGTACTATTCATCCTCAGCCCAAGAGGCAATCCATCACATCACACTGGAGTAGGGTATTACACCAGAACAGTGGCCCGAACCAGTATAAATCTTGTGTCCTTTGTGTTGCGAGTTCGTAGAGTTAGCCCTTGAGATCTTACCGAAGTTAGGACGTGGATCGGTAGGGGGAGATCTTCGCATGCACCCAGTGTTCGAACCTTGAGGGTTTTGCCAGAACCCGTGATCCAACAGCTGCCTGTGTGTAAAAATCAAGGCGGGAGAAGGCAGTGTATGTCATTTCGCACATGGAGGTGACACGTTCCCTCTCGGAACCATGAGCCTTCTTGACAGAAGCTCTGATTTGCAAGAAGCTTATTCCAAAGCTTGTCCCAATTCAGCATAAACAATTACCACGGCATGTTGGTGTCATGTCATGACACCATGCCAAGTTTCATGATTTTCAGGCATGTTCTGGATTTACAGGAATTAAAAAACCAAGTTTCTCAATATTTCCGGTCGAGGCACGACGCCCAGATGTTTGAATTCCATTCCCATTTCTTGCACGGGACCTACAAATTCACCCAAGGACACACATATGATTCTTCAACCAACTTTGGTGCACTAGAGCATGTGCTTGTAGTTCAAATTTGAAGTATGCACATTAAATGCAAAGAAATTCAATTAATGTATAAAAAAGGCCAAACGAACCCGAAATAATTCCAAAATTTAGCATGATACTTCTATTTGGTCGAATCTGCATGTGTAAAAATTAAGGCGGGAGAAGGCAGTGTATGTAGTTTCGCACACAGAGTGACACGTTCCCTCTCGGAACCATGAGCCTTCTTGAGAGAAGCTCCGGTTTGCAAGAAGCTTATACCAAAGCTTGTCCCAATTCGGCCAAAAACTTTACCACAACATGTTGATGCCATGTCATGACACCATGCCAAGTTTCATGATTTTCAGGCATGTTTTTGATTTACATGAATTAAAAAACCAAGTTGCTCAATATTTCCGGCCGAGCCACGACGCCCAGATGTTTGAATTTCATTCCCATTTCTTGCATGGGACCTAGGAATTCACCCAAGGGCACACATGTGATTTTTTAACCAACTTTGGTGCACTGGAGCATGTGCTTGTAGTTCAAATTTGAATTATGCACATTAAATGACCAGAAATTCAATTAATGTATAAAAAAGTCCAAACGAACCCGGAATAATTCCAAATTTTAACACAGCACTGATATAGTTCTATGTTGCCTCTGTAAAAAGTCAAGGGGAGGCAGCGTATATCATTTTGCACACAAAGGTGAAACGTCCCCCCCTCGGGAACCATGAGTCTTCTCGAGAGAAGCTCCGGTTTGCAAGAAGCTTATACCAAAACTTGTCCAAATGCGGCCAATTTTTTTACCACAGCATGTTGGTGCCATGAAATGACGCCATGCCAAGTTTCATGATTTTCAGGTGAGTTTTGAATTTCCAAGAATTTAAAAACCAAGTTTCTCAATGTTCCCGGTCAAGCCACGACGCTCAGATGTTTGAATTTCATTCCCATTTCTTGCATGGGACCTATAAATTCACCCAAAGACACACATGTGATTTTTCAACAAACTTTGGTGCACTGGAGCATCTGCTTGTAGTTCAAATTTTAATTGTGCACATTAAATGCCTAGAAACTCAATTAATGCATAAAAATGTCATACAAACCCGGAATAATTCCAAATTTAAACACGACACTCATGTAGTTGCATGCTCAGTGTACATAAATGTTCTAGCAATTCAAACACCATCCTTTCCCTTCGTAACACCATTTTGTCTTTCAAAACATAATGAAAAAAAATCAGGTATACCACAAACAGTTTACTAGAAAGAATCGTGTGTGATGCATTATAAAATATCTTGGCGCACCATCTTGTCTGGCTTACGCAGGAAGTTTCATCGTCTATAGTCCACCGCCCGCGCTTGAACCACACTTGCACGCCAGTTTCTCGAGGCACCAAGCGAAATTATTCTGCCATCACGGAAATATCTATCTCCTCGCCCCCTCCCTCCCACCAAAAGCCACATTTCCACTGTTCCTCCTTGCTTTCCAAGTTAAAACCTTCACTGCTGCTTACTGGCAGCTCAGCCTCCTCGCCGGTGACCCTTCTTCTTGTAGTGCCACCTCCTCGCCGGCTACCCTTCTTCTTGCAGCGCTGCCTCCTCGCCAGCGACCCTTCTTCTTGCAGTGCCGCCTCCTCGCCGCCAACCCTTCTTCTTGCTGCGCGGCCTCCTCGCCGCCGACCCTTCTTCTTGATGCGCGGCCTCATTGATATGGTCAGGTAATCCACACCCCACCCACACCATCCTCCTCCTTCCCTATCCCACATGCCCCGACCGAGGCGCAACACCTTCCACCGAAATCATTGTCCCCATCCTACAATTAAGCGCCGCCCACAACCATTTTGCACGTAGTATAACATGGAGCTCAGTAGCATTTGGCAACAGAGAAGCAAATCGCGGCCGCACGCATGCATGAGGTCACTATGGATGCCATACATGCCGACCGCCAGATCTTGGAGGAGCACCTCGTCTTCGAAGCCACCGTCGACACCGTCATGCGGTTGTCTACTTTAAAATATAGTTCATGTTGCTTCCTTGAGGCCACCGCCAGTGCCTTCTAGTGATTTGTCATCTGTAGTGTTAATATGCAATCTGATGTTCAGTTAAAAGGTTGGTCCTCTGAAATGTAATGTTTAGTTAACAGTTTGGTCCTCTGAAATGTAATGTTCAGTTAACAGTTTGGTCCAACAATTGCTAAATTTCGTAGTACTATTCTCAAGCATTCTTTGTTTTGTTAACTGAATTATCTTCTAGTACATGTTTCTATCCTACAATGTCATGCTCAGTTAACTGTTTTGGTTCATTTGGTCTGCTATCCATTTAACTGTTTGGTTCAATTCTGCAATTTGATTTTCATTTGATATGGGTACAATTTTGTATTGTTATGATGTGACAAATAAATCGAATTTGGTTGTACTCAATACATATTCTACTGATAGTATGGCAACTCTCAGTTAACCTGATCAAGATCTTCCTTATGTGTGTTGCAGGAAACAATGGGAGACACTGCGGTTTACCATCGAGGTTTGCTCATACATGGTCCTTTTGCTAATAGCACATTATTGTGCAGTTGCAGGAATCATTCTAATATTTAGGTTTCTTACAATTTGGTCTTGCACATGTAGGTCCTACTGTCAGAGGCTTAGACCCACTATTTGACCCATTTTGCATATGGCGAACTGAAATGTTCATGAACATCACTCAAGTCAAGAAACTCAGAAAGATTGTTAGGATGAAGAAACTTGCGACGAATAACAGCAAGATCTTTGTTTGCACAATGAAGAATACATCAGTCAACTATAGGATGGTACTAACCCTTTTACCTTATTTTTACCCCTTGCGCCATTTCAAAATTTATAACAACGATTGATGCATATCTTTGTTTTCAGTACTTTTCAAAGAAGTTCACCGATGATTACCTCTCAAACCACCTGCATGATCAAGAGGCAAGGGAGGTATTCATTCAACACCCATGGTACAATATTGAAGTCTTCCTGAAGAGGACGAAGGTTGGGCGGGCAATTATCCATAGCCACTGGCCTAAAGTTGCAAGGACATTCAACATCACTGAAGGCTCAATATTTTCCTTCTGCTTCTGCAGTTTCCGAGATGAGATTCATCTGTCTATTTACCGTGTACGATGCTACTTTCCAAAGGTTTTCAATGTTGCATGTGAAACTTGATGTTGTTGTATAATTCCATAACTAAGTGCCGAGGCTATCTGATGTAATTCGATTATGAAATCCTGGTTGTCGTTATATGGATATGAAATATCTGATGTGTTTTATAAGAAATGTCAATTTGATTACTACATGGATTATCAATAATAGACTAATTACCCTGCTTATTGGGGTTTTCTATTGCAGACGGTTACTCAGACAGCCCCGTGGGCGATGAACTCAAACAACCCACACAGTTTCTAGAAAGTAGGCGTGTTCGATCAACTAACAATCACACGCGGCTTCCGGCAGAGAACTGTTTGCGTTAGGCCACCTTGCACAAACGTTTCAACACACAAAACTATGTGTGATATACATACGAACAGAAATGTTTTTCTGGGATTCACCGTGTGGGATGTACATACGAACGGAAACGATTGGGTTTCGATGCCTCGCCAGATTGCACACGAGCTCATTTTTCCCCAACCTGTGTGCCAGGAGGGCATATCCCCGACGGTTTCTGGGTCGTGTGGGAAGGACCCCCCTATGGCCCACACTCACTTGGCGATGGTTCCAAATGTCGTCGCGGAAAGGGGTTAAAAACCATTTGTGTAGCAGGTCTCTGCACCAGTGCACGTACATCTCGACTCGTTCAACCAACTCCCGTGTTCACTGTTCATCAAGAGGCAGCAGGTTCGATCGACTTCAGTAAGCAGCAGCAGCAGTGATCGATCGCTCGGGTTCAGTTAGCAGCAGTTGTGAAGGAATCGCTCAGGTTCAGTTAACAGCTAAGGGATCGATCGCTCGGGTTCAGTAACGTAGCTAGTGCAATCGCTCGGGTTCAGTAAGCAAACGCCTCGCTCGGGTTCAGCTAGAGCCCAATGCCTCACACACACGCACTTATGTGTATGAGAGAAACACGCAATCCCTCTGTGCATCGCTCGACCCCGACCACCCACCGTAACTGGGAGCTCCCCAAAATTTTCCTTGCCCTCGCTTCTACCGTGATTTTTTTCCATCATGGACGGCCCAAAGAATGTCATGTAGGTGCGTCACCGGCCCACCCAAGACGAAAAATCCATTTTATGTCATGATTTTTTGTCATAGAAGTAGGAGCCCACCACATCTACGATGATACATGGTTTTGTCACAATTATCGTCATAGAATGTCATAAGCATGACAAAAAAAATTCGTTCGGCCCAAAATGTTATGATGTGTCTTTTTTTGTAGTGTGTGCTGATGACTACGCTCTGACTTATTGCTTCATGGCAAGAGGTGCCAAGGTAACCTCACGAGAAGCTCAATTTAATACTTCAAGTGATGATGACTCTGAATGTGAAGCAAAACCTAGTTATAAGAAACTTGCCAAAATAGCAACTGAACAACAAAATGCCATGGAAAAGATTCAAAAACTGCTAGACAAAAGTGATGATCTGTTAGATGAGGAAATGGATCAGAGTCAAGGTTTATCTAAGGATCTCAGATGCATAAAGTCACAATATGACGAACTTGAAGGTCGTCATGTGTCCCTCTCAGCCGAACACGAGAAGCTGTCCTATGAATTTCTTCAAAGGAAGCAAGAACTTGAAAAGCTGAGAGCATCTCATGATGATCTTCAAGAAGGCAACGATTCATTGCTCTCTCAATAGATCATCGCTTCTCATGAAGAATTTTTTGCTCCACGCTTGAAATTCCTTGAACGTAATAATGCAAATTCTCGAGCAGAATGTTCAAATGCTTCAACTACTGCTATTTCCTCAAATATATCTATGGTTTCAATTCCCTCGTCTGAGGAGACTACAAGTGTTAATGACGAAAATGCAGGTCTAAAGGAATTGTACATCACAGGCATGTACAAAAGCCTCAAAGGGCACCAAACTCTCTGTGATGTGCTCAAGACACCGATTCTCAATAGGAACCCAAGGAAAGAGGGCATTGCTTTTGAGAGAAAGTTGAATGCTGATGGGTCTTATTGGAAACCTGAGCAGTTGTAGCGACCCGACCCGAATGGGTCAAGTCTCTGTGCTTAAGTGTCATCCCTGGATCGGTATGCTGACACACACAGTACTCGAAGGATTTATAACAGAGGTAAATCACATGTATAAAGTAACGTAAATACTATTACCTCAATCCATATAGCGGAAGCAACAAGGTTGTGGATTCCCATCAACACCAACGGCAAAGTTGAGTGTAGAAATCGTAACCCTAACGTATCACTTACTCGTCGTAAGATAATCCTGCAACATGAGACGTTGCAGCCCGAAACGGGTCAATACATTGAATGTACTGGCAAATTCACACCATAGAGAATGATGAATAAAAACTATCACTACATGCATATTTGGCTGGTGGAAAAGCTCTATGGTTATAAGGTTTTTGTGTAAAGCCAATTTTTCCCTACTATAAAGGAATAAATTTATTTAACTATCATGGTGGTTGTTGAACATTGAGAATGGTTGACAGCATTCTCAATCCCAATTAAGTAACATCATTAAAACCCAACAATATTCATTTAAAGTAACGTGATGAGATCAATAGGATAATCCAAGAACTAGATACTCAAGATGTCCATAACCGGGGACACGGCTAATCATGATTAGTTTGTACACTCTGCAGAGGTTTGCGCACTTTTCCCCACATGACTAGATCGCCTCCGTTTGTTTTCTCGCACTACATGGTGTTTGAGAACGGATGACCGAGACATAGTCTTTCAGAAGCGCTAGCACCTTACATGTGGGGTAGACCGTACCACCTACAACCCCTACATCTGCTAGTCCACCCCGTAAGAGTTCGCACAACTTAGTCAACTATGCCAGAGCCCATAGTAGCATGTGGCTGCACACGGAAGTTTCTAGCATGAATTATCTTATGATCCCTTTGAGCCTGGGTGGCGGTCCGAAAAAAACAGGCAAGTCCTGATAGACATCAGGTGCCTCAATCCACCCAGATGTGTGTTTAAGTTGCCACCTTAGATAAACCATTAATTATCAATCTCACATCTGTCATGGATATCACTCACCCAATCCACGTCTACTAGCATAGCATGGCAATAAGCAAACGTAGAGGTAACTCCCAAAGGTTTCATAATAATACAGGTAATAGGTACTACCTCATCTACTTCCCATCCCACAATTTAATTAGATCCTAATCATGCAATGTGTGAGGATTGATCTAATGCAATAAAATTGGGTAGTAGAAAAGGTATGATCAAAGTGTGAACTTGCCTGCAATGTTGATGAATATGATTCGCACTCAAAACTCTTGATAGTTCTACTCGTCATACTCCGGTCAATCTATCGTAAGCAAGCAATAGTAACCACGCATAAGCAATCACTCAAAAGATCAGAAAGAACGAAGAAGATGTTTCGGAAAACATCAAAACCAAGCAAAAAACTCTTGCAACATAAAACAATTTCTAACAGTACCAAAATTATGTGAATTTGGCCTTATCAGAATGTTTAGGTTAAGAGCTTCGATTTGCAAAAAGAATCAACTAAATTGGAGTTACGGAACTCAAGTTATGATCAAACGAAGTTTGAATTCAGATCTGATCTAATTCAAATTTTTAAACTTTTCAAAATCATGTTTAAGTTGTTTATCCGGATAGAGGGGATCATAACGAAGAAGTGGGCGTTGGTTTCGTTGAATTTGGACTAATGAGTAAAAAGTAATGATCGTTTGAAGTTCAGGGACTAATCTGTGAAGAAAGTATTCACATCTAGGTCCCTGGCCGAAAAATAACAGAAAAAAGAAAAAGACTAAAAGGTGAACATTCGTTTTCTATACCTAACCAGCGAACGTTCTCTAAATAGATCAATCTAAAAAAACTAAACCGTTTTTTTAACGAAAACCGAAATAAAAGGAAATAAACCGGACCGGGGCAGTTTTATACCGGTTCGGGGCGGTTTTTCTTAGAAAACTGGCAGCGGTGATGTTCTCCGGCGAGCGAGGCGAGGCGGCTCCGGCGACGAGCAGCAGAGGCGAGGCGGCGGTGGTGGCGCGGGGCGCGGGCGGCGCGGAGAGCGAGGCGCTGGGCGAGGGGCGGCGCGGGGCGAGGGCAGCGGGCGGCGGCGAGCTTCGGCTTGCGGCGGCGGCGGCGATGTAGCATCGGCGGCGGGGCAGCAAGCAGCGGCGGGAGGTGGCGGTTGCGGGGAGGAGAGGGGAGGGAGGGGTCCGGGCGGCGGCTTTATAGGGGAGGGGTGGCCTCGGGAGGCGTGGGGAAGGGGTCACGGGAGGCGTGCCCCGCCGGGACTCGGATGGCGGCGCGTACTGGCTCGGGAGTCCCTCCCGAGCTCGGGGAAGGAGGAGCTGGGCCGTGGCCTGGCGCTGGGCTGGGCCGGCCCAGTTCGGCGGAGGAAGTTTTTTTTTAACAGAGAGAAAAGAAAGAAAAAGAAAATAAAGCAAAATATTATATAGGCATATAATATATCAAAATTTTCAGAAAAAGATTTCCAACAACATGGACATTTTTCTAGCATTAAATAAAATACACACAAATTCTAATAAATCAAAGAGTGCTACTGGTCTATTAAAATCCAACTAAAATCATTTTTAAAATACCAAAATGATTTCAAATTAATTTTTCTCCAATTTTCTATTGTAGGGAATCATGTTACCCTAATTTCCATATATTTTACTTTTGGAGAAAAATAATTTGAATAAAACTCAAATAACTCCAAATTGAAAATAAATACAAAAGAACTTTGAATTTAATTCTTTGAAACTCCCAACTCATATTTCATAATTTGAAGAAGTCATTTTATCTTCTCTCGTGAAAATCATTGAGTTGCATGAAGTTTAATGAATTGAAATATTTCCAAATGAAATTCAATTATTTTCAGATACCCTTTCATTTAATTTTTTTAAATGGAAGAAGTCATATCATCTTCGCTCAAGGGTTTTGTATTTGAAAATAATTTGAATTCATGGAGATCAAAAAGCAAATATGAAAGTTTGGGAAAGTCCTTTTATTCCCTCTCATTTAACTTCCAAAAAGTTTCGAATTCACTCACTTTCAGACAATCAATCAAACAATCAATCAAATCTATCTATTTATTATAACATTCCAAAATTTAGAATTTTGGGATGTTACAAACCTACCACCCTTAAAATGAATCTTGTCCTCGAGATTCGGAGAGGCTAGAAAGAAATAGGTTAGGGTTGGGATCTCCTAAAAAATCCATCAATCGTCTCCGGGGTCTGGGGTGCTACCACCCTTAGAAGCATGGTTACAGCTCCATCGAAACTCATATACTTCATCCATATTGTTAACAGTGTCGGTCTTCTCAAATCCTCGGAAAATTCCTTCTCTAGCTCTTCCGGTAGTGGCATAACCTTTTCCTCAATTCTTCTGTCCTTTCTTCTTGGTAAGGTTATTCCGAGATTGGGTCTTCTTAGCGAACGGGTCGGGCGCCAAAACTAAACAACTATCAATATCTCATGGTGGTCAACAATTTATGGTTTCTCCTGCAGGAAATGGGTCTGGGTTGATCCTCACCGTATAACCTACGGTTGGCAACAACTGCCGTGTACAAGGGAAAAATACTTATACCATTCTAAGGTTCAAACAAGGTTTAATATTGTCGTCTCTCTTCTATAGGTAAGTCACTCAGATTTACCATTCCATATAGCAAGGCGAACCAAAAGAGTAAGTCGGTATGGTGATCAATCCATCCCGCACCCAAATCATTACCTTGTATATGGTTTAGCGAATCTCGCATTCTAACACTCGGTCATCCTCACAAGCATTGCAGAATTTCTCTTGTCGACGAACCAAGTTCGAATAAATCCATAGATTCTGCAAGCCAAACAACCATCTATCGTTCCTTCACAACTCTCAGGTTTTGCGTAACTCCTATAAGATCGTCTGTCGATAAAATCGTAACTTCCTCCAGGGTTTTTCCTTCAGCAAGAATGTGCTTGCTTCTTCGCAGGTCCTGGGCCTGTGGGTTATGGCACACCTCATCACTTGTAGTCCTTGAACTTATCATTGGGCAACGGGTCATTATTCCAACTTCCAACTTCCTAGTATTCTTAAATCCATTCAATTGTACTATCTTCCTTCCTTCTATTGGCACCAAACCAAGATGTGAGTACTCAGACTTGTCATGGGGTTTCCATTGATCCATATTACCAACATCATACCTCCTTTATATCCAATAGTAATTTATCTCTTCATCCTCGTGGGATTTCCCACATACAGAGGTAAAAACTTATACTTATGAAGTCCATACTCTACTTCGTGGAACATCATTATCCTTTCCAGGGTCAAGCGTCCTTACAAGGGAATATTGGCCATCTCTGCATGGCACTTCTTCAACTGGGAACCGTGAAACACATCCTGAACTCCTGACAGTCCTTCGGGTAACTCCAACTTGTAGGCCACTTCTCTCATACGCTCCAAAACTCAGTATGGTCCTACAAATCTCAGGGCTAACTTTTCCTTAACTCCAATTCGTTTAACTCCTCGCAGAGGGAACACATGAAGACATGCTCTGTCTCCAATTTCGTAGACTACCTCCTTGCGTTTTTGAGTCTGCATAACTCTTCTGCCAGGACTGAGCTACCTTCAGTCTATCTCGAATCAACTTAACATTCTCTTCTGACTCCTTGATCACATTCGGTCCAAACAACTGACATCTCCAACTTCATCCCACACACTCTTGGGGTATCGCACATATCGAGACAAAACTCATATCAATTTTGTCCGAAATCCACTCAGTGGAGTATCCTTATCTTTTCCAAGAGTCAAGGGTTCTTTACAGGGTACTACCACCCTTAAAATGTACAAATCTTCCATAGACCATATTTCTCTTATCCTCAAAAATGGTCAAAATCCTTCTTCATAGAGTAAAAACTCATAAAATCCATATCAGTACCAACGATGCAACTTTATTCACTCTCAATTAATTACAATCTCTCACTTTTCCATTACATGTCTCAACTCAACACCTCAATATAAAAGAAAATGTTCTCACTTCTACTACTTCATTTCTTTTGTTGCAAACTCAACTATCTAGCACAAGTTTCCTTCTCCTTGGGGCATTCTCTAGCAAAGTGCCCTGCTCCTTTACAACTAAAACATATTACTTCTGACAAGTTTCGAGGTTTCCTTGTGATTATGTAGCCTACTTGGGTCCTTGGCTTCCTTTTGGGGCAATTGCTGAGGTAGTGCCCTGACTCCTTGCACTTATAACAGGTGACATGACTCAGATCCTTCCTGGAATCCAATCTACTTCTCTTTCTGGACTTTTCCATTCCCATCAGAGCTTCTATTTCCAGTGGGTCATACTCTACTTCCTCTATCGGGAATTCTACTAAATCCCCATTCAAACAATTTTGGGAGATGTGTCCTTCTTCTCCACATGAATAGCAAGACTTGGTGCAGGGTTTAATTGGTTCTTCTTTGGGTGTGTCCTCCACCTCGTCCTTCATCGCAGGTTCTTTTAAAATTCCCATTAGGGCTCCTTTCATTGCTTCTTCCTTCTGCTGGATGGTTCTTTGTACCAAGGGGTAAATGTGACACTGAGCAGGATAGTGGGTAGTCCCTTCACACAAGAAACAAGTAATTTGCCTAGTTGGGCATTCTTCAACTGGGTGACTTCCTTCACAAGTAGGGCATTCATCCTTGTATTCTTTATGGGTGTGTCCTATTTCTCCACAAAGCTTGCATGCACAAGGTTTCTTTATCCTTTCCATAAGGTTTCAACTTCTGGGACACAAACCGAGACTTTGGCAAAGCCAACTTAAATTCTTTCCAAGTGGTTACTCCTTGCCATCCATTCATGGTTTGGTACATCCTCCACCAAGTAGCAGCACCTCTTTCAAAGCACAGAAGAGCATGCTGGGTCATATCATGTCCAACTATAGGGTTATTCTCCATGTGATCCTCCATGTTCTGAATCCATCGGTCTGTCTCCAATTGACTCATCGGTCCCGAAAATACAAGCTCATCTCCATTCATCCTCTATTAGGTCCATGGGTTTGGGGTGAGATAAGAGAGATAGAGAGGGATGCACACAATGCAAACAACAGTTTTGAAAAGATAGATTTTATTTGTGGCCGTCGGGAAAACATCAAACAAATGACAGCTCACAAATGTCGCATCTAACGTAGGTATAAAACAGGGGTTTGGTCTGCTAAGGTCAACGTCGCCAAACTCTTCGAGTCTTGTTCATGCCTCCAATGGCTTCTTCCGATCATGCTTGTCTTTCTCAAGTTCTTTTGCTAGATCAATCTCTGTTGATGTGAAATCTCTCGTGGCATCCTTTAATATTCCGGAGTTGCATTTCAAACTTCTGGGTTTCATTATCCTTGGCATGAACCATGGTCCTACTGTCCTTCAGTTCCTGACGAATCTCCTGTATCTCAAGGTTTTACTTCTCTAGCTTGGCTGCTTTCAACTTCTGGTCTTAAGTTCTTCACGAAATGCTTCCTTATCAATTAATGCTTCTTTTAGGTCCATCTTAACTTCTTGATGTAACACTCCAGATCCTGGTGGTACACCGGCTAAGGTTAAAACTTCATCTTGCTGATAGGTGCTCCATCAGCCTTCTACCATTTAATCCTTCCATGCATATGCATGCTTAACTCAGCACGGTGACAATAGCATATGCGGGCGATAACCTCATGGATAGCCGTGGTTGTCATTTCCATGAGCTATCTCTCCATAGTTGATATCTCCTGCCTTAGGGTTTTCCTTGACAAATCCTTGAGTTCTTAACTCTACATGCTCCGGTCTTTCTCCAACACACCTTGATCTCGGGTATTGACAACTTCCATAATCTGTCAAGTTTCATAAGGGTAGCCTTCCTAGGTCATATAAATCTGGGAATTCTTCAGAGCCTTCAAATTCTACTTGTCTTCGGCCTTCAACCATTGTAGTTTCCATTATTCAGATGCACGGAAAATACTCTTCATTTCGAAGTGGTCTTAGTTGTCCGATATCTTGTACTTCTTGGAGTGGTCTCATCAGTCGAATCTTCGTGTGGTCAAAAGGGGAAAGGGGTATGGTCTCACTAAAGGGAATTTTTGAATAAGCTCAGAAGAGAAGAGAGGTAAAAGATCTTTTTGAAAGGGAAAGTTGTAGAGAAAAGTCTTTGCTATGGGATTGCCAGTTTCTAGGGTCACGTCCTACAGTCAACATGTGCTCTGATACCATCTTGTAGCGACCCGATCCAAATGGGTCAAGTCTCTGTGCTTAAGTGTCATCCCTGGATCGGTATGCTGACACACACAGTACTCGAAGGATTTATAACAGAGGTAAATCACATGTATAAAGTAACTTAAGTACTATTACCTCAATCCATATAGCGGAAGCAACAAGGTTGTGGATTCCCATCAACACCAACGACAAAGTTGAGTGTAGAAATCGTAACCCTAACATATCACTTACTCGTCGTAAGATAATCCTGCAACATGAGACGTTGCAGCCCGAAACGGGTCAGTACATTGAATGTACTGGCAAATTCACACCATAGAGAATGATGAATAAAAACTATCACTACATGCATATTTGGCTGGTGGAAAAGCTCTATGGTTATAAGGTTTTGCGTAAAGCCAATTTTTCCCTACTATAAAGGAATAAATTTATTTAACTATCATGGTGGTTGTTGAACATTGAGAATGGTTGACAGCATTCTCAATCCCAATTAAGTAACATCATTAAAACCCAACAATATTCATTTAAAGTAACGTGATGAGATCAATAGGATAATCCAAGAACTAGATACTCAAGATGTCCATAACCGGGGACACGGCTAATCATGATTAGTTTGTACACTCTGCAGAGGTTTGCGCACTTTTCCCCACATGACTCGATCGCCTCCGTTTGTTTTCTCGCACTACATGGTGTTTGAGAACGGATGACCGAGACATAGTCTTTCAGAAGCGCTAGCACCTTACATGTGGGGTAGACTGTACCACCTACAACCCCTACATCTGCTAGTCCACCCCGTAAGAGTTCGCACAACTTAGTCAACTATGCCAGAGCCCATAGTAGCATGTGGCTGCACACGGAAGTTTCATAATAATACAGGTAATAGGTACTACCTCATCTACTTCCCATCCCACAATTTAATTAGATCCTAATCATGCAATGTGTGAGGATTGATCTAATGCAATAAAACTGGGTAGTAGAAAAGGTATGATCAAAGTGTGAACTTGCCTGCAATGTTGATGAAGATGATTCGCACTCAAAACTCTTGATAGTTCTACTCGTCATACTCCGGTCAATCTATCGTAAGCAAGCAATAGTAACCACGCATAAGCAATCACTCAAAAGATCAGAAAGAACGAAGAAGATGTTTCGAAAAACATCAAAACCAAGCAAATAACTCTTGCAACATAAAACAATTTCTAACAGTACCAAAATTATGTGAATTTGGCCTTATCAGAATGTTTAGGTCAAGAGCTTCGATTTGCAAAAAGAATCAACTAAATCGGAGTTACGGAACTCAAGTTATGATCAAACGAAGTTTGAATTCAGATCTGATCTAATTCAAATTTTAAACTTTTCAAAATCATGTTTAAGTTGTTTATCCGGATAGAGGGGATCATAACGAAGAAGTGGGCGTTGGTTTCGTTGAATTTGGACTAACGAGTAAAAAGTAATGATCGTTTGAAGTTCAGGGACTAATCTATGAAGAAAGTATTCACATCTAGGTCCCTGGTCGAAAAATAATAGAAAAAAAAGACTAAAAGGTGAAAGTTCGTTTTCTATACCTAACTAGCGAACGTTCTCTAAATAGATCAATCTAAAAAAAACTAAACCGTTTTTTTAAACAAAAACCGAAATAAAAGGAAATAAACCGGACCGGGGCGGTTTTATACCGGTTCGGGGCGGTTTTTCTTAGAAAACCGGCGGCGGCGGTGTTCTCCGTCGAGCGAGGCGAGGCGGCTCCGGCGACGAGCAGTAGAGGCGAGGCGGCGGTGGTGGCGCGGGGCGCGGGCGGCGCGGAGGGCGAGGCGCTGGGTGAGGGGCGGCGCGGGGCGAGGGCAGCGGGCGGCGGCGAGCTTCGGCTTGCGGCGGCGGCGGCGATGTAGCGTCGGCGGCGGGGCAGCAAGCAGCGGCGGGAGGCGGCGGTTGCAGGGAGGAGAGGGGAGGGAGGGGTCCGGGCGGCGGCTTTATAGGGGAGGGGTGGCCTCGGGAGGCGTGGGGAAGGGGTCACGGGAGGCGTGCCCGGCCGGGACTCGGACGGCGGCGCGTACTGGCTCGGGAGTCCCTCCCGAGCTCGGGGAAGGAGGAGCTGGGCCGTGGCCTGGCGCTGGGCTAGGCCGGCCTAGTTCGGCGGAGGAAGTTTTTTTTTAACAGAGAGAAAAGAAAGAAAAAGAAAATAAAGCAAAATATTATATAGGCATATAATATATCAAAATTTTCAGAAAAAGATTTCCAACAACATGGACATTTTTCTAGCATTAAATAAAATACACACAAATTCTAATAAATCAAAGAGTGCTACTGGTCTATTAAAATCCAACTAAAATCATTTTTAAAATACCAAAATGATTTCAAATTAATTTTTCTCCAATTTTCTATTGTAGGGAATCATGTTACCCTAATTTCCATATATTTTACTTTTGGAGAAAAATAATTTGAATAAAACTCAAATAACTCCAAATTGAAAATAAATACAAAAGAACTTTGAATTTAATTCTTTGAAACTCCCAACTCATATTTCATAATTTGAAGAAGTCATTTTATCTTCTCTCGTGAAAATCATTGAGTTGCATGAAGTTTAATGAATTGAAATATTTCCAAATGAAATTCAATTATTTTGAAATACCGTTTCATTTAATTTTTTTTAAATGGAAGAAGTCATATCATCTTCGCTCAAGGGTTTTGTATTTGAAAATAATTTGAATTCATGGAGATCAGAAAGCAAATATGAAAGTTTGGGAAAGTCCTTTTATTCCCTCTCATTTAACTTTCAAAAAGTTTCGAATTCACTCACTTTCAGACAATCAATCAAACAATCAATCAAATCTATCTATTTATTATAACATTCCAAAATTTAGAATTTTGGGATGTTACAGCAGTATCCCAAAATCACATGGGTTGCTGCATAAGGACCTCCAGTTGATCCATCCACTCTATTTGGCTTTAACTGTGATACTCCACACTATTCTGATGAGTCATTTCACTCTAACTACAAGCTATTCAAAAATCAGAATGGTGAAGTATTTGCTAGATTTGTTTGTACTAACTGCGGGAATGGTTCCCCTGTGAAGAAAATATGGGTGCCCAAAATTGTTCTTCAAAATCTTCAGGTGAATGTCATCATGACACCACCGAAGAAAAGGAACAATCTCAGGGAAAATTCTTCAAAATCTTCACAAGGAAAAAAGCAAGGTATTGGGTCTAGGTAAGGTTGTCGGGTCCCTAGGATATAGCCTCATGTCTGTCTCAATGCTTTGTGATCTTGATATGATTGTCATCTTTAGCAAATATAGATGCATTGTGCTAATGGAATCTGACAAGTCCAAATTCTTCGAAGGCTTTAGGAGACACTACTGCAGGATGCTGCTAACGCGACACTACGATCAGAGACCCTTCGACGAAACTGTGTGCGATGCAATAATTGCAAACGGTGCTGTAAAAAACCGTCAAAAAAGGAGCAAAACGTTTGCGATGACGGATGCATCAAACATGGTTCAGATTATAGTTGCCTGTGCAATTCAGGGCATACGGTTCAATTCAATTAACCACTTTCGATGAGGAGGAACAAAAGAAACGGGCAGCCAGATGAAGGTGTGTGTGATGTACAACATACGGTTCACTCGGATGAACTGTTTGTGATTAGGCAACACAAAAGAAACGGTCAGCCAGATCAAGGTGTGTGCGATGTACAACATACAGTTCACTCGGATGAACTGTTTGTGATTAGGAAACACAAAAGAAACGATCAGCCAGATCAAGGTGTGTGCGATGTACGACAAGCGGTTCACCCGGATGAACTATTTGCGTTGAGACAAGGGAACAAAAATGGTTCAACATAACAAATACCATAAATATTGCAAGGTTCAAATTCAAAGATTACAACGCCCAAATTCAAACATTGCAAGCTGCATCATTTCTGAAAAGGGATCAGCCGCTGACAAGTCATGTACGGGTTTGACACAATAACTTCCAATTTCTTTGCCATATGCTCTTCCAATATGAAGTTTGGCATTTTTGGAGGCACTTCCATTACACAGTACGAGCCGGCTCTGATAATCATACCATTGACCTTTCCTAATTAAATGCATGTTCAACCTCTGTACCCTCAGCACCTTTGCTCTGGCAAGAAAGAACCTGGCGAGTGTAATCTCTGGTGGGGTCCCTCAGTAGGAGTTCAAAGTAATATTTGAGAGATGCAGATCTAGGCATTCGATGTTATTGTCGTTATAAACATCATCCACCTCCGGGCCTAATATGCACTGCAAAAGAAGAGAACGTGTTAGTGCCTACATGCAGTTTTGAACACTGCTACAGGCCCATTTGGTTTGTAGGATTTGTAAAATGCACCAACGTGCCATCTTCAATCTGGCATGATTAACATGGGAATTTGATTACAATCTAGAAACATGTAGCCTTCTTCACAAGAGGTTGGATTGGATGAAAAATTCCCTAAGAAAACTAGTACAGATGAATCCAAAGGAGAAATGCTTATGGACGATTGTAACCATATGAATGAAGCAACCAATATGGGTTGGGGTGTATGTCCTAAAATCCTCCAAAATTCCTTCAGAAATTGTAGTACATTGTCATTGTAAACTTGGGAAAAGGTGCAAAAAATTGAACTCCCTTATGGTTAACATTTAACAGGAAAGGAACATCACCTCGATATACAGCTTCTTCAGGCACGAAAAGCATCTCAGGCAAGTGACAACTTGGTCTAGGTTGGGGCCGACAGATTCTAGTGCCAAGACCTTCACTATGCCCAGAGTCTGGGTGAAGCTTCACTGGATGACAGATGAACATACATCTTCAAAACTAGAAATAACGTTGATATCAAGAAGGAGAGGTATATAAGGTGACTGTTGTACCTGAAAGTTGTAGTATTTGACAAAAGAGTAGCCCACCACTTTCAATTTCGGCGCAGAAATGACATTGATTCTTGTTGGACCTAGTTGATCAACTACAAGTAATCTCTCAAGTGAAGGTGTGTCCCGGATGACCATATTGTGGTCCATCTTTTGTGATCTCTCGTTGCAGCACCAGCAACACACATAAATAGTCCGAAGAGTCCTGGAGGTGATGTGCAAGGCACTCGACCAATTCATCGCCTGAAGACAAAGGAATTCGAGTGCAGTACAGCTGCGGAGCAGGTGCTCCATGTCATCCTTTGGGATGCGGATGGTGACGAGCTCGAGGTGCTTCAGTCGTGGTAGAAAAAGAGCAGGCGCGTCATTAAGGGGGGATGGCAATTCATGAACTTGGCGAGGCGTAGCATGGGCGTGAAGCAGAGCGCGGACGTTGGCAGCAAGCGCATATGCCCATCATTATAACTTAGCTTCTCGAGCTGATCTATGGCGCGGGATCGAAACCACTCGTCAAGCTTGGCTCGGTCCTTGCCATTGGAACGGAACTTGCCCGTGATAAGGCCTTTGATTGGGCCATCATGACTGCCAAGGATCTGGGAGAACGCATCCAAGCTTTGGCGATAGCCATGGCAGAGCTTGTGGGCGTCGAGGAGGTCGATAGGGGTGCGGATCCATAGGGTGTGCCACCGCCGCGAAAGGGTGGCTACCCTCACCCAATATTTTATTGGGAGGAGGGATATGATGACTATCAACATATCATCGGGGAGGTTGTCGATGAAGTTTAGGCCTGGTGGAGTCGCTTGCAGATCTTTCTCGACCCGCCTCCGCTTGTTGGCAGCCTCGTTCTCCACCTTGTCGGCAGGCATGGAAACCTCTATCTCCATATTCACGCCGTGCTCCAGTGCTTCAGTAGCCCCGGCGTTACCACTCCCTCCGATGAGGCGCTTCGGCGGCATCCTCGTACGCTGACGGCTTTGAGGACTCGGAGCGGCATCGGGAATGTGGGCGGAGAGAGAGGAATTGTGTGTGTGGCGAGGATGGGGGGTGCGGCCGCTCGACGGCGCCATTAATATAGACCAGTGGGAGCAAGGCGGGCGGCGGTCCAATGCTGTATCGCTTCCCGGTGAGAACGACTGCTTAATCTCTACTATGAATGATATCTATGCTTAATTACTAAATTTTAGTTGCCAAAAATAGATAGTGCTATTGATTTTTAGCTGCATATTTGACAAATCGCAGTGTCTCTTGGCTTAGTGCCGAAGTCTGGCTTTAATTTGCATACCATAATCTGAACCGTTTGGGTTGAAGAAATGCACAGATCCTGCGTTGAGTAGCTTGTACGCTTCCCGGTGAGCCTGTGCGCCGGACTGCGCTCGCACGCCTCCCGTTCTATCAAGCAGTTGTCCACACGGCACCTCCTATAGCCATTAAAACCAAGACACATGGCGTCACATGAATGGTTAACCGAACAAACACGATTTGAATTATACAAACATTTGAGATATTAAAGTGGCAGCTATTTTTTTCAAAATGCCTTTGTTGGCTGTCATTATTTGAGTGCGCCTTCTCTCAAAATGGACACGAAAAATACCATAGCATGTCGGGTGCCCCTCCATGATAGCATGCTAAGTTTCATGAATTTTAGATGAGTTTTAGATTTACTAGAATTTAAAAACAAAGTATCTCAACGTTTTGCCAGCAATCAATGGTGCCCTGGTGTTTGAAATTCATTCTCATTTCTTGCATGCACCCAAGGACACAGATTTGATGTTTCAACCAATTCATATGCACTGGAGCATGTGCATGTAGTTCAAATTTGAATTATGCACATAAGTGCATAAAAATGTCCAAATGAACCCCGAAAAATCACAAAAAATAACACAACACTCCCGTTGTTCTATGTTGACACGAGAAATTTTTTGAAAGCAATAAGAGGCAACGGATATCGTTTCGTCCCCAAAGGTGGGATGTTCCCTATCGAAACCATCATGCTTGCTGTGAGAAGCTCTGGTTTGTGAGAAGAATATACCCAAACCTGCCCCAAATGGGACAAAAGATTTACCACGGCATGTTGATGCCGCTTCATGATAGCATGCCAAGTTTCATGAATTTTAGACGAGTTTTGGATTTACTAGATTTTAAAAACCAGGCATCTCAATGTTTTGCTGGCAATCAACGGTGCCCTGGTGTTTGAAATTCATTCCCATTTCTTGCATGGGACCTAAGCATGCATCCAAGGACACATATTTGATTTTTTTCAACCAATTTATATGCACTGGAGCATGTGCATGTAGTTCAAATTTGAATTATGCACATAAATGCATTGAAAACTCAGTTAATGCATAAAAATGTCCAAATGAACAGAAAAATCACAAAAAATAACACAACACTCCTGTTGCTCTATGTTGGCACGAGAAAATTTTTGAAAGCAATAAGAGGCATGGATGTCGTTTCATCCCCAAAGGTGGGGCGTTCCCTACCGAAACCATCATGCTTGTTGTGAGAAGCTCTGGTTTGTGAGAAGCATATACCCAAACCTGCCCCAAATGGGACAAAAAATCTACCACGGCATGTTGATGCCGCTCCATGATAGCATGCCAAGTTTCATGAATTTCAGAAGAGTTTTGGATTTACTAGAATTTAAAAACCAGGCATCTCAATGTTTTGCCGGCAATCAACGGTGCCCTGGTGTTTGAAATCCATTCCCATTTCTTGCATGGGACCTAAGCATGACCAAGGACACATATTTGATTTTTCAACCAGTTTATATGCACTGGAGCATGTGCATGTACTTCAAATTTGAATTATGCGCATAAAATGCCTAGAAAACCCAGTTAATGTATAAAAATGTCCAAACGAACCCTGAATAATTCCAAATTTTTTGAGGACACACATATAGTTGCATGATCACTACAGATAAAAGGTCTAGCAATTGAAACACCGTCCATGGTCGTCATGACCTCATTATGTAATTCAAATCAAGACGAAAAATTAAGTAGATCCCACACAGTTTATTATAACCAACCGTGTGAGATGCAGTACAAAATATCTTGGAGCACCGTCGGAGTATAGTACGCATACGGCTTACATGAGAAGGTGCGACAGCTATAGTCCACAGCCCGCTCTGAATAAGGGACCGTGTCTGATGACACTTTGCGCGCCAGTTTCTTGGCTGAAGCGTTCCAAATTTTCGGCTTTCGCGAAAACATTTACCTCCCCGCCCCCTCCCCCTTACCAAAAGCCACATTTCCCCTGTTTCTGCTTTCCTTTCCAAGTTGAAACCTTCACTCCTTGCTTGCAGCGCCGCCGCCTCCTCGTCGGCGACCCTCCTTCATGCTGCTTGGCCTCGCCTATCCAGGCAGGTAATCCACACCCGACCCCCATCCTCCTCCTCCTTCCACATCCCACATGCCCCGACCGCCGACACGAGCGCGACACCTTCCACCCAAATCACCGACCCCTCCACCAAATAAGCACCGGCCTAAGCCATGGTGCACGCAGTATAGCCAGGACCTCAAGGAGCATTTGGCACCGGAGAAGCAAATTGCGGCCGCACACGCGGATGAGGTCGCGATGGCTGCCATTCGTGCCAACCCCTAGATCTTACAGGAGCACCTCGCCGTCGAGGCCACCATTTATGCCTCACGCACCGACGCCGCGACTCGGTTGGCTGCTTCAAATGATATTTCGTGGAGTTTTCTCGAGGCCACCGGCGGTGCCTTCGACAAAGACAACGAGGTGTTTTCTCAGTGTGCACATGCTTACCTCATCTCGAGAGCCAATGGGTTGGTGCCCGGAGCGGCTCAGGCAACTCACCACTACAATGAGGGCACCCACGATGTGGAGGCCTCGCCCTCTTCCATGTCCAAGGAGCCAATCGTCATCGATATGTCCGACAATGAGGAGTGCCTTGTCTTATTATCTCACTATAAGGACCCATGTTCAGTTTGCTAGCTATTGCCTTTCCTTAACGAATTCTAGTGAATTGTGCTATCTACTTTTACCATGCAATCTTCTGCTATAGTGTATATGTTCTATATGTCGTGCAATGTGGTGTTCAATTAACTACTTGGTTCAATTCTGCAAATGTGATGTTCAATTCTTCAGGGTGCAATATTTCCAAGTTGTTAAGTATGCTTGGTTTGGTTAACTGTCTAATCTTCTATTAGGAGTATGTTATATTGTGCAATGTGGTGCTCAGTTAATGTTTGGCTCATTTGCTGTGGTGTTTAGTTAACTGCTTGGTTCAATTCTGCAATGCGAAGTTCAATTGTTGTGGTTGCATTATGTTATTGTATACCATGTGAGGAATAAATCGAATTTGGTTGTACTAAATACATGAGAAACAAATACAATTGCTATATTTCCAAGTTGTTAAGCATGCTTGGTTTGGTTAATTGTATGATCTTCTATTAGGAGTATGTTATATTATGCAATGTGGTGCTCAGTTAACGTTTGGTTCATTTGTTGTGGTGTTTAGTTAACTGCTTGGTTCAATTCTGCAATGCGATGTTCAATTGTTGTGGCTGCATTCTGTTATAGTATACCATGTGAGGAATAAATCGAATTTGGCTGCAATTAATACATGAGAAACATATACAAGTGCTATATTTCCTAATTCTTAATCATGCTTGGTTTGGATAAATGGGTTTTCCATGTGGCTTGAATTAATCTGATGAATCTGTGATGTGCTTATTTTTCATCAACATATTTTACTGATAGCATGTGAACCCTTACTTAACCTGATGACTAACTACCTTATATGTGTTGCAGGGAAACAATGGGAAGCACTAAGGTTTACAAGATGGTACTAACTATTATACCTCGCCTTTTTTATTCCTTTGCCCCGTTTCCAATATAGAGAAGATATTTATGCACATCCTTGTTTTCAAGGTTCACTGATAATTACCTCTCAAACCACCTCTGTGGTCAGGAGGCGAGGAAAGTTTTCATACAACACCCACGGTTCAATATTGAAGTGTTCCTGAAGAGGTCAAAGGATGGACGGTCAATCATCCACAAGCACTGGCCTAAAGTTGCAAAGACCTTCAACATGAATGAAGGCTCAATATTCGCCTTCCCTTCAGCAGTTTTCTAGATGAGATGCATCTCTCTATGTACTGTCTATGATGTTAATTTCGAAAGGTTCTAGATGTTGCATGTGAAACTTGTTGCTGGTGCAGTTGTGTAATGGGGTAGATGAGTGCTGAAGCTATATCATGTTGTACTCCGATGTATTTCAATTATGAAATCCTGCTTCCTTAATATGTAAATGGAATATATTATGTGCTTAATATAAATGTCAATTAGATTAGTAAATGGATTATTAATAATAGGGCAATTAGCCTGCTAATTGGCCAATTAGCTTGCTAATTGGGTTTTCCTATTGCAAACGGTTAATGAGAAAACACCGTGGGCGATGACCTCAGTCAACGCACACAGTTTCTAGGAATAAACCGTGTTGGGTCAATGAATAGTCACACACGACATTCTCTTCAAAACTGTTTGTGTTACGCCACCTTGCGCAAATGTTTCCCTTATAGTCACTGTGTGGGATGTATATACGAACGGAAACGTTTAGTGGTGACTAATTGTGTGGGATGTACTTACGACCGGAAATGATTTCGCCTGTATAATTGTATTTTTTAGCACTATTGTATGTATTTCTGTATTTGAGTGCTCGCCGGTCGCACACGACCTCATTTTGCCGAGTGTGTGTGCCAGGAGGGCATATCCCCAATGGTTTCTGCGTCGTGTCGGAAGGACCCCCCAATCGCCCACACTCACTTGGCGATGGTTACGAATGCCGTCGTGGAAAGGGGTTAAAAACCGTTTGTTTAGGACCGACGCATACTAGTGAGAGGTGATTTGTATATTGTAGATTTCTCTCTAGGTCCTCAACCAGCCACATGCTTACTAGCAAAAGCTTCAGAGTGTTGGCTATGGCATCGACGACTTGGACATGCTGGCATGAGGAATTTGAGCACACTCGTCAAGAAGAAGCATGTCATTGGCATCACGGGCATCAAATTTGTCAAAGATCACCTTTGCGGTGCTTGTGAGGCTGGAAAGATGACCCGATCCAAGCACTCTGCTAAGACAATCGTGACCACTACTCGTCCCATTGAATTACTTCACATGGATCTCTTTGGTCCCACTCATTATGCTACACTAACCAATGCAGCATCACTCTATGGATTCGTCATTGTTGATGACCATTCTCGTTGCACCTGGGTGCATATCATTACCTTCATGACTAAAGTGCAGGACATCTTCAGACGATTCGCTAACTGTGTCATGATGAATTATGGCATCAAGATCAAGCATATCAGAAGCGACAATGACACCAAGTTCAAGAACACAGGCCTTGATGACTATCTTGATGAACTTGGTATCGATGAGCGCAAGAACGGGATAGGACACTCATTGAGATGGCTCGCACTATGCTTGATGAATACAAGACACCTCGTCAATGGTGGCCTGAAGCAATTGATACTGCTTGTCACATCATTAATTGGGTATATCTTCACAAATTCCTCAAGAAGACTTCATATGAGCTCCTCACTGAGAAAAAGCCCAATGTAAGTTATTTCAAAGTCTTCGGTGCTAAATGTTGGATTAGAGATCCTCATCACACTTCCAAATTTGCATCAAAAGCACATGAGGGTTTCATGCTTGGTTACGGAAATGACTCGCACGCCTACAGAGTCTTCAACTCCTATCACAACATGGTTGTTTAAACTGTAGATGTGCGGTTCGATGAAACTAACGGCTCACAAAGAGAGCACTTGCCTCCGTGCTAGATGAAATGACTCCTGAGGAATCTATCAAGCTGATGGGCACTTGTGAAATAGTTCCCAATGAAGACATAGCTGAAGAAGAAGTGGTCATTCCTCGTCCTGAAGAAACTGCTGCTCCTGAATAAAATGATTCTGGGCAAAATGCTCAACCTCAACAAGGCCTTCGCCCAGCTCATCCATGAGTGGTGAATGAAGTGCAGATTGAGAAGATTCTCGACAACATCAATGCACCTGGTCCCCTCACACGCTCAAAGGCTTCACATCTTGCTAGCTTTTGTGGGCATTATGCGTTTGTCTCTATCACAGAGCCCACCAAAGTTGATGAAGCATTTCTGGAGCCTGAGTGGATTCAAGCCATGCAAGAAGAATTGCAACAATTCGAGGTCAACAATGTCTGAGAGCTTGTGAATCGACCTGATCCACACAAGCACAATATCATCGGCACTAAGTGGATCTACCGCAACAAGCAAGACAAAAATGGCCAAGTGGTAAGAAATAAGGCTCATCTTGTAGCACAAGGCTACACATAGGTTGAGGGTATTGATTTCGGTGAAACTTTTGCACCTGATGATAGGCTTGAAGCAATTCGCATATTACTTGCATATGCTAACCATCACAATATTCTCTTATATCAAATGGATGTGAAAAATGCATTCCTTAACGGTAAGCTTGAGGAAGAAGTATATGTTTCTCAACAACCAGGTTTTGAGGATCCAAAGCATCCGAACGAAGTCTTCGGACTGAACAAGGCTCTCTATAGCCTCAAGCAAGCCCCACGGGCTTGGTATGATACATTGAAGGAAATACTGAAGAAAAAGGGTTTCAAACCCGGTTCGCTTGATCCTACTCTTTTCACTAAATCTTATGATGGTGAACTGTTCATATGCCAAATATATGTTGATGATATTATCTTTGGTTGCACTAACAAGCGTTTCAGTGATGAATTTACATACATGATGCATGAAGAATATAAGATGTCTATGATGGGAAAATTGAAATTCTTCCTTGGTCTTCAAATTCGTCAACAACCCAATGGCATCTTCATTTCTCAACATAAAAACCTCAAAGATTGCCTGAAGAAATTTGTCATGCAAGACTGCAAAAGCCTCAAACTTCCAATGCCTACTAATGGTCAACTTGGCACTGACGAAAATGGTAAAGATTTTGATCAGAAGGTATATCGCTCCACCATTAGTTTGCTTCTTTACCTATGTGCATCTAGGCCAAATATTATGCTTAGGGTTTGCATGTCTGCCCTATTTCAAGTGACACCGAAGGAATCACACCACCAGGCTGTTAAACGAATTCTTTGATATTTAGCTCACACACCAACGCTTGGATTATGGTATCCCAAGGGCTCATCTTTTGATCTACCTGGATTTTCTGATTCTGATTATGCTAGAGATTGTGTGGATCGCGAGTCTAGATCAGGCACATGCCATTTCCTCGTACGATCTCTTGTTTGTTGATCCTCAAAGAAGCAGAACTGTGTTGCACTTTCCACGGGTGAGGCTGAATACATTGCCGCTGGTGCCTGCTGCTCACAGTTTCTATGTATGAAGCAAACCCTCAAGGACTATGGCGTCACCATGAACAAAGTCCCTCTCTACTATGACAACGAGAGTGCTATAAAGATTTCCCACAACCTAGTGCAACATTGCAAGACGAAGCATATTCAGATTTGTCGCCATTTTCTTCGTGATCATGTGCTGAAGGAGGCATCATCATCGACCACGTGAAGGCCAGCTTGCTGATATGTCTTCAATATATCTATAATTTTTATTATTATATGCTCTTTTATTATCATTCTTCGTTTACCTTCATTTTATAGCAACTTTACATCATTTTTTGGGACTAACCTATTGACATAGTGCCCAGTGCCAGTTGTTGTTTTTTGCTTATTTTTTACTTCGCAGAATATCAGTGCCAAATGAAGTCCAAATGCCACGAAACTTTTTGGAGATTTTTTTGGACCAAAAGACAACTTGGGAGCCAAGGAAGTGCACGAAGGGAGGCCCATGGGGCCCACCACCCACCTGGGAACGCCAGAGCCCCCAGGCGTACCCTGATGGATGGTGGGGCCCGTGGAGGTCTCCTCCACTGCCTCTCAGCTCTATAAATACTCAGATATTCGCAAAACCCTAGGGGAGAGATCGAAACACAATTCCAGCCGCCGCAAGTTCCAGAACCACGAGATCCAATCTAGAGCCCTATTCCGGCACTTTGCCGGAGGGGAACACAATCACGGAGGGGTTCATCATCCTCATTGGTGATCCTCCGATGCTGTGTGAGTGGTTCACCATAGACCTACAGGTCCGTAGGCAGTAGCTAGACGGCTTCTTCTCTCTTTTTCATTCTCAAAACAATGTTCTCCTCGATGTTCTTGGAGATCTATATGATGTAATGACTTTTTGCGGTGTGTTTGTTGGGATCCGATGAATTGCGAGTTTATGCTCAAATCTATCTATGAATATTATTTGAGTCTTCTTTGATCTCTTATATGCATGATCATTATAGCCTCGTATTTATTCTCTGAAACATTGGTTTGGTTTGGCCAACTAGATTGATTTTTCTTGCAATGGGAAGAGGTGCTCTGTGATGGGTTCGATCTTGCGATGTCCTCACCCAGTGACAGAAGGGGTAGATAGGCACGCATGTATCATTTCTATTAAGGATAAAAGATGGGGTATATTCCTACATGAATAGATCTTGTCTACATCATGTCATCGTTCTTATTGCATTACTCTGTTTCTCCATGAACTTAATACACTAGATGCATGTTGTATAGTGGTCGGTGTGTGGAGTAATAGTAGTAGATGCAGACAGGAGCCGGTCTACTAATCTTGGATGTGATTCCTATATACATGATCATTGCCTTGGATATCGTCATAATTATTTGCTCTTCTATCAATTGCCCAATAGTATTTTTTTACCCACCGTATGCTATTTTCTCGAGAGAAGCCACTAGTGAAATCTACGGCCCTCGGGTCTATCTTTTATCATATTGCTTTCAGATCTATTGTTCCAAATCCCCAAAAATACCTTGCTACACTTTTTCTTTCTTTATTTTATTTTGTGTTTTTGCTAGATCCATTTATCCAATCTTATACAAATCAATCTATCGTTTTACCATAGAGGGATTGACAACCCCTCTTACGCGTCGGGTTGCAAGTATTTGTTCTTTTTGGAGGTACCATTTACATAGTGTTGCTTGGTTCTCCTACTGGATTTATAACCTTGGTTTCATAACTGATGGAAATACCTACCATAGTTGTACTGCATCATCCCTTCCTCTTTGGGGAAATACCGACGCACTTTTTAGCCGCATCAAAAGGAATTTCTGGTGCCATTGCCGAGAGACATCATCAACATCTATCAGGTTCCTAATCACAAATCTCATCTCCTTGCAATTTATATTATTTGCCATTTGCCTCTCGTTTTCATCTCCCCCACTTCACAAAAAATTGCATTTTTATTTCCTTTCTTTTTCGTTCGCCTTTTTCTCGGCAGATCTATTATTTGCTTGCCTACTTTGTTGTTATGGCTAGTTCCTCCTCTATTGCGTGTAGTCCCATGAATGAGCTTCTGAACTTTAAACAAAGGGTAGGGGAGAATCTAAAAGAAGCTTGGTATAGGATTTGCAATGCACATAATAAATCTATTCGTAAGCAATCTACTGTTGTTGTTCTTCGCAGTTTTTAAGTGGGCATTACCACTTGGTATAGATTCGTCCTTGATATGATTACCTGTGGAAATTTCTTGATGTGTCCAACTTTGGATGCTTTTAATGCCATGGGAGATCTAGTGGGTGCACCACCTATCATTATTAATGAAACAATCTTAACTCTTGAGCATGTTATGCAAAGATTAGATATTATTGAAAAAAAAAGATGATCACCGAAGAACATATTCAAAATTTGGATAAAAGGATGCATAATCTTGCTAATAAAATTGGGTCAAAAGTGGGATATGCTCTTAAATTATTAAGGGAAAAGGAAACTGTAGTTGGAGAAAGAGTAGAGGAAAGTCCCTCTCGGATTGATAAGTTAGAAGAAATTTTTAGTAACTTAAGCTCGGCCTTTTCTTCTGTTAAAGCTATTGAAAAACTCTCGTAAAATTTTGCAAGTCTACACAAGTTACTAAGAACAAGGGTGTCACTTCTAATGGCAACAAGGAAGATCTTAAAATGATTAGTATTGACCCCAATTTTGTTGAAGTGGTAAAAGGCCCTACTTGCAAAAATGAATTCTTCAATCTTATTCCTAGAAGTGTTGTTATTGAAAATATGCATGCTAAATCCTTTAAGAATTCTAGTTGTGTGATTGACGAGTTGTAAACCAAAGATGACAATACATTATGCCTAGCTAGGGGCATAAAATGATAGTGCTTGTTGGGAGGCAACCCATTGAATAAAATTATTGTTGCCTTTTTATTTCTGTTCTTGATTTTTTGCACAATTATGCTACTGTTATGATTGTGTTTTCATGTTTTAATTAGTGTTTGTGCCAAGTAAAGCCTTTAGGATCATGTTGGGTGATAGTTGATTTGATCTTGTTGAAAAATGGAGAATTTTGCACCCAGTAGAAGAATTTTAAGAAATCATAGAAGCGTGATAAAATTCTGAATTTTTTAAACAAGATTGATTTAGAAATTTCCTACGTTTTCCTATTTTTTCAGAATTTTTGGAGTTACATAAGTATGGACAAAGTCCAGATTACCACAGACTGTTCTGTTTTTGACAGATTCTGTTTTCGTTGCATTGTGTGCTTATTTTGATGAATCTATGGATTGTATCGGGGGGTATAAGCCATGGTAAAGTTGAATACAATAGGTATAATGCAATAGTAAAATATGAATGGGTTTGCAACGGTACTTAGAGTGGTGATTTGCTTTGTTATACTAACGGATCTCATGAAGGTTTTGTTAAGTTTTGTGTGATTGAAGTTTTCATGTTTTGGGTGAGATCACGATGTATGAAGGAATAAGGAGTGAAAATAGCCTAAGCTTGGGGATGCCCATGGCACCCCAAGTTAATATTCAAGGATAACCAAGAAACTAAGCTTGGGGATGCCCCGAAAGGCATCCCCTCTTTCATCTAACAACCATCAGTAGTTTTACTTAGAGCTATATTTTTATTCGTCACATATCATGACTTTTGCTTGGAGCATCTTGTATTATATGAGTCTTTGATTGTTTTGCTTTTTAATTTGTCACAATCATCCTTGATGGGCACACCTATTTGAGATAGCTATAATTATGCTATGATTTGTTAGAATTTCTCTATGTGTTTCACTTAAATTTCTTGACCTATGGAATTGCTCTATCGCTTCACTTATATCTTTTTGAGCATGGTGTGCTTTAAATTTTTGAATAAATACTCTCATGATTCACTTAGATTAATTTGAGAGTTAGTAAGTTTTTGAAGAAATTCTCTCATGCTTCACTTATATTATTTTGAGAGATGAAAAATTTATGCTCATGTTCTTCACTTAAATTTGTTTGAGCTTGTCAAAAGCAATTGAAATATATGAAATTAGTCACAAAGTGATAGACATTCAAGAGGGATATAATAAAAACTCTCTTGAAGATGATTGGACAAAATAAAATTGATTCTTTGTAATAGTTTTGAGATATGATGATAGTAATATGTGAGTCATGTTGGTGAGTAATTATGCTTTAGTAAGAATATTGGTGTTAAGGTTAGTGATTCCCTATGCAAGCACGAAATTCAATAGTTATGCAATAAAATTATATCCTACTTATGGTGCATTATTCGGTGTTAGTTATGCTTAATGCTCGTTTATGAGAATTTTCATTTCTTGGTTGGTTGCTTCTCAATCTATTTGCTAGCCTCCATTTGTACTAAGTGGGAATACTACTTGTGCATCCAAAATCCTTAAACCCAGTTATGCCATGTGAGTCCACCATACCTACCTATAGGCGGTATTTTTGTGCCGTTCTAAGTAAATTTGTATGTGCCAACTCTAATTTTCAAAATAAATTTCCTTTTTGTGTGCCAGTACCGCTCATGAAGCGGGAGGGGGTGGCCAATAGTTTTCCATGCTAGATGTGTTATTCTCAAGATGAGTGTTTATTCACTTGTCATTGCACGAGAATGTGGCGGCAATAGGGATGCCCAGTCCCGAAATGAAAAATAAATTTACTTTATGTTGTCAAATAATAAATTCCTCAGAAAGTGTTGGTATAGAAGGACCCGTGGATACGACTAGCCATGGATTGTGAAAGAATGGTGGAAAATGGAATAAACTTTATTTTATGTTTGGGAACCGCCTATGATGTATCTAGCATGGAAAGTATTGGGAACTACTGTGGCACCCCGGCTCAGAGCAACCAGTTTACCTTGCATTGCCAACCCAGAGATCATCTCTTCTCGCAACACACAACATCTTGGTACAGAAATCACCACTTTATTGAAACTAGCGGAAGCATAGTGCGACATTACATCAAGTTGTGAGGCCAAGCGGCACACTCGGTGCGGCTGAACAATATGTACATTATTTAGTGAACATAAAGGGACCTCGAGCACGACATCTACACGGCAGCAGAACAACAACGTAGCGGGACTCCATAGCACAGGGACACCGATGTGGACACGGTCTAGACATGGCAGCACTCCGATCCAGTTAGACTTTCCTGAAAACTGGCATAACACGCCAGGTCAGTACATTGAATGTACTTGCAAGCTTACAGCAAACAGAACCATAATGACAAACAATATCATGACATTTAATCAAGTTAAACGCAAACAACATCATGCTACTCATGTAGTGAAACCAAACTTGTGCATCGAGTCACTCGGACTCTCTTACCAACAGGTTGCATTGCAACCGAACAGTGCTCACGACGAAGCACGAACGAAACCATACTTGGTTCAACTGGTTATCTCGTAACTAACAGTGATCACTCTCGGATCACAAGTGATACCACAACAGTCAGTCTCACTGACATCATCATAATCCAACCAGTGCAATGCAAATTACTTAGTGTGCAGGCTTTATTATTAAAAGTTGATCCATGGTGTGACTTACTTACGAACTGGGCCCTTATCCGTAGGCGCAGCTATCGGTAGATTAATACACTCTGCAGAGGTAGCGCACTTTACCCACACCACAGAACCCATGGCCTCACACTCTCATTCGGGTGGACCAACAGCATTCTGACAGAACTCTCCTATTCCCATGACACTCCTACAGCCACTCCGACCAATATCCCCACTAGGCTTAGTCCTGGGTGACCGAGCCTACCAAAGGCAAAAAAACCACTGTCGTGGCAAATAAATAGTCCCAAACGGGGACACAGTACCATAACAACAACAGGTCCACAAGGTTATGTTTGCTTACCAGGCCAGGGTAACGCATGCCCATAACCTTCCCTCGTTGGAGGCACCGACAAAAGGCATGACAACAGGACGACTAACGGCCTCCCCATAAAGGCAAATGTGGTTTCACTTGTCAGCCCGATTCAGTGGCACCATGACCCGACCAACTTTATATTCAAGTTCAATTATCATCAGGTTTAACTTGAAATAAAATGCTCGAGTCAATATATGCCATGCTTATGCAACCATATATCATGCATCACATATCACTTAGAAATAATAGATCAACTTCATTCAAAGTTCTACTTGCACAACTCAACTTTCAACATTGCTGGTCCTTTATTACTTGTTATTTATACTCATCACCTTAGTTGGCATTAATCAAATAAAACTCATTTTTAGCACTTAGGAAAAATAAGACCGATGATCATATCACCATAGTCATGACAAATTTACTTAGATCAACTACTCAAGCTATATCTCACTAGTTCAAACATTCACTCCTGTTAACTAAGTATTTTGATCATGTCCAACTAAATAACACAAGCATTATTTGTTTTAATACTATATGCAAGGATTATCATATAAATTCAAGTAGAAAATCATGGATATTGCAAAGACACCATGACAATGTTGTTGTGGCTTGCCTTAGTGTACAGGAGCTTCACACTCCTCCTGGATGCCTTCAAGACAAGCTTCACCTTCTGAAAATAAATCAAATAACAAAAAGAAAATATCAAGATCACTTTTGAAAATTACCAGAAATTCTAGGCAGCAAAGAAAAATCTCACTTTGGGTGTGCTGCTAGGATTATCCAGTAAGAACAGAATGCAAAAAGAATCAACTCATTTGGACTTGTAGAATAAAAGTTACAGCTAGTCAAAGTTCTGGTCAAATTTGAACTAAATTTGAATTAAAAAAACCAGAGGGGGTGACGGCGAAGGCGTAAACCGCCTGGGCGCCACCACTCATATCGCTTCGGCCGCAGCCTCAGTGGCTGACAGCAGGCCCTAGCGGTCAGGTCGGAGGGGGAGGGGAAGAGAAACAGAGGCGGGCAGCGCGGCGACGGTGCTTTCTCCAGCAAGGAGTGCCCGACGACATGGTCTAAGAGGATAGGGTTGTAGAGGAGATCGAGGCACACCTGCCCATACCCGTAGCATGGCTATGGGTGGCCGGACGGGGTCGAAACGGAGCTCTCTAGCAGCGGCAGCGGGCGGAGCTCGTCGGAGAGGATGGTTCCAGCGAAGCAGGGCCAGTCCAGCAGCTCCAACGGCACCAGCACGCAACAGTGGATCACTACGAACACGCCGGAGTGGTCAGTGGACCTCGAGCGGCTCTGCAAAGGGAGGGAGGGGCAGAGGACGGGGATCGCCAGTGAGCTCGGGGCAGGGACGGTGGCCGGGCTGCGGCTTCCTACGTTGGTGTGGAGGTGTGGAGAGTGTGTGTGTGTGTGGAGAGAAACAAGCTCGGGGAAGCTCTATTTATAGGTGAGGCCGGGGGGGATCGAGAGCTCGCTGGAGCTTTCCGGAGTGTCGCCCAACGACGAATGGCGTTAGTGAGAGGGGGGAAGACACCGGAGATCACGCGGAGGCTGTAGACGAGCTGCACGAGCACAGGAGCGCGGTACACGACGAGCACAGGGGCACGGGCGCACTATTGCCTTGGTCGCACCGTGCCCGTGCTCGCTGCAGCGAGCTCCAGCGTCGGCGAGCACCAGGGTGGAGTTATGGAGGTGCAAACGAAGATGGGGCATGGTTTGGCAAGGTGCGGCGGTCGGGGCAGCGAGCACGCGTGCAACAGAGACGCTGGCACACCGTAGAGCGTGTCGACCGCATGCAAAACACCTTGGACTCTCGTGGTCACCGCGTGAACTTTGGCATCAGGCTGAGCTAAGCGCAAACACCATGTCTGGCAGTTAGTCCTTAGTGGTTTTGGTCGTTTTGCACGGTTGGCTGGGTCACAGGTGAACTATGGGAGTGGCTTTCTTCCTGGCAAGTTTCTGGACAGAAACGTGTGGGCTTTACTGAGAAAATTTTAGTGAGAAATAAAGGTTGTTCTTTGGGGTTTAGTAATCTCTTAGGAGGGTAATCAAGCTTAGAAAAGATCAGCCCCAAAAGATCAAGCAAAAATATACTTGATGTGCAATGTGGCCATTCTGTCCAAAACAGAAATGATTTTCTGTAGCAAAAATATTCCAAAAAGTTACACTATATTTTTGCTCAGGGAGATGCCCTAGGGTTCAAAGAATAATTGGGAATTTTCTCAGATTTTTGTGGTCAAGAAAATGGGGGTTGCTTTGGAGCATACTTCTCTAAAGTGATTTTCAGGGAAGAAAATGAATATTTTTCTTTTATGAAAAATATTCCTTGTGCTTTTGTTGGAGTTTTTTAGAGAAGGAAAGGTGAGTTAGAGGTGAATGGGTCACTTGGGTGAAAATCAAGGGTAGGCCCAAGTGTTCAAGTCCATTTGAATTGATTCAAAACTTCAAATCCAAAGAAAATGCAAATGAAAGTCCAGAAAAAGAGAAAAGGCAAATCCAGGCTGTCACAAACCTCCCCCACTTAAGATCAATCTCGTCCTCGAGATTCGGTTGCTTGGGAAAACAATTCTGGGTAGGTTGTCCTTAAAAATTCCTCTCTTTCCCAGGTTGCTTCTTCTTCGGTGTGGTGCTCCCACTGGACCTTGTAAAATTTGATAGCTTTGCTGCGTGTGACCCTTTCTGCCTCATCCAAGATTCTGTATGGTCTCTCCTCATAAGTTAAATCTTTGGCAAGCTCAATTTCTGACATATCAGTCCTCTTCTCGGGTGGTGAAATACACCTTCTCACCTGTGACACATGGAACACATTGTGTACTTCTGACAATTCAGGTGGCAATTCCAACTGATAAGAAATTGTGCCAACTCGTGTCATGACCAAGAACGGACCAATATACCTTGGTGCCAATTTTCCTCGGGTCTGAAATCTCTTAACTCCCTTCATGGGGGTGACTCGATGATACACGTGTTCACCAGGTTCAAAGCTCACTTGCCAATGTTTGGCATCATAATAACTCTTCTGTCGTGACTTAGCTAGTTGTAGTCTATCTCGAATTTCCTTGACTTGTTTCTCTGCCTCTAATATCTGATCAGTACCGAAGATACGCCTGTCTCTAGTTTGAGACCAATTTAATGGAGTGCGGCACTTACGGTCGTATAAAGCTTCAAAGGGTGACATTTTCAGACTGGTTTGAAAACTGTTGTTGTATGAGAATTCCGCATATGGGAGACAATCTTCCCATTTGGGTCCATGGGCTAAAGCACACGCTCGAAGCATATCTTCAAGGATTTGATTTACCCGCTCAGTCTGACCGTCTGTTTGTGGATGATAGGCGGTGCTATATTTGAGAGCGGTCCCCAAAGCTCAATGGAGTCGGGACCAGAATGCGGATGTAAACAATGAACCTCGGTCCGAAGTGATTGTTTTTGGCACTCCATGCAAACTGACAATTCTGGATACATATAATTGTGCAAGTTGATCAGCGCGAAAGGTGGTGCGGATGGGAATAAAGTGAGCCACTTTAGTCAGCGTGTCCACTATGACCCATATAGCATCATTGCCTCGGTGAGTCCTGGGTAGACCGGTGATAAAGTCCATGCACACATCGTCCCATTTCCATTGTGAGACGGGTAGAGGGTGGAGAAATCCGGTGGGGTTTTGGTGTTCCGCCTTTACTTTGTTGCAGATGTCACAACAAGCGACAAAGTATGCGATGTCCTTTTTCATTCCATCCCACCAAAATATCTGTCGAAGATCTTTGTACATTTTAGTACCGCCTGGGTGTATTGAATATGAGGATTCGTGTGCTTCTGCCAAAATTTTCTTCCTCAAATCTGCTTGCTCATGTACGCATATCCTTCCTTGAAACCTGAGTGTACCCCATGCATCCCTTGAGAAATCATGAGTCTTGCCTTCTTGCAGACCTTTGAGATATACTTGCAGAGTCTTGTCGTCAGCCTGCGCTATGCGAATCTCTTCTTCTAGAGTAGGAGTTACTTCCAAAATATTCACAAGACCGGCATGTATAATTACCAAGTTGAGCTGAACGACCTCTTGCTGGAGTTCATGAGGTAAAGACTCCATCATGGCATTTAAGTTGGCAGGCTTGTGACTGAGGGCATCAGTAACCACGTTGGCTTTTTGTGGATGGTAATTTATTTCCAGGTCATAGTCTTTGACCAACTCGAGCCATCTTCGATGTCGAAGGTTTAAGTCTAGTTGAGTGAATATATATTTGAGACTCTTGTGGTTGGTAAATATTTGACATCTCTTTCTAATAAGGTAATGTCTCCAAATCTTTAGAGAGTGCACAACAGCGGCTAGTTCCAAATCGTGTGTAGGATAGTTTCCTTCATGAGGTCGTAGCTGGCAAGATGCGTAAGCTACCACCTTGCCGTCTTGCATAAGCACGCACCCAATGCCATTTCTGGATGCGTCGCAATACACATCAAAGCTGCGGTATATGTCTGGGGAAGTCAGTACTGGTGTTGATGTCAACCTGGTTTTTAGCTTGTTAAAGCTCTGCTCGCAATCCTCGGTCCATTCAAATTTCTTGTCTTTCTTGAGGAGTTCTGTCATTGGCTTGAAAATTTTGGAGAATCCTTCGATGAACCGACGGTAGTACCCGGCTAATCCAAGGAAACTTCGGATTTGGGATACTGTCATGGGTGCTTCCCAATCAAGCACATCTTTCACTTTGCTAGGATCCACTGTGATACCTTCTGCTGAAAGAACATGCCCCATAAATCCGACTTGTTTGAGCCAAAACTCGCACTTGCTGAATTTTGCATAAAGCTGATGGTCACAGAGTCTCTATAAGACTGCTCGGAGGTGTTCTGCGTGTTCTTCGTTGCTCTTAGAGTATATGAGAATATCATCGATGAAAACCACCACAAACTTATCCAAGAATTCCATGAACACCTTATTCATCATATGCATAAAAAGGCGGGGGCATTTGTGAGTCCGAAGGACATCACTGTACATTCATAGAGACTGTAACGGGTAGTGAACGCGGTCTTAGGAATATCTTCCTTCTTGATCTTTAGCTGATGATATCCGGTCCATAAATCAACCTTGGAAAATACTTTTGCACCACTGAGTTGATCGAACAAGTCATCAATCCTTGGTAGCGGGTATTTGTTCTTGATTGTGACATCGTTCAACTGACGGTAGTCAACGCACATTCTGAGACCACCATCTTTCTTGTCTACAAATATAGCAGGTGATCCCCATGGGGACGAGCTTGGGCGGATATATCCTTTCTGCAGCATCTCATCCAACTGCTTCTTTAATTCCACGAGTTCGGAGGAAGGCATCCGATAATACTTTTTGTACAACGGTGCAGTTCTAGGTACGAGATCAATTGCAAACTCAAGCTCTCTGTCTCGGGGGCATTCCAGGTAGTTCCTCAGGGAATACATCGGGAAATTCACTGACCACAGGAATCAGATCCAATTCTTCGGCTACTGCAGTGAAGACCATCTCCCTTTTGGGTATACCTTTGCGTGCATAAAACTGTATGGATCGCCCTTCTTGATTTGTCAGGGTGACTTCTCGACTCGCACAGTTTATGCATACTTGATATTGAGTCAACCAGTTCACTCCCAAAATGACATCCAACTTGGCAGACTCGATAACTATCAAAGCGGTTCGGAAGCGGACCCCCTTAATATCAATTTCCAAATTCCGGCAGACCAAATTGCTTTTGAGCACAGATCCCGGGGATTGAACCAGCATACTTTTTCCCAAAAGCGAGCAAGGAAATTTCTTTCGGGCAACGAAACTCCGAGAAACAAAAGAGTGGGAAGCCCCAGAGTCGAATAAAATTATTGTGGGTATGCTATTAACAGAAAACATACCAATGACGACTTCAGGGTTTTCCTGTGCCTCGTCTGTGGAGAGGTGATGAACTTGGCCTTGGACGATCTGCTGGGTATGATATGGCCCCATGTGATTGACTTGCGGCCGGAACGGAGCATTTGACTTCTTGGGACACTGCTTGGCATAATGTCTGGTCTGTCCACAATTAAAGCAGGCGTTGTTGCGCTGGCAGTCCTCGTGTACTGGACTACTCACGACATTCTTGACTTGAGTAGTGGTCTTGTTCACATTCTACTACCAATTGGGTTTGTACTCCACTTGAGTCTGTTGCCAGGTACGGGCCTTCTATATGGGTTGTCTGTCCTTCTTTGGCTCAAATTTATGCTTGTGGTCATTGGTTGCGGGTCGGTTGTCTTGCACAGGCTTGTACTCTCTTTCTGCGATGAGGGCCTTATTTACCAGAGACTGGAAATAATGGAAATCGAGCATGCAGAGAGCACTCCTGAGGTGTTGATTTAATCCTCCAAGGAACCTGTCGACCTTTCTTTCTTCTGTGGCCACATCATAAAGGGAATAACGGGCCAGATGGTTGGACTTGTGCAAATATTCACTTACTGACAGACTTCCTTGAGTGAGACCAAGAAATTCGCGTTGCTTGATCTTCATGATACTAGCTGGAATATGATACTTGAGAAATTGGTCCTTGAAATTAGTCCACATAATTTCTTCTCCCGCAGGCCATAGAGCTTTAGCATTATCCCACCATATAGCAGCGGCTCCTCCAAGATAGTGGGTAGCAAACGAAACCTTGTCAGCTTCTTCAGTGCGACAATTTCAAGTTTCTTATCAATGGTTCGTCACAAATCGTCTGCTTCCAAAGGGTCAACCACTTGGCTGAAACTGGGAGGCTTAGTCCTTTGAAAATCTGACAGCTTGGAGTGATGGCCATTTTGATTCCCATTCTGTCCAACCATAGCTTGCACACTTTTTAACAGCTCAATCAGATCATTATTCCTTCTTTCTTGCATAAGTTGTTTAGTGGAGGATGGATTTGGCGGTGGAGGCGGTGGCTGCGGATACGGCTTGGGGGAGTGTCCTACCTGCCTTGCTGAGCGGCGAACAGGGACATCCTCACAAGCCTGCATGATGCTACCTCCCCGCGTCATCCTACTGTTTATTTTTCCAATAAGAGCAACCACGATGAGAAACATCCAAACGTGGAAAGAAAAGACAGTGACAAACCCGAAAGAGCGAAACGAATGAACCAAGAAACACGGCGATCGAATAAAAAGTTCCAACATAATTATAGATAGACTCATACATGAAAGATAAACATCATGACTAGTGCGACTACTAGCATACATGCAATGATACATCATGGCTCATACAACTACATCCGTACATCACATAACCACTGCGGATACTCAGATGCTCTAGGACTCTGCCGGTGCTGCCGGATCCTCTCCTGACTTAGACCTGGATCCTGAGCTGATGATGCCAATCGAGACCTCCGGGTTAAAGGTAACACGACGACGCTGCCTCGAGGGCTCTCCCTCAAGGGTAGGCACGGGATGAGAAGGGGTCATGGGAGTTGCAGGGGTAGCGAGAAGAGATGCCCACTCAGCAGGAGCACTGTGTGGGTTCACTGTCGAGGTGCCCGAGCTACTAGAGGGAGTAACCGGAGAAATAGGCGAGCTAGAATTGGGCACAATATAAGGAGTAAATCCCATAGAGGGTGGAGTAGGGTAGGATCTAGCAACGACTAAAGCAGAACGGCACGATTCAGCTCTTGAGCCAACTCGTGAATCAGAAGATAACTAGCAGTGATATATCGAGAAAGGTGGCTAGTGTCACTATTAGATGCCGGATCAATGGAAGGAAAGCGAATACAACCATCATCGTGCAAAGATAGGTAGAACCGAAAACCTGGGTGGTTCTACATCCGAGCCTCAGCACAGCATAACTCAACAAGAATCTCGAATGCAGCATACTGTATGGCCTGAGCGGCGGTGGATGCATAACCGCTCCAAGAGGTACGAGTGTAAGAACCCACTGACGAACTGGTGCGCAGAGTAACCACTGCGTGGTACTCATACATGGAGTCGTCTAGACGCTCCCGGTACACCCGATATGCTGGGTCGTCACCATGAGGGTACAGTCGACGCCACACGCTACGAAGAAGATGCGGTGAGGTGTATGGCATCAGCTGCAACTGACACAAATACGGAACTGGAGCCATATACACTCACAACCATTAGTGGGTTAGAAATAAAAATAGAACGAGTGCATGTAATGCAACAATCAGCTATAAACACTACCGGCACTCAACTTAAACTCTAAATGACGTCTAGTTAACACGTCGCTAGTCTAGCATGTCCTACAGTCAGCGCGGCTCTGATAACAAGTGTTGTGGCACCCCGGCTCAGAGCAACCGGTTTACCTTGCATTGCCAACCCAGAGATCATGTCTTCTGGAAACACACAACATATTGGTATAGAAATCACCGCTTTATTGAAACTAGCAGAAGCATAGTGTGACATTACATCAAGTTGCGAGGCCAAGCGGCACACTCGGTGCGGCTGAACAATACGTACATTATTTAGTGAACATAAAGGGGCCTCGAGCACGACATCTACACGGCAGCGGAACAACAATGTAGAGGGACTCCATAGCACAGGGACACCGATGTGGACACGGTCTAGACACGGCAGCACTCCGATCCAGTTAGACTTTCCTGAAAACTGGCATAACACGCAGGTCAGTACATTGAATGTACTTGCAAGCTCACAGCAAACAAAACCATAATGACAAACAATATCATGACATTTAATAAAGTTAAGCGCAAACAACATCATGCTACTCATGCAGTGAAACCAAACTTGTGCATCGAGTCACTCAGACTCTCTTACCAACAGGTTGCATTGCAACCGAACAGTGCTCACGATGAAGCAGGAACGAAACCATACTTGGTTCAATTGGTTATCTTGTAACCAACAGTGATCACTCTCAGATCACAAGTGATACCACAATAGTCAGTCTCACTGACATCATCATAATCCAACCAGTGCAATGCAAACTACTTAGTGTGCAGGATTTATTATTAAAAGTTGATCCATGGTGTGACTTACTTACAAACTGGGCCCTTATCCGTGGTCGCGGCTATCGATAGATTGATACACTCTGCAGAGGTAGCGCACTTTACCCACACCACGGAACCCATGGCCTCGCACTCCCATTCGGGTGGACCAAAGGCATTCCGACAGAATTCTCCTATTTCCATGACACTCTTACGGCCACTCCGACCAATATCCCCACTGGGCTTAGTCCTGTGTGACCGAGCCTACCAAAGGCAAAACAACCACCGTCATCCCTGGATCAGTAATGCTGACACGCACGGTACTTGAAGGATTTATAACAGAGTAGCAATCACACACTTATTACATCGAATGTCTCAAAAGAGAACTTATTACAATAAATATGTCTTAAGGCCATCTAATAACGATAACAGCGGAAGGCTTGGAAGATAAGTGAGTCCATCAACTCCAACGGCATCACTGAGTATAGAACCACGACCTAATGGCACCTTACTCGTCGTCTGAAAAGTCTACAACATGAACGTTGCAGCCCGAAACGGGTCAGCACATGGAATATGCTGGCAATGTAACACATAGAGAGTAATGAAAGAAATAGGCTATAGTACATGCATATATGGCTGGTGGAAAGCTCTATGGTTACGATTTTTGCATAAAGCCAATTTTTCCCTACTGCAAAGGAATAAATTTTATTTAACTATCATGGTAGTTGTTAAACATTAACAGTGTAGACACCCTCTCAATCCCAATTAAGCATCAACATTTAAAACCCAACAAATTAATTAAAGTAACATGATGAGATTCACATGATAATCCATGTACTAGATACTCAAGACGTCCATAACCGGGGACACGGCTAACCATGATTAGTTTATACACTCTGCAGAGGTTTGCGCACTTTTCCCCACAAGACTCGATCTCCTCCGTTGGGATTCTCGCACTACATGATGTTTGAGAAAACGGATGACCGAGACATAGTCTTTCAGAAGCGCTAGAACCTTACAAACGGGTAGACAGTTACACCTACTTTCCCCTACATCTACTAGTCTACCACTGTAAGAGTTCGCACGACTTAATCAACTATGCTAGAGCCCATAGTAGCTTGTGGCTGCACGCGGAAGTTTCTAGTATGAATAATCTCATGATCCCTTTGAGCCTGGGTGGTGGTCCATAAAGAAAAACAGGCAATCGCTGGAATACCAAGGTGCCTCAATCCACCCAGATGTGTGTTTAAGTTGCCACCTTAAATAAACAATTAAATTAACAATCTCACATCTATCATGGATACACTCACCCAATCCACGTCTACTAGCATAGCATGGCATAATAAGCAAACGTAGAAGTAACTCCCAAAGGTTTGATAAGAAAACAGGTAATAGGTACTACCTCATCTACTTCCCAAAACCCACAATTTAATTAGATCCTAATCATGCAATGTTTGAGGATTGATCTAATGCAATAAAACTGGGTATGAAAGAGGTATGATCAAAGTGTTACTTGCCTTGCTGATGATCCGTGAAACCTAGCGATTCAAAGTAGCAAGCGGCGCACTCCGGGTACTCTATCGCAAACAAACAAGCATACAATAAGTACTCATCTAATGCACAGGTAAAACTCAAATAAGAGAACTAACCAAAAAGTTCAACTTAAGAACTCCGGTTTGCAAAAAGAATCAAATCGAACGAAGCAACGAAAGTCAAACGGCGAAAGAAACAAACTTCGTTTACTAATCTGGACCTAGGTCAAATTTTACAGAAGCAAAAACTTGTTTGAGTTGGTTAAACGGAAAGAGGGTTTCGAGACGAAACTCCAGGCGCTTGAATCGCCTGATTCCGATAAACGAGCGAAAAGTTATACTAGAACGAAAATCAGATCAGAAATCGCGATCAGAAACAATCGCGGAAAATCCGAGAAAAAGAAAAACGACGAACAGATTAACGAACGAATGTTCGTTTTCTGGAACTAAACAGTGAACGCGTTCGTTAAAACGAATGAACGAGCGAACGCTCGCTAAATAAACTAAACCGGAAAAAACCGATCTAAAATAAAAAACGGATCTAAAAAACGAACGAAAACCAGCGGAAAATCGAACGGTTTTCTCGAGGAAAACCGCCGGCGGCGGGGCGGGGTCAACCTCGGCGGGGCAGCAGGGTCGGCGGCGGCGGTGGTGGCGGCTCCGGCGTCGGCGGCGGCGGGCTCCGGGGGCGGCGACGGCTCGGGTGGCGGAGTCCGGCGGCGGCGGCGGCTCGCGGCAGCGGCGGCGGCTCGCGGCAGCGGCGGCGGCTAGGGTTAGGGTTAGGCACTGCGCGGCTTACGGGCTAACGGGCTCGGGGCGGCGCATTATAAAGGCCGGCCGGACAGAGTCCTGGCCGAACACGGCCCAAAGTCGGTTTCGCGTTTTTTTATATATAAATAATTACGCGCAAAAAAACAAATAAAAGAAATACTAAATAGACTCCAAAAATCCTGAAATAAATTTTCGCCGACTTCTAAAATCAAGCCGGTCTAGATGAACATTTATTTGGGGCCTAAATGAAATATTGAATAACGCGCATTTTTCCTAAATTCAAATAAAATAGCAAAAAAATCCAAAACAAAATCTTATTTGATTTTATTATTAAATCCTCAATATTTCTTTATTTTGGGAAATTCATTTTATTCCCTCTCGCATATTTTATAATAGAAATATTTGAAGATAAAATAAATAAAATCAACTGATCCTATTTTCAAAATTTGAGAAAACTCAAATATGAAAATAACGAAATCCCCAACTCTCTCCGAGGGTCCTTGAGTTACGTACAATTTCTAGGATCAAACCAAAAGCAAATAAAATGTGATATGCAGTGATGATCTAATGTATAACATTCCAAATTGAAAATTTGGGATGTTACAAACCTACCCCCCTTAAGATGAATCTCGCCCTCGAGATTCGGGTTGGCTAGAAAATAGGTGAGGGTGGTCCTTCAGCAGATCTTCCTCTCGCTCCCAGGTGGCTTCATCCTCGGTGTGGTGGCTCCACTGAACTTTACAAAACTTGATAACCTTGCTGCGGGTGACTCGGCTGGCATACTCAAGAATCTTGACTGGTTTCTCCTCATAGTCAAATCACTGTCCAACTGAATCGCTTCCAGCGGCACTGTATCTCTCAGCGGTATATCAGCCATCTCTGTGTGGCACTTCTTCAACTGGGAAACATGGAATACGTTGTGAACTCCTGACAATCCTTCGGGCAATTCCAACTTGTAGGCTACTTCTCCCATACGCTCCAAAACCTTGTATGGTCCTACAAAACGTGGCGCTAACTTTCCCTTAACTCCAAAGCGCTTAACTCCTCGAAGTGGAGATACTCGAAGATAAACTCGGTCTCTGACTTCGTAAACTGTCTCCTTACGTTTAGAATTTGCGTAGCTCTTCTGCCTGGACGGGGCTACCTTGAGCCTATCGCGAATCAATTTCACCTTCTGTTCAGACTCCTTAATCAAATCCGGTCCAAACAACTGGCGGTCTCCAACTTCATCCCACGACAATGGGGTCCTGCACCTCCTTCCGTACAAGGCTTCGAAAGGGGCCATCTTCAAGCTGGATTGATAACTGTTATTGTAAGAGAACTCTGCGTATGGCAAATTGTCGTCCCAACTAGATCCGTAATCTAGCGCGCAAGCTCTTAGCATATCCTCCAAAATCTGATTGACTCTCTCGGTTTGTCCATCTGTCTGTGGATGAAAATTTGTGCTGAACTCTAGCCTGGTACCCAAAGTTTCGTGCAACTGATTCCAGAACTTTGAGGTAAACTGGGTTCCTCTATCTGATACAATGCTCCTTGGAACTCCATGCAGACATACAATCTTGGTCATGTATATCTTTGCCAACTTAGCACTGGTGTAGGTAGTCTTCACTGGGATGAAATGAGCTACCTTTGTCAAACAATCGACTACAACCCAAATCGAGTCATAGCCTGAACGCGTTCTGGGCAATCCTGTAATAAAATCCATGCCTAGCTTATCCCACTTCCATTCGGGTATTGGCAATGGTTGTAACAATCCTGCTGGCTTCTGATGCTCTGCCTTTACTCTCTGACATACATCACAAACTGCTACATACTCCGCAATATCCTTCTTCATTCCGGTCCACCAGAAAGTATCCTTCAAATCCAAATACATCTTGGTATTTCCTGGGTGAATCGAATATGGTGAATCATGGGCCTCCTGCAGAATTAACTTCCTGATCCCCGGGTCGTTGGGCACATAAACACGGTCTTCAAACCATAAGGTACCATGCTCATCCTCACGAAATCCTTTAACTTTTCCTTTGCTCATCTTCTCCTTTACAGAGGCAACCTCCTTGTCAGTCTTCTGAGCTTCTCTGATCTTATCCATCAAAGTAGACTGAATCTCCAATGCTGCTACATAGCCTCTCGGAACTATCTCCAAACATAGCTCATGAAGGTCCTCGGCTAACTCCTTCGGTAAATCTCCCGTCATTAGGGTGTTGACATGACTCTTACGGCTCAGCGCATCGGCTACTACGTTAGCCTTTTCGGGATGATAATGCAATCTCATATCGTAGTCCTTGATGAGCTCCAACCATCTCCTTTGCCTGAGATTTAGCTCCTTTTGTGTGAAAATGTACTTCAAACTCTTGTGATCCGTGTACACCTCACAATGGTTTCCAATGAGAAAATGTCTCCAAGTCTTCAAGGCGTGCACTACGGCTGCTAACTCCAAATCATGCGTGGCATAATTCAACTCATGAGGCTTAAGCTGTCGTGAGGCATATGAAACAACTCTTCCCTCCTGCATAAGCACTGCTCCAAGTCCTCGACGTGAAGCGTCGCAATACACCTCATAATCTTTGTTCTGATCCGGCAAAATCAACACTGGTGAGGTAACCAAACGTTTCTTCAACTCCTGGAAACTGGCCTCACATTCCTCAGTCCATTTGAACTTGGTATCCTTCTTCAACAACTCAGTCATAGGCTTCACAATCTTCGAGAAATTTTCAATAAATCTTCGGTAGTATCCTACGAGTCCAAGAAAACTCCGGATCTCTCCAACTGTTGTTGGTGCTTTCCAATTTGTCACAGTGACAACCTTGGTGGGATCTACTGCTATACCTTCTCCGGATATAACGTGTCTGAGGAATCCCACTTCCTTCAACCAAAACTCACATTTGCTAAACTTGGCATATAATTGATGTTCTCTGAGCTTCTCAAGTACCAAACGCAAATGCTCATTATGCTCCTCTTCATTCTTCGAGTAAACCAGAATATCATCAATGAACACTACGACGAACTTATCCAAAAACTCCATAAACACTTTGTTCATCATGTTCATAAAATAGGCAGGTGCGTTAGTCAGACCAAATGACATAACAGTATACTCGTACAGCCCATACCTGGTGGTAAAAGCCGTCTTAGGTATATCCTGTTCTCAAATCTTCAACTGATGGTATCGTGATCGTAGATCGATCTTGGAAAATACCTTAGCTCCTTGGAATCGATCGAACAGATCATTGATCATCGGTAGTGGGTACTTGTTCTTGATTGTTACTTCATTCAATCCTCGATAATCAACAACCATCCTTAACGATCCATCCTTTTTCTCCACTAGAAGTACTGGCGATCCCCAAGGCGAAGAACTTGGGCGAATATAACCTTTATCCAGTAACTCTTTAATCTGCTTCTTAATCTCCTCCAAATCCTTTGCGGGCATCATGTATGGTCTCTTAGATATTGGCCCTGTGCCTGGCAAAAGCTCAATCAAAAACGCAATGTCTCTATCCGGTGGCATGCCTGGTAACTCTTCTGGAAATACATCCGGAAAATCCTTTACCACCGGTACTTCCTCCTGTACAACTCCCGTTAGGGAATTTACTTGAGTCCTCTTAGGCACATGTCGGGATACATACTTGATCCTTCTTCCTTCTTGGGTGGTAAGCAAAATCGACTTACTGTCGCAATCGATGTTTCCTCCATACATCGACAGCCAATCCATACCCAGAATTACATCCAAACCTTGCGATTCCAAAATGATCAAATCCCAGGGAAACACATGCCCACCTATACTCAATGGCACTTGAAAACATCCTCGGCTGGCCATATACTCCGCTCCTGGTGAGCTTACTAGCATAGGTGTTCTAAGAACCTTAGTGGGCAGGTTATACTTATCCACAAATCCCCTTGATATGTATGAATGCGATGCACCAGTATCAAA